>NC_035444.2:103651747-103987159 GCF_002127325.2 Helianthus annuus | reverse complement strand
GCTGCATCCTTCCACTGATGTGAGCCCAGCAGTACTTGACATATCCAGCAGAGCTTGACTTATAGCAGTAGATTGAATAGCAGGGTTTTAATCTTTATCAGTCTTTGACTTGATCAGCAGTTGTAGGTCAACAGTTGTAATGATCAGTAGATTAGAGGTCATCGGATGTTGAAACTACTTTCAAGGGGAGAGACTTGAATACATAACATCTGCTTATTCTGGATCCACTGCCTTAATCCAGTTTTGGCTTTAATTATCTGTTCCTCTGATAGGGTTCAATCCCAACAGAGGGTTGCAACAATCAAAAAAGGGAGTTTTGAATTTTGGACTAAAATGGCAATAAAAGTGAAACCACAGGGACTCAGATTTAAAAAGTTTAAGATTTGGACTAAAATGGCAAAAATGCTCAAACCACAGGGACCAAAATGGCAGTTTACTCAACTTTTTATGAAGCTTAATCTCATAACTTAACCATCCATAAGTTTAGTTACTTCAAGATCATGAAAACATTCTTTAAAAACCATTTTTCATGTTCACATAAAGACTTTTCAAGTTCATATTCAAGTTTCACCATGGATCTTTCAAGATCCATACTTAAACTTGTTAGATCTAAGCCTCTGACAAGCTTTCACATGATGGATCTAACTAAAAACACAAGATTCAACATTCACAACTTCATAACATACATCAAACAACTTCAAAACCACTTGTTTTCACTTAGATTATGTTAGATCTTCATGTTACCATCTTTTAAAGTTTAGGTTCTTTGATGGTGTAACTTGTACATAAGCTTAATATGAAGTAAAAGATGGTTTATGGAGCTTACCACTAGCTCCATAAAGAAACATGAAGAAAACACCATTAGATCTTGATTTTCGGTTGTAGGATGGTGATTGGAGAGTCTTGGAGAGTGATTTTTTTTAGAGAAGATGATTGGAATATGACAATGTACCCCCCCCCCCCCCAACTATTTGAAAATTAGCCTTAAACCTTCAAAATCCCGAATTAACTCACATTTTGATCAGTTCTGTGCTGGTTTGACTAAATAACAGTGTTGACGACACCAGGGATGTGTGACGGCGACGCGACAAACCTGTCGACGCCACTTTCTGCTAGTTACACGATGTTATGGCATCAGCGACGCCTTACAAGACCGTCACCGACGCGGTTGCCATCAATAATGCAAGTTTTCTTCGTTTCTTCCACCCAGTTCCTCCTAGCTCCAACCTAAAGCCTCATTTAGCTCCCGAAATGCACCTTAAAATTATATAGACCCGCAAAGCAAACCATATTAAAGTAGAGCATTCGAAAACCTAAATTCACATAAAACACAAATTTAAGCACGAGAAACTACAGACTTTTAACCACGTATCAAAGGACGAAGAACCATCAATGTCTCCTTGTTTTCTCCTTTCGTACTAGAACTTGCAAGTATTCTTTCAAAATATGAGATTTTTTGGGATTATAGAGAACATACTTGAAATGTATCCTTCTTCCTCCTATTTCTTCTCCTTTTCATTCCAAGCATTCATGATTGTAGGTGTGTACATTTCTTCTTCATCAACAAATTTCACATTTGTTTTTTTAATGATCTTGTGGATGAAGAAGGCCAGAACCTTAGATATTGCAAATGAGTTTCTTTTCTTTCTTTCTTGCTTCAACTATGAACTTATTATTGACTTGGGATACATTAGATACCTTACGTTATCGCACCCTAAGTCCCAACCTCATAAACATTTAATTATTGGAAGGAGCAGATGGACAGGATTGGGTAGTACTATTCGGGCTGACAACCCCATTCATTGTTCATTGTTGGTCGCACCAAGTCCATGAGCTCGCACATTGGATGGATATCTCCAACCTTATCTTAATGTTTTGCAACAAGACATTAACTTGGAAAAAATAACTTGTCAATAGGCAAATTAACATGCCTTTAGGATTGGTTGTGACTCATGTAATTTCGGTTATCTGTTTATTTGTGATGCATATGTTACATACAAGCAAACCTTATTGGTTAAACTGTTTTAATGTTTTATCGAAATATTAAAACTTGTGTGCTCACCCACTTTATAGTTGACCTTTTTAAGCAAGTTTTTCAGGTGATCGCAAGTGAGTTAGCAATGGACTTGGACTTGGTTAGAGACTTGCATCAAGACTTATGTGGCTATTTGTTATGATATACAAGCGTCATATTCCAGTATTACCGCCTTGACGGGGTGTGACACTAAACTTTTCTCAAATGTTTATTGAGAATTCCCTATTCAATCGAACTTTTGATGGTCTGGTTGTCTACGTACACTTATATATTCACCTATATGCACTTTAGATCAAAAGGCACTTTTCGACAACAAAATACAACCTGGTCCATGAGGAACACTATCTAATCATGTTCTTGCTTGGCCACGTGGATATGGTTGTAACCTTTTCATGTGTTCAAAAAATAATTGAATTTGTACCCGGATAAAAAAAATCCGCCTTATGATCCATATCAGGAAAGGGGTATTGGTCTTTGGGGCATGATTGGGGTGAGGTCCTTAAAATCTACACACATATGGCAGAATTAGGGGTGTAAACAAGCCCAGAGGCTCGAGAGCTACTCGTTATCGGCTTGGTTAAAAGCTCGAACGAGCCGAGCTTTAACGAGCCCGAGCTCGAGCCTGAAATAGAGCTCGTTTAGTTATCAAGCCTGAGCTTGAGCCTGAAATACAAAGCTCGTTTAGGCTCGCGAGCCTAAACGAGCCCAAACAAAAATTTATTTATTTTATATATAATATAATAATAATGATGATAGCATTGGCGAGCCGAGCTTTGGCTCGTTTAAGCGATACTGAAGCGAGCTCGAGCCAAGTTTTTAACTCGTCTAAGGTTGTTCTTAAAATAGCTCGAGCCGAGCTCGAGCTTTGGGTTTTACTCGCGAGCCGAGCTCAAACTCAAATAAGTAGGCTCGAACCGAGCCGAGCCCGAGCTCGAGCTTCAAAAAAACATGACATGACGAGCCGAGCTCGAGCCCAGGCGAGCTCGGGCTCGGCTCTGCTCGTTTACACCCTTAGGCAGAATGCGTTGCGTTTTTGTGCCACAATAGGATTTACCTACCTTGTCATATGGATAAGATAAATACAACCTGTTCAGCATAATGATTTACAGCTCAAAAACCTGGAATTAATAATTAATTATGTTCTGTGTTTCAACTCATCTAATCATCTTCAGTATCTTGCAGGAGAACCCCTCGTACTTTCGATCTGCAATTTATCAATATTAAAACTTGTCAATATACAAAACAAAATAGACTAAAAAGTTATATAGAGCAAGCGATTTCAACTGTATCAAAACCGGGCAATTTGGCCAAAACTAGGAACTGTATACCTATCACAAGTAATAATGACATTTTTGTAAATGTAGTGGAAAAGAATGCGGGAAAGTAACAGTTTAATCTATTTTGCTAAAATAAGAAATGTATACTCAAATTGACCTGCGATGTGCTGGAACCACACGCTTCGGCGCCTTCATCGGGCTTGGATTCTGATCGGATTGTTTGTCTGGAAATAAAAAAGTGTTACTGTATATATATATATATATGTACATAGTAACTGCCACCTAAAATGTGATGATGCAAGCAATGATTACAGCAAGCGATACACGTATTACATTTTAGCCGCCTTTGAGTACGATGCTTTTTGTAAAGAGCAAAGAGCTTCACAAGGTTTTTTTTATCGTAAGCCATGCATAGACAAACAAGAAGTAAATTCTTTACCATAGAGGGTGGCAGCAGATGAAGTATCTGATGTTAATTTATCATGGATCTTATGCGAGTTGTGCCTGTTTGAATAAAGTAGCCCATCAAGTTGCTTCTGAAGTTGTTCACTTTTTTCCTGATAAACGACAAACAAAGTGTTACCAATTTGTAGATGGAAACAAAAATAGGTTTTATGATAAGCAAAAACGCCAAATAGCAGATTCCATACAGCAACAGCTTGAATCTATCTATACAAATAGGTTTCAAATATTTTGCTAGTATATCTCCATGTGAAATGTCATTCTCTTATGCGAAAGAAACACATATAAGACTACTAATTAATAACATAAGAAAAAACCTGCCTTTTCAGCTGAAAGCACTTTTGTCAACTGGTGTCGACTCTCTTGCTCTAAGGGAAAGGATAAAATACAGTTACTGTGTTCTGTCACCACGTCGTTAAATAGAAGATTTCACCCCTAACTATTGGCTATTGGCCACTACCACCCCCAACTATCACTTTGACGCCCGCCACCCCCAACTTAACACTTAGTGTGTTCTGTCACCACGTCGTTAACTGATCACTAACTTTTGATCCTGTTACTATACATTTGTGGTGTCCCAAGATCCCTGAAACCTTCCTAAGATCCCTAAAACCTTCCTAAGATCCCTATGACACCCCCAAAAGTACAGTAACGGGATCTAAAGTTAGTGATTATTTAAAGATGTGGTGACAGAACAAACTAAGTGTTAAGTTGGGGGTGACGGATGTTAAAGTAATAGTTGGGGGTGGCAGCAACCAATAGCCAATAGTTTTGGGTGATAAAATCCAATAACCCTTAAATAGAATAGAAGGGTTAAACCTGGAACATAAAATCTTTGTATAGAACTTAATAAAAGAAATAAAAAAAAAATCCACCTTCAAGTAGCAAGGTGCGATTGGTTTGATATGCTTTGTACATATCAATAGAAAGCCTTGCGATCGCCTCATTTGCAGCAGTAGCAACAAGGCTACGCAGAGAAACGGAGATTTTCGGCATTCCTTTTGACTTCTGAGCGATAAGTCTTGGTCCTAAGATAATCAATTACATGATGATGATGATCTTGGAATGGATTATAGCAACAACAACAACAACAGGTAGGATGAGGATGCATAACTTACCACTTGATTTTGATTGGCCCTCCAAAAGAAGCTTGACATCCCCAAACTTTATGGAATGAACAAGGTATTCCAGAAAGTCAGACCAAGAACCACCAACTCCAGTCTCATCTCTCTGTGTAAATAAGATGTAAAACAAGGGTATTGGAATAAGATAAGATGTAAAAGTAAAACAAGGGTTGGGAGAGTGGGTGGGTTAACCATATCATCGAGCTGTTGAATTGAGCAAAGTGCCTGAAAAGTGGTGGAGAGAAAATCAGTGACAACAACTCTGAGTTGAGAGGAGTCCGGGGCGTGAACTTGAAACAAGAATGGACGGGCAGGCGTGGACTCCACCTTGGGCTCACCGAATAAGGGTTCAAAGTTTGACAAATCCATTCAGATCTTCAACAAAGACGAAAGGTGTTAGTGTTAGGGTTAGTGAACAACAGAAGAAATACTACTGTAGAATGAATGATTTTGCTTCCGACTTACCCACGATGAGCGATTCAAGTGTGAAAAGAAGAAGAAGGCGAGGGAAACACGATGTTCAGCTTCTCCTACCAAGTTATTTTGGTTTCTAAATTCCTTTGGTTTTGGTTTTTTCGATTTCCGTTGCATCGCTTAATAGCAACTCTTTGATTTGATTTTGTTTGTTTTTTATTTTCCGGTTTTCCGGTGTTTGGTATTACACTTTTTTTTTAACGGTAACTTTCATTAAACAAAACGGATCCAGCCTACCCACAAACCGGGTAGACTGAAGACACAACCAAAACTACATATTCACAAATTTACACCAGTCATCCCATGTTACATCTTTGTGACGCGATCTATTAACGAACCAAAGGTGACTAAAGTGGTGTTTGTTTTTTTGAAAAAGTACTTCTGTACCTCTTTTGTCTTCCCCAAGCAGACCACGCGCATACATAGAGGTCTGCAGCTTGTTTGTTTTTTAGAAGAGCTTTCAATAAAAAACATCTGCCCCATCTCTTTATCACGCAGAGCTTGCCCTCAGTCTTCAAACCTCTTCAAAACATCTCCTTCTCAAAACACACATCTCTCCAACCATAACCAATCTCCTCCACCACTCCAGCTTCTCACCTCTTCTCCTCCACCACCTCTCCTCCACCACTCAAGTTGCCGCCGCCTTCACCTTCCATCACACCTCCTCCTTCACCGCCGACAACACATCTCTCCTCCGATTGCTACCTCGTCGGCCCCTGCTACAAAGGAGCAGAAAATCATTCTTAAGGTTTGTTTTACCCAGCTACCTCGTTACTGATTAAATATTGTGTTTATTGATTGATACTGATTGAGTTGTTGAGAAATCTTTGTGGGTTTGGTTGATTAACACCGTACAGTAAGAAAAAAACTTCGATCCTTCTTAGTGTTCTTATCATATACCATAGTTTTGAGATTATTAACAGTTAAATTCCGTCAAAATTTTATCTGGGTGTTATTAATTTTACTTGTTAGTTAAGGGTTTCTTTAAAAAATCTGATCTTGATGATGAACTTTGGTGGATAATGGCTCAATCTGATCTGATCTTGACTGCTGAAAAGTCAAACATAAGAAAATGCATGTTGCGGCCTTCCAAAAAATGATCTCTAAAAAGAATGTAACTAATACTTTACATGGCCAAAAGAAAAAACGTAGCAAAAATTGCATTAAACCTACCCCCCTCCGAACCGAATTCGTCCCAACTAGCGAATTGCGAACTTGAACCGCGTACCGCGAATTAGGTGACTATGTTTGGAACATATTGGAATAAATAGACAATAGCACCATTAAATGCTGATTAAATGTTGTGTTTGTTTTTGCAATAGCAAATTTACATCATAAAAAATGTAAAAGAAAAAATATACCAGCTCCCAGGCTTCAATATCTTGTATAGTAGGCTTTATTTCTCATAACTGATTGCAAGAACCTGAAGTGCAGATGTTATTTGCAATAGTTTATTAAAACAAAATGGAGATGCATTGAATCTTCTGTGCAAGAAAGTAAGCCTCATCCATTGAGTAGAAATTGAATCTTTTTTTATGTATTTGGTTTGCAGTTTAGATTTGTATATCAGTTGTGGCAGCTGCTTAGTGGTTTTGGATCTTTAACATAAAAGTTATGCTCTTTTTGATCAAATACTAATCTTTTTAACTGATTCTTCGTAATAATAATATAATCAAACTTGAATTAGTAATATAAAGTTTAAATCATAAATGAAATGGTTGGTGATTCTTTATTGCAACCATTTGCTTGTTTGTTTGTTACTCACCTTTATAGTGGAAAACATTCTTATATGGTACAACAGCGTATACAGTTGCATACCTATCCTTTCATAACTAGACCATCATATGTAGGTATTATATTTCAGGATTGTAATTTTTTCTAATATCTAAAACTTATGAATGTAGGTGGTGGTGATTTTGTTTTATATGCACATTTGGACGAATAATGCAAATTTGGATGGGTGACGATATTGCTTGACGATACTGCTTGATTGATATATGACGTCTTTTGGATGATTTCTAGTAGTTAAAACGAACTTTGGATTCTCATTAGATATTGGACATTCAACTATTATTTAAATTCGAATGTTGAAAAACTCTTTTAAGTTTATAAATTTTTAGTTTATTTAAATTTCAGTTCATTTGAATGTTGAAAACTCTGTTATATAACTATTATTTCAGTTTATTTAAATTTCAGCCTATTTCAGCAGACTGCAGAGGTTAAAAAACAAACAGTCTTCTTCTTGCAGACTGCAGAGGTTTGGTCCACCTCTTCTGCTACAGATGTCTGCAGATGTGGTCCGCAGACTGCAAACATTTTTCCTCTAAAAAAACAAACAACACCTAACAGCTTTAACTTGACTAAAAATGTTTTCTACTCTAACGTATTGTTCGAGAACCTCGCTTCATTCCTTGCTTTCCATATACTCCAACAAGCCACGATGATTATACCTTTGAACGCCTCTTTAGCACCACCCGATAACCCCGAGTGATTATGCCATTCCAGAAGATCTCTAAATGAGAACACCAAGAAGAGAGGAGTATTACACCAATTTCTAATTAAAGACCACATCCTAACCGCCACCGAGCAGGAAGTAAAGAGGTGATCGACCGTTTCGTCACCAAAGTGACAAAAATTACACGAAGGGTCCTGAATCTAAATATTCTTATACCTGAGCGCCATCACTGTGGGGATTTTTCCCATCTCCGCACGCCACGCAAAAATATTACATTTCAAAGGAACCCACTTACACCATTGCATCACGAACTGTTACTGACATCCACAGTAAAATTCAGCAGCTTCCTTACATTAGACACCGAATATTCACCTTTCTGATTAGAATTCCAGCACCATCCATCCTCCCCGGCCTGAAAGACCGCCCTGTGAATCAAGCTAACAATCTGTTGGAGCTCAGACAGTTCCGCATCGGATGCGGGGGGCCGTTTCCAATTCCACCCACATTGCCGACCTGGATCGAAGACATCCACTCGGTCGCCAAGTTTACACTTTTTTCGGCCTCAAGAGAGAACAAGGATGGGAAAACAACTCACAAAGGATCAACCGACAACCACGGGTCGAGCCAAAACGAAATAACCTCCCAGTTACCAACCTTACCCTTAATGTAGTTACGCAACGACATCCCGTTTATCTTAGTATTAACAAATATTTTCGCGATATTACACCACACTCCGCTAAGAGACGACTTATACGGAGTACACTCCCAAGCCACCCTACTCGAATGGATCGAGTCAACCACTTTCCTCCAAAGGTTCAAAGGTTCGGTTTTGAATTTCCATCCGCACTTAGATAATAAAGCGACATTAATGTCTCCGAGTTTACTAATGCCAAGTCCTCCGCAACTTTTATCTGACGCTACCCAGTCCCATCTAACCCGATGCATCTTCTTGTCATTGCTCGTCCCGCCCCATAAATTTTTTTTAATAGTACATTCCAAATCGTGATTGACCTTTTTAGGAGCCTTATATAAGGAGAAATAGTAACTCGGTAGACTTTCTAACACAGATTTTATAACAGTCACTCTACCCCCAATAGACAATAGAGAGGATTTCCACGTCGCAAGCCGCTTTTCAAACACGTCAAAGACCGGTTTCCAGTTGTTAATGCGATTCATATTTGCTCCAACCAACAAACCCAAGTACGTGAATGGGAGAGAGTCCGGTTTGCAACCCACAATGCTGGCCATACCGTCAATTTCAGCTCTAGAAACTCCAATACCGTACAAATTTGATTTTGCAATATTAATTTTAAGCCCATAGCATATATGAAAACACCAAAGAATTCTTACCACTTTAATGACTTCAAGTTGGGACCAATCTCCAAGAATAATAGCGTCGTCCGCGAAGAACAAATGAGATAGAACTGGGCCATCTTTAGGCAACCGAATACCATTAAAAGCACCAATTCTTCTAGCTTTAATCATCATACAGGATAAGGTTTCCATCACAACCAAAAAAAGAAAGGGAGATAGAGGGTCCCCTTGTCTCATGCCTTTACCACATATGAGTTCGAACGTTGGGGAACCGTTGACCAAAATCGACGACCTAACAGACTTTAGGATCCCCAAGACCCAGCAGTTCCATCTAGGAGGAAAGCCCATTTGATTCAAGACGAAGATCACGAAATTCCAATTGACGTTGTCGTAAGCTTTCTCAAAATCGATCTTCATAATAAATGCCTTTGATTTTTCTTTCTTGAGCCAAGAGAGCACTTCATTAACAATAAGAGGCCCGTCCAGTATGAATTTTCCTTCCATAAACGCTGATTGATTTTCAGAAATCACCTCCTCAAGGGCCGCTCTCATCCTGTTAGCCAACACCTTAGAGATGACTTTGCTTATGACACCAACCAGGTTAATGGGTCTAAAGTTACCCAACGAGACCGGGTCCTTAATTTTAGGGACTAAACAAATAAACGAAGAACTGCATCTGCAATTAATCACCCCGTCTTCATAGAACTTGCTGAAAATCTTGTGGAAATCATCTTGTTAGTACACTATGTCTATTGACTTCGTCTTGTATCGAGTCATGTAATAAGATAGGATAGGATAATCAGTGCTCGAGGTGCTAGAAACTGATTTTGAGGGAAATGGTAGTGATTCCGCTTGAAAGTGCCAAGAGTCATTTCAAGCGAAATCTCATTCAAGTGATTTCGTTTGAAACTGCCCTTGACATTTCAAGCGAAATCAACATATTATCTAATTCCGCTTGAACAGGTTTGGTTCATTTCAAGCGGAATCTATCACTCTATAAATAGGGAATCCGTTCATTTAGAGCGGGATATCTGTGTGATCTTGTAATTGGTAACGAAGTGCTACCGAATTGTCTCCAGGTGCTGTAAACATTATTAAATCAATCTAAGAGACATTTATATTGAATTGAGCATCTGTTTCACTGATTCCGCCTTTGATTCAGATAAACAACTCTTCTGATCGACTCATTCGGGTCTAACAACGATCCTACAAGTGGTATCAGAGCTCAGGAAGAACAGTTCAGCTCGATTGCATCAGTTTTCTGTCTTCTACACCTTCTTTTTCAAATTGGACAAGATTTCAAGGTCGAAATGGATTGAAATTTTCACCGAACATTCAAAACAGTATTATAACAAAGCCTTGAGACTTTGAGACCAAAATACTGATTAAAAATGACAAAAACTAGACAAAAGGTTGATTCCGCTTGAACGGACAAATAGATTTCGCTTGAAAAATTCAATTGATTCTGCTCCAAGTGGTTATTCCGCTTGAAAATAGAATTTGATTCCGCTTCAAATCTGATATTTCGCTTGAAAGTCAATCAGATTCCGCTTTAATTAGTATTTCGCTTGAAATTAAGTTCTGATTTCGCTCGAAGTGTTATTCAAGTGATTCCGCTTGAAAGATGGATTTTGTTTGAGATCTGATTTCGCTTGAAGTCTTGAGTCCGCTTGAAGTGTTATACAACTAATTTCGCTCCAAAGTGTCAACTTGGGATTCCGCTTGAAATCCATATTTCGCTTGAAAAGAGGATTTTCGTGTCGAGATCATTTCACGTCAATCTAGTGTTAGTTTGTTTTAGATTATTTGATACTGATTGTGTCTGTTTGTTTGTCTCCAGGTTATTCAGGATCACATCATGGCTGAAGAATTCTACAACACGTTTTTCAACGCGTTCACATCCGAATCTTCTGAGATCACAACTGTTACAAAAACTATCACGAAAGCGATCAATGAGAACATCAAGTATGATAATTTCTATGGAACACACTCAAAGCCACCAACTCTGGAAAGCATTGAGGATTATACGTGGTGGAAAGAACGGTTTCTTAACTGGGCGAAAGCATATGCGCATGAAAGCTGGTTTTGTTTAGAGTTTGGATACGAACGACCAAAAGATGATAAAGGCGAAGAACTTCCATTCAAGAAATTATCCAGAGAAGATAAATCTGAATTTGCTGCCGAACAGAGAATGATTGCTTTGATCCAGTCGGCAATCAAAAATGATATTTTTGCGTTGCTTAATCATGATGGGTCATCTAAATCAGTTTGGGAAGCTTTACGTGTTAAAGATGAGGGGGGTAAACAGATTAAAAAGAACAAAATTGCGTTGCTTAAAAAAGAATTTGATCTGTTTGATAGTTTAAAAGGAGAGACTGTGAGGCAAATGATAGAGAGGTTCTGTCATCTTAAAATAGAACTTGAGAGATTTGAGATAGTGAAAACAAGAGAGGAACTTATAGACAAAGTGATTGAAGCGCTACCACGAGCTGATCAGTGGCAAACGTTTGTTTTTATTTTAAAAAATGATGCTTTGTATGAAACAATCTCTCTTGATAAATTGTTTGAAAAGATTGAAACTCATGAGCTTGAATTGCAGAAACAGAACAAGATGAGCAGCTCTTCACATCAACAGAATGTTGGCTTATACTACAAAGGAAATTTACCTTCAGAGAAAGTTGTTAGTTCACCAAAGACAGCATTCAGTGGTGAGAGGACACAAGAGCCACATAAGATGTTAGACCGTTCTATGACCCGAAAAGTCAGTCAAGGTAGTTCATCTTCACGTACGAAGGCGGAATCAACGTAAATGAAGTTACAACAGCTTATCCTTTCAATTCCTTATCTTTCTATTGCTTTCTGATGAAAATTTGGCAGAGTTTCAGCACCGTAGCACACACATACACCGTTACAACTAATGAACCACTCACCCCTATATATAGTGTCTCAGGGTCGCTCCTATGACATGCCTAATGAGCGATCCTGGACATTTGTCACATAAGCGATCCAGGGTATTGACATAAAAGCGGTCCAAGACAATACAATGACTAATAAGCGATCCTAAACCTATTTCACACAACATTTACATTTTGACCCCCTATTGACCAATATTGACTTCAGACTTTTTGTAGACGCAGTCAACAGACATTCCATGTATCAACAGACTCCCCCTTGGATGTTGACGTAGTCTTTTAGCATCTTCAGATCCGTAGTCTTTAGTCTTTGTCTTTTCACCAACTCTGTCTATCTTCACAAGCATTCTTCACAGGTTTCAGCATCACCTTGCTCTAACTTCAACTTCCCAATAGCTGTTGATCAAGACTCCCCCTTTCACAGACTCCCCCTCTCAGTATGCTGGAATCTTGAAATATCTGGTTAGACTTTGACAATTTGCCTCCGTTGGGAAATAAAGTCTCCAAACCTGTTACTCAACTAATAACATTACAATCTATCTTTTCAGTTAATAAACACTAACTCAAACAGTTTTAGAAATCCACTCAAGTTTTCAAGTTCAAGTTAATGACCCTGAATACTTGATTAATCTACCAAGTTCAATTTAATGACCCTGGTTGACCTGTTGACGAAACAAACTGATTTTTAGTAAAATCATTTTCAACTTTTTCTAAAAATAACAAGTATCAACTTAATGAACTTGTTTTTTACTTTGAAAACAAACATATTTCCAACAATGTAAGCTCTCCTCATTCTTCAGCTCAGAATCTCCTGCATCTGCTTCATCTTACTAGAATCCGACAATCAACTTTCTACTCTGGTTTGTCTAAAATAAAGCAGAAATAACATCTTTTTGGATTTTAAAATGATCTAAACTAAGAAATGAAATAACAGAAAAACTTAAATTGCAGAAAATAAACTATTTACAAGTATGTTTTTGGTGAATCATATAAGCTTTTCAGACAGATTACAAGTACCGTTAAGCTACATTACATACTCAGACTTAAACAATTCACCTCGATTGTCGATATACTGATCCATCTTAAAATCTCATACAAACTTCAATCTATTCAGGATATCGTTTAAGTGTTTTAAGAACTTAGATCAATTCATGTGTCCCACCTCTTGAATATACTCCCGTATTCAGAATCCCAATATTCAGTCTTACAGGCAAGAATACTACAATGATGTCTGTACATAAATTAGGGGTTAAATGCGATAACTGAGTGATCTCAGGTCAGAACTACCGTTCAGCAGAGAGATATCAGCTTCAACTTTGCAGTGTGTCCCCTTTAGAGGATCTTTTCAGCTACAACAACTGATTATCAATTTTATTGTCTAATCAGCTGAGGGCTTCATGCTATATTTCAAGCATTTTAGATAAAGTATTAGCCAAGGACTAGGTCAGAACCACCGTTCAGCAGAAGTCCCGGAATAATACCCCAGACATCATAGAGTATAACCACCTAGTATATCAGAATACGAGACCTTTCAAACGAGATTTCAGGGGTTACATATATATCCAAGTAGTGTTCCCCACGAATTTCACCAGTTTGAAATTTTAGGTTTATATCCCGAATAAATCTACTAAATGTACGAAAACCTATCGACACATCGTTAGTGAGACTGTTTAACTCATTTTGTCTTTCCAAATCTTTAGCATACTGTAATTGTCTAGCTGATGTACTATCATTTTCCCTATATACACAAGCTCTTTTTCAATTTTATCATGTTTTTGTATTTTTGCATTTTTTACTGTTTTTGTATTTTTCTCAAAATAAACTATGTACAACTATCTGTCTCCCCCTAAATACCAAAACACGTAAAAAATCGACAAACCATCGCAGATTGTATCTCATCTTCATCCGCAACAGTACTCTCATCAACGCTCACAACCCCATCCGACACCGAAAGCAATTTCATACCATTAAGTTTTAACAAATATTGAAACCGATTTTTATCAAAAGCTTTGGTATGCAAATCAGCTTTTTGTTCGTCAGTGTGGATTTTCTCAATTCGTATCAACTTTTTCTCGAAGCAATCGCGAATAAAGTGATGACGAATCTCGATATGTTTAGTTTTAGCGTGATGTACTGGATTTTTAGTTATATTAATTGCGGTCTCATTATCAACAAACAGAGGTGTGTTAAGAAACTGCAAACCGTAGTCGCGCATCTGTTGCTGTATCCACAGGATCTGAGAGCAGCAACTGCTAGCAGAAACATACTCCGCTTCACATGTAGATAACGCCACAGACGTTTGTTTCTTACACTGCCAAGTAACCAATCTTGGACCAAAGAACTGGCATCCTGCAGTTGTTGATTTCGCGTTGATTTTGCAGCATCCGAAATCCGAATCGGAAAATCCTTCGAGTGTAAAATCGCCTTTGCGAGGATACCACAACCCCAATGTGGGTGTGCCTTTCAAGTAACGTAATATCCTCTTCACAATAATCATGTGCGATTCTCTCGGGTTAGACTGAAATCTTGCTGCGAGGCACGTTGGGTACATGATGTCAGGACGTGAAGCAGTTAGGTACATCAAAGAACCTATCATGGATTGATAAAGTGTCTCATCAACCCTGTCTCCGGTGAGATCTGGGTGAATCCCATGATTAGTCGCAAGTGGGGTAGCAGCTGGAGTAGAACTTGACATTCCAAATTTCTCCAGAATATCATGCACGTACTTCGTTTGATGAATGAAAATTCCTTCAGGAAGTTGTTCAACTTGTAATCCCAAAAAGAATTTCATCTCCCCCATTGAAGACATTTCAAATTTCTGCTTCATCACCTGTTCGAAATCTCTGCATAATTTCTCATTTGTTGACCCAAAAATTATATCGTCTACATAAATCTGTACTATCAGAAGATGACCATCAACGACTTTAGTGAAGAGAGTGGCATCCACTTTTCCACGTATGAACTGGTTAGCGAGTAGGTGTTGAGACAAAGTCTCGTACCAGGCTCTCGGCGCCTGATGTAGACCATACAACGCTTTGTCCAGCAGATAAACTTTGTTCTTGTGGATCGGGTCAGTAAAGCCCGGCGGCTGACCAACATAAACCTCCTCTTTGACCTTCCCATAAAGAAACGCTGATTTAAGATCTAACTGAAATACTTTGAAATTCTTCCAAGACGCAAATGCTAGGAAAATTCTGATAGCCTCTAGTCGTGCGACAGGAGCATAGACTTCGGTAAAATCAATCCCCTCCTGTTGACTAAAGCCCTGAACAACGAGTCGAGCTTTGTTTCTTACAACCACTCCTCTATCGTCCCGCTTACATTTAAAAACCCATTTTGTATTGATTTTCCTTTGACCATCCGGTAAATCAACTAACTTCCACACACCTAACTTCTCAAACTGTCCTAACTCTTCTTGCATCGCGATGACCCAAAGAGTCTTCAGTAAGCGCCTCTTTGTAAGTCCTCGGTTCGACCTGCGAAATAAAGCAACTTAATGAAAATTCAGTTTGTAAAGGTGCTACTGTAGAATAAAAACATGTTAAGCCCTGGTCAATTTGACGTCTCGTGCGAACACCCGATTGCAATTCTCCTATTATCAACTCCTCTGGATGATAAGAAAGAGTTCGCGGCATCACTTCGCATGGAACTTCTATATTTCCCTCCAGATTAGTAACATTCTGCTCTGCATCTTGTTCACCAACTTGGTTTGTTTGACTTGACAACTGGATCTGCTCCCCCTCAAGATCTGAATCACCATGGTCAAAAACTGACATATTTTCAGCTTCTTGATCATCATTCACCTCCGACTGATTACCAGGAGCAACTTCATCATCATGTTCACCAGCGTTACTAGGACCTGCTTCATCATCATTTGAAGTCTCCCGAGGTCTTCTAGAATACTCTGCTGGAAACCTGAGCGACGATTCATACTCTCGTAAAATATCCAGCTCATCAAAGAAATCTTCCTCTTCCTCTGATTCTTCTCTCATGTCAAACGATTCCCAAAGTTTGTCATAATGATAACGCCATGAATCACCAGGATTCTGTGGCGGCATAGTGTACCCCTGACATTCAACATTCGCTGCTTCAATAATACGCTTTTCACTTGGAACAAAGACACGCCGTGTAGGACCTGAATATCCAACAAATATTCCTTCAAAGCTCTTTGAACCAAACTTGCCATTAGGCTCTATCACCGTACAGGGTGACCCAAACGGTTCTAGATACTTCAAATTCGGCTTGCGTTTATTGATTAGCTCAAAACACGTCTTGTTGAACTTCTTCACAGTAAGAACTCTGTTGAGAGTATAGCATGCAGCAGAAACAGCTTCAGCCCAGAAATTAATTGGTAACTTGGAATCTGCAAGCATCGTTCTGGCTGTCTCGATTAGCGTCCGGTTCTTGCGTTCTGCAACTCCATTTTGCTGAGGAGTGTACGGAGCACTAAACTCATGCAGTATACCTCTTTCATCACAGTATTCCTCCATCTTACTGTTTTTGAACTCAGTACCATTATCACTTCGAATTCTACAAATCGGTCTCTGGTACAAATTCTCAATTTTCTTAAACAATACCATCAAACTATCAAAGGTTTCGTCTTTTGTTTTCAAAAACATGAATCTGGAGTAGTCATCAGTCACGACCAAACAGTTGGAATCTCCTGTTATACTTTTGACATTCACTGGACCAAACAAATCCATGTGAAGTCTTTCCAAAGGTCTTGAAACTGAATTGACTTGTTTTGTAGGGTGTGACTTTTTCTTTTGTTTGCCTTTTACACAACTTATGCACTCCCCTTCCAGATGAAAACCTTTAATATTCACTCCAGTGACCAAGTCGTTATGCACTAAGTGATTCATTTTCCTTAGATGAATATGTCCCATCTTTCGGTGCCATAACCTTGACTCTTTCTCCGTTGCTCTAGACACAAAACAATGAGCCTGACCCATGGTTGTAGTAGCAACGCTCATGTCCAACACGTACAGATCGTTGACTCTTGGTGCCCTCATGATGATCCACTCTTCAGGTATCACAAATCCCGGTTTCAAGATCAAACATTCTTTGTCGGTGAAATGAGTAGTATACATCCTGTCACAGATCTGGGAGATACTCAGCAGGTTGTTCTCCAGCTCAGCGATGTAATTAACTCTTTCAAACGTTATAATACAATTTGACAATGTTCCTTCACCTATGATCCTTCCTCCTTGATTACCCGCAAAACCCACATAACCACCATTAATGTTATTCACATCATACAGCAATGCGGTCTTCCCTGTCATATGCCTTGACGCTCCACTATCCATTATCCACCTGGATACAAGTTTTGGAAGATCCTGCACATAACAAATCATCATTTAAAACAACTTCAAGAAAGATGCCGATTCATGCTTCGCGATCCAGGAAGCTCCGACAATTTAAACTGTTTAGTCAAACATGGTGTCCACCCAGGCCTCATCAGCCTTAGGTGTAACCGTGACTTTAGCAATTTGAATTTTGAAATTCTTAGACTTAAGAGGTGGAAATTGTGCATCATAATCAACCGTAATTGATTCTTCAGCCTTTTTCACCTCAGAAGTTGAAACTTTCTTCTCAACTTTAGATTCAATTTTAGGTTTCCACACCTGTTGAGCTACTGCAACCCTCTTATAAAATTTATCATTTTGATTTACCAACTTCTTTACGGGTTCAGTTTTTACTGTCAAGTTGTCAATTTGAACATTTTTCTTCCCAACAACTTTCTTCTCAACATACATCGGTGTTTTACCCTTCACATCAACTTTCTTTTGTTGAACCTTCACAGCTTCAGTCTTAGGCTTCACATATGTACACTTTCGTGCAATATGACCAACCTGTTCACATCTAAAACAAGTACGAGTATCAGCTACCCTACTCGTGCCTTCAGACTGAGCCTGTGAAGCTCTCTTCTCAAAAAATTCTTTGTTTGATTTTGTAAAAATTTCCTTTTCTTCATCAGCAAGTGAACTTGAACTGTTCACAAACTTTTTCTTTTCGACAAACCTCTTGTTTGAAACATTTCTTTTCTGATATGGTTTACCCCCCTGATAACCACCCGACCAGTTGTTTCTGTTGTTATTGTAAAAACGTGGTGGATAAACAGTTTTCTTGTTGTAAACCCTCTCTTTCTTTCGACTCGGATCGTTCACTGCTGACAACTCGACTTCGACCAGTTTGAAAACATTTGTCAATTTGTTCAAATTAACATTCTCTAATGGAAACTCAGAATCCGAAAACAACTTATCCGATCCCGACATCTTGTACATGACAAGATCAGATTCTTCATGTAAGTTGTTTTTGGACTTTTGCTTAGGAATGTATTTATCTAGAAAACACCCATCCTCCTCAGAAGTGTCACAATCCGGCTTAAGCACTTTGTCTATCACACTTTTCACCACATCATTTTGGACACCCTCTTCATTGGAAGACGTGAACGTGACATCAATGTTCTCAGGAAGTGTAACATCACTTTCTTCCTCAATTTCCACCAAACTAGACTGCTTTTTCGTGTAGTTGTCTAAAATTGGCGGTGGAACTTTGTGAAACCCTACACCCGTTCCATCAGAAAACACATCCTCACCAGCTTTGTTTTTCCCTATAGGTTTGGGAACAATATGCTGCAAAACAAAGCTAGCTGAGCTATAGCTGTTTAATTTTAACTGAATTCTTTCATTTTCAATTTCAATTTCTTGAACTTTAAGTTTTAGTTTAGCAATTTCATCCAGTTGTTTATTAATTGATTCTTCTTTTAATCTCAAAACAGCTCTCAGATGTTCATTTTCTTTATACGTTTTACCATTTCGATCATCACTATCTTTGACAATGCTTTTTAATTTTTCAAACTTTTCAGAAATTTGTCGATTCTCAAGAATTAACTTTTCATTTTCACATTTAATTTTCTCTCGTTCAGTTTTATCATTTTCAATTTGAGTTGTTAATTCTTTGATTCGTTCAGTTGAAGCTTTTACTGTTCTGTCACGACTGAGAATCTGATCCTCAACATTTCTAACCTTCGTTGTCAGATTCTTAATTTTCTCACTGTTCAGGTACGTGACAGTGCTACAAAAATTGCATTGTTTAGTGCAATTTTTGCAATCAGCATTTCCATCTATTTTGTTACCTGACACATTCATTGACACATTTTGACTGACCTGATCCTTTGACTCAGTAACAGAAATAGGATCTACCTCGAGTGCTTTTCCAGCTAGCACCTTGTCAGCCATATTTCCCAGGTTCTCAGCTGTCAATTCCTGTGTAGTATCGATCAAACCAGTATCAACCTTCTTTACTTTCTCAATCTCTTCTTTTTCTTTCCTCTCTTTCTCTTCTTTCTCCTTTCTCTCTTTCTCTTTTTCTTCTTCAATCATCCTTGACGTTGGTGTTCCCCACCACTTGTGCTGCCAATACTCATCATCTTCTTTAATCTCCTTGATTATAGCTTCCATATCAAGTGTGCTGTCATCAATCGCAATGTTTCCATAACGATCAAGATAACATTCCCTATCTGGATCCCATCTATTTGCTCGTCTTGCTTCCAGATAAACACGAGAGATCCTCAAAATTCTGTTTTCAGCAATAATCTTTCGATAACAATAATTTTGCTCTTCTGTTCTATCTTCTTTCCATGGAATTGGTTCATCATCATTTGCCATGAATGCGTAACCAACCGCATCTTCTTCCGGTAACACTTCTTTACTCCAATCGTACCCCTCGTCATCATAAATCACTGCCAAAGCCCTTGATTTATCTCTGTTATCTTCAGACTGCTTCAATCTAGGCGGCTCGGATTTATTTTGATGGTAGATTGCCTTTTTGTAGTAGTCGTCTCGAAATGGATTCTCTGACTCATCAGCATACGCATTTCTGCATTCCCGTTTGAAGTGACCCTTTTGCTTACACTTGAAGCATGTCACCTTTGATTTGTCGAACCCCAACTTTGTGGACGGACCACCAATCGTTTTTCTCCCAGTAATTTCCATGAAACGTTGAGCACGTCGAACAGCACTTGCCATTGCCCAACGAATGTCAATAAGCTCCATTTCCTCGGGGTCTATCTGATCGTAGTCTTCTTTTGTCAGATTTGTATTCCCGATCTTTCCAGCCACCAAACCTTCATAGGACTCTAGCACAGATGCCAGAAAAACCATTTGTTGCTTGGCCGAATCTTCATCAAAATTCTGTGCGTTCTTTAGATCTATCGCGATGTTACAAGAAAACTTCGCATCAGAACGATTTGCAGAAGACGTAGATCCACTGTGATAACCACTGTGGCTTCCGCTGCTTGAACTGCTTTGACTTTCTTTGTTTGCTGAAGAAACATTTTCAGCAGAAAATGCAGTTTTCGGAGAGGTAGCTTTCGGGATCAAGCTTTTTGGATAATACAGATCCAGATTCTGCTGATAGGATGAGTGATTGACTTTATACGTCTTTTTCAACTCTAGCTCATGACTCTCAAGTCTTTCAATCACCACATCTGGAGTCAGATTTGCTGGAGCAATAGTGTTCTTTAACATCAACGCATAATACCTCCAATCCATATCATCAGGTAATGGATCAAATAACTTGTCAACAAGTTCTTCATTTGGATAAGTGATGTCATGTCGTGCAAGCTCCAGCTTTAGATGACCGAACCGTTCAATCATTTTGCACACCGATTCATTTTTAAGACAACTAAACATGTCAAACTCTTTTTTAAGCAGTTTCATCTTATTTTTTATAATCTCATTACTCCCTATACACTTTTTCTTGAGTTTTTCCCATAAATCTTTAGCATTGGAGTAGTCTATCAACGAAATGATATCTTCCCGCACCGATTGAAACAATAATGCCACACACTTTTGCTCCGCGACAAAACCTTCAATTTCTTCAGCTGATCTCAATGCTTCGCCATTCTTCTTTCCATTAGCATATCCAGTTTTCATACTCTTCCAACTGGGGAAAGCGAATGCCATTAGCCAATCTTCGAACTTTGTTGCCCACCTGCTGTAGTCTTCTATAGCCATCAACTTAGGAGGTTTGTTAAACGTTCCAAATGCACTTTCGGACTCCCAAGCTTCTTTCTTTTTCTCTTTTGGTTGATTCTCGTTCGTATTGTTCGATGTCGAATCGTTGTTTCCTGAACTTCCCGTGAATGCGTACATGTCGCTAAATGGATTCAAGAACATATCATCCATCGTGAACGTACCTGCAAAATCAGACAACACTTAGAAAAGCTTTGATTTAAAAAAATAACAGAACCACAAAAGCGATCCTGTTTGTACAGCTTGACAGAAAAGCGGATCAATAAATGTCCGAATACGCGGTCCAGACAACAATGTCTTTTCGAGCGGACCACAAAGTGTAAGTTCGAGCGAACTACAATTTGTTTGAATTAGCGATCCGAGTATGATCGTTCGAGCGGTTCACAATGTGATCGTTCGAGCGGTCCAAGTAGTATCCGTTCGAGCGATCCTAATCAGTAAAGATGTCCGAAAAAGCGATCCAAATTGGTTACAATGAGCGATCCTAAGGGTAAATTTCGAGCGATCCAAACTAATTATGTCAGATAAGCGGTCCTGAATGTTCGAAAACGCGATCCATTGTTTTTAGCCTGTTTTTACCAATTTTAGTCCGTATTTTCACCTGATTCTTTCTAGGGTTTTTTAATAGTGTGTTTTACACGTTATACTCGAATTTCAGACAATTTTGACCGTTGGAACCACTAGAAACTTAAAAAGTATGAGAGAAAGTGAGTAGAAAAGAGAGATTTCTGCAGATCTATGCTGTAGTAGTATGAACTCCTCGTCCTGAGCTCTGATACCACTTGTTGGACCGTTCTATGACCCGAAAAGTCAGTCAAGGTAGTTCATCTTCACGTACGAAGGCGGAATCAACGTAAATGAAGTTACAACAGCTTATCCTTTCAATTCCTTATCTTTCTATTGCTTTCTGATGAAAATTTGGCAGAGTTTCAGCACCGTAGCACACACATACACCGTTACAACTAATGAACCGCTCACCCCTATATATAGTGTCTCATGGTCGCTCCTATGACATGCCTAATGAGCGATCCTGGACATTTGTCACATAAGCGATCCAGGGCATTGACATAAAAGCGGTCCAAGACAATACAATGACTAATAAGCGATCCTAAACCTATTTCACACAACATTTACATTTTGACCCCCTATTGACCAATATTGACTTCAGACTTTTTGTAGACGCAGTCAACAGACATTCCATGTATCAACAGAAGAGCTCATCAAGTTATGATCCGGGTTATCATTCATCAGCTTCAAACGCTAGTTCTGAAGATGCAGAGGAGATTATGTGCAATATTGCTCTCAAATTGAAAAATTCTCCTGCAATGAGCATCAATGCAGCCAAGCAGCAAATGAGTTTTCTAGCATCTGTTCTGGAATCATATGAAGGTCTTGTAGTGGAAACTCCAAATTGACCAAAGAAGACTACGACCAGAGTGATCTGGAAGAGATGGAGCTCATTGACATCCGTTGGTGCTTAGCTAGTTGCATCCGCAGAGCTCAGAGATATATGAAAATTACTGGGAAACAATCTCTTGGAGGTGCTTCAACAAAACTTGGATTTGACAAATCCAAAGCGACCTGTTTCAAATGCAAGCAGAAAGGTCATTTCAAGAGAGAATGCACTAATTCTGCAGTAGGAGGAAATGAACATCCATTCAATGATGATTACTATCGAAAGGCGATCTACCACCGAAGCAGAGAAGAGCCGAAAATGATTGAAGATAAACCCAGAGAAAAATCAAGAGCTTGTTTTGTAATTCAAGATGATGAAGGTTTTGACTGGAGCGAAATTTGTCCAGAAGAAGATCATTTAGAGAATGTTCGAAAAACAGCTCATGGAAGAGCTATGACAGAGAAAAGACAATTTGTTATGGTTGTTGAGATTAAAGAAGAAAACAAAGAAGAAAAAGGCATAGCTGAGATAAAAGAGAAAACTCGAGAAGAGATTTTGAGTGAGAAAACTTATCGAGAAAGAAACATTGCTTTGAATAGAATGGATGAAATGCAAGAAGAATATGAGAGGGCTGTCAGCAACAAGAGATGGGATAAGAAGAGAGAATGCTACTTTAACCGAGAAGGTGAACCAGTTGTTCCGAAAAAAGACATAATCTTTGAAGATGTTCTTCTCATAATTCCTTTAAGAGCCGAATACTATAGAAATGTGTTGAAAGATGACACATATGCAAAAAGGCATGAAAAGGAAATCAAATATGCCATGACATCGTGCTTGAGAAAAAAGGGATGAAGAAGAATGTTGAAGAAATGGTGAACAATCTGAAGAAAGTTGCTGAAGAGGTAAAAGCTGAAGCTGTTGAAGTTAAGGTTATGAAAGAAAAAGTTGAGGTGAATGAAGAAGTGGAGAAAGTTGTTACTGAAGAGCAGCAGATTGGAGAAGATGAGCAGAAAATGGAAAGTATGACAGAAGTAAAGAATGAGAATTTGAAAGCTGGTGATGTTGGTGATGAAGTTGGTGTTGAAGAAAAGCAAAATGTTGCTGAGATGAAGCAGATAGAGGCAGCTGAAAACACCGAGGTGCCAATCACTGAGGTAAATTTTGATTCTGAAATCTTAAAATCGACTGAACAATGCAAGAAATGCATGGAAACATGTAAAGCTTGTATTGAAAAAGATGAGAAATTCAGAACAAGAGATCTTGAATTCACAAAAATTGAAAACATTTTCAAAGAAAAATGCAAAGAAATGTTAGAAAAAGAAAAAGTTTTAAAAGAAAATGATGAAAAACTTTCAGAAAATTGTAAAAAGATAGAAAAAGAAAATGAAGTTTTGAAAGAAAATGTTTTGAAAAAGACAGAAGAATGTGACCAAAAAGAAAATGTGTGTCAAGAAATGAAGAAAGAATATGACTCAATGAAACTGGCATATCACATTACAAAAGAGTCATATGAAAAAGTGAAAGATGAAATGAAATTTGCTCAATCAAGAATGAATTATCTTTCTGAAACAACTAAAGAACTTAAACGAATGTATGAAATTAAACAAGGTGTTGTTAATTCCTATATTGAAGATGTTGCTAAGCTAAAGTGACAGATTGCTGATTTAGAACAGGACAACAACAAGTTAAAAAGTTATCACGTGTCATCATATGTGCTTGAAAGAATTTTCAATATAAAACCGGGAGATGGTGAGTCTGAGCAAAACAAGAAAGGAATTGGCTTAGAGTTTCATCAAGTTCCACTACCAGAAAATTTTGTGTTTTATGATGAAGAAAAGGTCGAAAAAGCTTTCAACATGGTACATCAATTGCCAGATAACATTGATGTAACCTATTCCAAATCTGATGATTCTCATGATTCAGAGGTGGTAGGTAAAGTCGTTGAAAGTGTATTGAAAGAAGAGTCAGTTGGTACAGGTAAATCTGAATCACAGGATGAAAATGAAGGTAATTTTCATGATGAATATCTGAAAAACACAAAATCCAAGAAAAATTTGAATGAAGATTCAAAAGGTTTGGTTTA
The DNA here is from genome assembly GCF_002127325.2 of Helianthus annuus. Taxonomy (NCBI): domain Eukaryota; kingdom Viridiplantae; phylum Streptophyta; class Magnoliopsida; order Asterales; family Asteraceae; genus Helianthus; species Helianthus annuus. The sequence goes on along the minus strand of NC_035444.2, from coordinate 103,962,589 downwards.
TACCATGATTGGATCAGACAAATTATTCTTAGATGTTGTATTCCCGATTCAGAATGTGATTTCAGAAAAGGTTGATAAAGTTTTCAAAATGGTTGAGATTGAGAAATCTGAAATTTCAAAGTTTGCTGGAAAAGGTCACAAAACTTTTTATAACAAACCTGGTTTCAAGAAGGAAAACATGAAGGCTGGGTTGGGTTATAAAAAGAAACAAAATTGGAAGAAAAATGAAGTGCTAAATTCTCAGGCAAAAATGAGTTTTGTTCAAGGAAAGAATTTAGCAGAAGAGAAAGAACTCAAATTTGGAATAATGATGAGTTTCATACTTAAAAGAAAAGGCAACAACAACATGTCAAAGATGTCTCAAAAAGGACATGTTTCAAATGTGATCAAATTAGACATCTTGCATGAAAGAGTCCAAATCTGAAACCTGTTCATGTTGACAAAAGGAAATCTGAAAATGTTAAAAAACAAAAATCTGAGAATGTGAAACAAAGGTCCACCAGATTTGATTCGAAACAAACTTGGAGGTACAATACAAACAAGTTTGCTTCAAATCAAAATTGGAAATCAAACCCAAACAGGTTTGATTCAAGACAGACCTGGAATTTTCACACACCCAGATTAAGAACAACACAAAGTTGGAAAACATCAGTTGTTATGACAAAACCTCAAGAGTTTTGGAAACCAAAAGTTGTTGTTCAAAATCAAAGTGATCAAAAAGAGACACATTTTTATAAAAGAGGTACACCGAAAGGTCAAAAATGGTCTGTAAAGAAACAGGTAACTTCGTTAAAAGATGAGAAAGTTGAAATTAAAGATGAAAAATTCTTTGTACAAAATGACAAAGATTTTCCAGCATTGAATGAAAATTATTGTGTTGAAATGCCTAAGGTTCAACATACCTGGGCTAAATTGTTCAAGTAATTAAGTTAGTTGAATGTGCAGGTGCTCAAGATAAATGAAGAATGTGAGAATGAAAACTGGAGCAGCCTGGCACACCGAGAGGAGGAGAAGGCTGCTGGACCCTGTGTTGGTTGAAACAGGGAGTTTATTTGTTTTTCTGTAAATAAATAAACAATATTTTCAAAAACCCTAAAAATTAGAAAAATTAAAAACTAAAAACATGTTTTTAGTGTGTTAAAAACTTGAAAAACCAAAAAATATGTTTGTTTTTAATTTTTGTCAAAAATAGAAAATTAAAAAAATAAAATAAAATAAAAAATATGTGTTGATTGAATATGCCGAAACCCTCACGGCGGAACAAACATTAGTACTTTCACAAGATTGAAAAACGGTTTTCAAACTGTCGAAAATCAATGGGTTGTAAATCATGTGGATACTTTATGTTAGATTTTCTGCAAAACAGAGCACAATTAGTAGAAAATGGATGGCGAGATAAAGCTATCAGTATCGGGTTGTCAAATTTTCTTTTAATGGTTTTGCATTTTAGGGGGAGAAAAATTGTCATCAGAAAATCCAAAAACATTAGAAAATTTGAAAAAGCAAAAACATGATAAAATTAAAAAAATTGAGTTTTGTGTAAAAAGAGGAAATGATAGTACATCAGTAGACAGTTACAGTATGCTAAAGAAATGTAATGATTAAATAGCGTTAAACAGTCTCACTGATGATATGCCGATAGGTTTTTATACATTTAGTAAACTTTTTCGGGATATAAACCTAAAGTCAAACTTGCTTATTTCGTGGGGAACACTACTTGGATATATAGGTAACCCCTGAAATCTCGTTTGAAGGACCTCTCTTTCTGAGATACTAGGTCTTTATGCTTAAGTGATATCTGGGGTATTATTCCGGGACTTCTGTTGAATGGAAGTTCTGACCTAGTCCCCGAATAATACTTTCCGCATTGCTTGAAACATAGCGCAGCCCTCAGCAAAAATGATGAAACAAAAAAATTGATAATCATTGCTGTTGAAGAAAAGATCCTCTAAAGGGGACACACCTAAAGTCGAGCCGTCATCTCTCTGCTGAACGGAAGTTCTGACCTGAGCTCTCACGGTTTCGCATATAACCCCTTACAGATATCATCTAGGTATATTCACCTGTAAGACTGAATATTGGGATTTGGATACGGGAGTATATTTAAGAGGTGGGACACATGAATGAGTTTAAGTTCTTAAAACACCTAATTCGTATCCTGAATCAAACACCTAATTCGTATCCTGAATCAGTTGAAATTTGTGTGAAAATTTAAGTGGATCAATATATCGACAATCTAAGTGAATTTGTTGGTGCACTACATCTGTCGACTTCGTCTTGTATCGAGTCTTAGTCTTAAAAATGTTAGATCAGATGTCACTATGTGGGAAATCACATAGTCAGATGTCACTATGTGGGAAATCACATGTTATGATTTCGCTCATAAGGCATTAGATAGGGGTTTCGCTCATGTGAACATGGTGATTTCGCTCATGTGGACATGTACATTGGAGCGAAATCAAGAGCCTTATATATAGGGTCTCTTGAGCGAAATCACATAAGGATTGTACGTATTCCATACCGAAGTGCTGTCGGTGTGAAGATTGAGCTGTGATCGTTGTCATATCAATGCATTCAGTAGATTAAGTGAAGAATCAGCTTTTCCTAGCTTTGTTTCTTGTTTTCCACACCTAAAACAGAGTAGAACACCTCTGAACGACTCATACGGGTCAGATCGCGATCCTACAAGTGGTATCAGAGCTCAGGAGGAGGAGTTCTGCAGAGATTAGCTGGAATTCATCTTGTTTTCTTACTTCTACACCTTCTTTCTTCATCAGATCAAGATTTAACGGTCGGATTTCGCTCAAAATTTCACAGACTGTGTGTTATTGGACATAGACAAATCCCTGAAAGTTTGACACTGAAATTCAGACTAAAAATGGACCAAAATACCCCCGAGTTGATTCGCTCTTACGGACATTCTCTGATTTCGCTCTTAATTCACCTAATTTCGCTCATATGTACACCCAAGAACCCTAATTTCGCTCATATGTACACCTAAGAACCCTAATTTCGCTCATATGTACACCCAAGAACCCTAATTTCGCTCATAAGGACACCCAGAAGCCTGATTTCGCTTTTGTGAACCACCAGAAGCCTGATTTCGCTTTTGTGAACCACCAGAAGCCTGATTTCGCTTTTGTGAACCACCAGAAGCCTGATTTCGCTTTTGTGAATACTATAATTTCACTCATAAGTCATTGATTTTGAAATACGTGTTGACAAGTCATGGATACCGAGTTCTATAACGCGTTTGCAACACCCTCTGGTCCAGCTGCTATTGTTCAAGCCATGAGTTTAGAAAACGAGACAGGAACCACCCAAAAGCCTCCGAAATTGATAAGTATCGAAGAATACTATGGGTGGAAAGACAGATTTGAAAACTGGGTTCAGGCAAATCATCTCAGGTCATGGGAGTGTATTCTCAAGAAATATGTGTTGCCTTGAACATATTTGCAGGTTCTCAAAGAGTTATCAGAGTTTACAGATCAAGAACGGGTTATGTACAAAGCCGAAAAGATGATGATCAGTTTATTGCAACAAGCCATCAAAGAAGACATCTTCATATTGCTACAGCATGACAAAACTACAAAATCCATCTGGGATGCACTTAAAGTTAAATTTGAGGGTAGTGAGAACATGATAAAGAGCAAAAAGGCGTTGCTTAAGAAGGAGTTTGATCTGTTTAGCAGTTTACCGGGAGAGGATATGAAGAAGCTGATAGAACGCTACTGCCACCTAGTGCGATCAATGTCAATGCTAAGTATTACAAAAAATCGTGAAGAATGGGTAGATAATCTTGCCGATGCGTTACCGCAAAAAGAATGGGGAACGTATTTGATGATTTTGAAAAATATGGGTGTTTATGATGGGCTTACAATCTCTCAGTTTATCGAAAAGATCGAGAGTCAGGACTTGGAACAACAGAAGGTCGCGAGGATGAACAATCCGAGTGGTCAACAGGACGTGAAAATGTACTACAAAGGTAGTATTCCAGTTCCAGAAGCTGAGAGAAGTCCGAAAATCCAGACTGCGTTTAGTGCTGGGGATTCAACAGAAAAGATTGATCAGGGTTCTAACAAAAGCAGCGGTGGGTTCTCATCATTTCCAAGTGTCAATCCTAAAGAGTCAAATACAAGCTTTCAGTCTCAGGGCACAAAGATAGGAAATGGTTATGTGATTCAGTGCAACATCGCTCTAAATCTTCTAGAAGGTCAAAGTTTTTCAGAAGACACTGCTAAAGACCACATGGCTCTACTTGGTTCTGTGTTGTTATCTTATGAGGGTCTAGTTGCTGGTCGGATCGGAAATCCTATGCTCACTAAAGAGGATTACGATCAAATAGACGCCGAAGAGATGGAATTGATGGATATCAAATGGTGTCTAGTGAGTGTTCTTAGGCGTGCTGAAAAGTTCAAGACAATTACTGGGAGAAATGACTTTCTTGATGCTCATGTATCTACTTTACGTTTTGATAAATCTAAAGTTACTTGTTTTCGATGCAGGGAGAAAGGCCATTTCAAGCGAGAGTGCAAGAACAGGGAAGCTAGTGGTGCTCAGAATCCATTTGGAAAAGATGATTACTACCAGAAATCCATTTATCAGCAGGTTGGTCAATGACAAGATTCACAGACGGCTCATGGTAGGAAAATTGAGGATTCAAAGAGAGCTTGCTTTGTAGACTTCAACTGGAACAACTACATATCAACTGAAAGCAAAGCATGTTTAGTCAATCAAGATGATGAGAGACTACCTGAAGGCTTCAGCTGGGATATGTTTGTTGATGAAAAGGATGATTTCAAAGCTTTCATCGCTAAGATTGTGAGAGAACCAGACATGTTTACCACCTGGATGAAGTCGATTGGTGAGACAGTGAAGAGTGTGGAGGAACAGTCTGTTGCATCTGACGAAAGCTTAGAAAGTGCTGATGAAGGTTCACAGAGTTCAGATGAGAGTGTACAAATTGATGTTAACTCAGAAAAAGAAGTTGTTTTTGATCAAACACCGTCAGATTCTGGCTTATCAGATGCTAGTTCTGAAAAATCCGTACAGTTTGATCAGTCACCAACTGATGATAGCAGTAGTGATGATGAGGAGGAAAAACATATTAATGTTGCAAAATCTCATCTTTCTCCTGAAAGCTTTCATTTCTATTTTGCAGATCGCTTGGAGAAATTAAAGGAGAAACGAGCTGCAAAAGAACAACAACAAAAGAAAACTGAAGATGTTGTTGAGAACAAGAATGTTGAAAATGTTGTTGAGAAGATGGTTGAGATTGAGCAAGTAAAGGTAGAAGAAAAGGTGAAAGAAGAAGAAAAGGTGGTTGAAGTAGTGAAAACAATCGAAGTTGAGAAGATTGTTGAAGTTGTCAAGCCTTGCACAAAATGTTTGGAAGCATGTAAGGAATGTGCAGCAAAGAATGAGATAATTGCTGAGTATGAGAAGAAGAAGGGGCAGTTGCTGTTCAACCTCAATTATGTGAAAGAATCTTATGATGTCTTGAACAAAATAGTAATTGGTCTCCAAAAGACAAATTCAGAAAGAGAACAAGCTCTAACGATGATGAATGCTGTTATGATGACAAAGCAGAAAGCTATTAATTTTTACATCGAAGAGAGTGCTAAATGGAAGCAAGAGTTGGAGACAGAAAAGATCGAGAATGAGAGAATTAGACGTTTATTGCAAAGTTACTCTAGTTCTGATTATCTCATTGATCGTATTTACCCAACTGTTGCAGGTATGGAAGCTTTTCAAGACGAGAAGCCGAAGAAAAAGAAAGATAGTGGTAAGAAACCGACTGTTAGCTATAACAAGTGTCCGCCTCCAATTTGGGAAGGGTATTCTCCTAGAAAACCAAACGAGGAACAACTTGAAAAAGCAGTCAATATAAAGCTAAAAATCGACACAATTGATGAATTACCAGAAAACATTGACGTCACGTTTACCTCGTCTGACTCTGATCATGAGTCTGAGTTAATCAAAAAGGTGGTCGATCAGGTGTTGGATACTGATGAGGATGAGTCAAAGTCAGAGTCTGGAGGGTCAAATTCGTCAGTCAATAGTCCAAAGTCGTCGGTTAAACGGTCTTATATTAAAGAATTTTTGTTATCAAAAGCAAATTTGGATGATGAAACATTTGAAGTCGCATACACTTTAAATGATTCGGACAAATTATATCCTGACAAAGAATTTCCAATAAGAAGTGTTTGTTTTGACATGATCAAAAAGGTTTTCAAATTGATAGAAATTAACATTTCTGAAATAAAAGATTTAAATCTTACTGGAAAACCTAAAAAGTACACTTCAAGAATTCAACAACGTTTAAACAAGAAAAAGGGTTACAATTCTGGTTCTGGTTTTCAAAAGAAACCAAACCAAAATTGTAGCTACAAAAAGAAAGGTTTAGGTTTTATTCCACCAGAAAATCATAAGAATGAGAAAAATTCTAAAACAAAAACAGAATTTGTTTCAGGTGGAAGTGCAGAGGATGAACAGAAGAAACCATTCTGGAGACAGTCAAACCAGGAGTTTCTTGCTGAAAAGAAAAGGAATGGAGCTGAAGTGTCACATCCAAAGGAAACTCGTACCTGTTACAGATGCAATGAAGTTGGTCACATTGCATGGAATTGTCAGGAAAACGCCAAAACAAAACAGGGAGTTTCTCAGAAATTGAAAGAAAAGATTGTTGATGTTGAACCACCAACCGACAGACTTAAAATTTTTGAAAATTCTACTTATGAGGTTGGTGAGTGTTCGAAAAAGAATTTTTATAAAAAGAAAGAGAATGACAACCAAGTGTGGGTTGTTAAGAAAGTTGATGAGAAAGTCGACGATGAATCTGGTTCCACAAAGCCAGAAGAGCCACAAGGTGAGGTGAAAATTTCAGTGAATGATGAAGAGTTTCCATCACTGAAATTTGAAGAAGTTAAAAAGAAGATTGAAAAGGTTGACATCTCGAACCAATTTTATAACGAGAAAACAAAGTTTGATGTCGAGAAAACATTTAAGGGAAGTGTAAAGAAAATATTTGGGAAAATGTTGAATGGGAAAGCAAAGGGGGTTAAAGATTTCTATGCAACAAAAAAGGCAACTTATAACCCTACTATGCAAGAGTTGAAAGCCATCAAGTCTGAAAAGACTTGGATGGAAGTTTGTTTCCCTTAAACTCTTAGGACTACGCCGGAGATCCCAAGTTTATATTGTGGATCAGGAATCGGCATCATTCTAAATTTTTGATAGGTTGCTTGAAAGAATTTTGTAACACCCCAAAAATGAAAAACACGATAAATAATAATAAACTTAATATGATTAAGGATGAATGGTAATATGGTACTTAAAAGGGGGTTTTAAGGATAATAGTTACAAATGTAACAAGACTTAAGGGGGTAATATGTAAATTATAATTAGTGAGGGTTTAATTATGTTGAAACCACAAAACACACACCCTGTGAGTGTTTGGGATCGAGCAGGAGCAGGGAACAAGGGTTTACCCTTTTGTTCTTGTAAAAACTCACCAATTGACAAGGAAAAATCAATGTTAGATAACTGCATGTTATAAAGTTTCGATCATCTAAGCATCCCTAGTAAACTGGTAAGTCGAATTTCTGATTTTGGTGATGTTTAGAATTTGGGTTTCGACCCAATCATGAAATTGTGATATGATTTGTGTTGTTTAGATGTTAAGGATACTCCCTAGAGTAGAAATCATGCTTGATTTTGGTTAATTGAAAGAAAGCCTCTATAAACCCACTTTGTGAAATTTGTATTATGAATATGAAGATTATAGGAATTATGAATATATGTAATTTGATATGTAATTCAGCTTGTAGTACCCGAATGCTAGATAAATTGATGAAGATTAAAGGAATTGTAAGAATTAGATTGAGTAGTGATGACATATAGGATGAAATAGCAAGTCATGCTTAAAATGCTTGTACACTATGCTTTATTATGTAACGCACACTAGGTGTTCGATGAAATGCTTGAAAGAGTAATTATGTGTAAATTGGAACGTGATGGAATGAAAGTTGGGGTACTAAACGAATGAATGAATATATTGATTTAGGTGTGAAGGAAGAAGGTTCGAATTCTAAGAAATCGGAAGGATCACAAGACCGAGGTATGTTCCGTTGCATACGAAAGTTTACTTTTATTTGTTAATAATTATATTGAATAACCCTTGTTATAATGATTATACTATGTTATAGTGATTACGGTGCTAGTAAATGAATTAGCAAACCCTTTGCGGATTTGTCTATGCTAACGAAAAATTATGCTATGGTATGCATGTCGACCGGTTCATGTAACTAGGTCGAGTAAGAATATGAGACCATCCGACTAGAACGGGTGGTCGTGTAAGCAAAATCGTAGTGCATGAAGTTCAATCCGTTATACGGATAGAACGAAAGGTTTATGTTGAAAGCAAACAACCCGTTGTTACCGGGTTGTAAACGATACGCATAATTCTCTTTATGAGAATATAAGCTTACCCATTTAAATGGGTAAATCGAATGCATAATGATAAGAATGAAATCAATCGAATGCGGCTAATAGGTGGTATTGTAAGCAAAATAAGTAATAAGACTAACTTTTTAAATTTGTTGTTGAATGTAGGTAAATCCTCGACTTAGGCGTATGGACGGCTTGGAACGTGCACACTTGATCTACGCCCGCCTCACGCTTCCGTCACAAATTATTTTGAAATGGGTTAAGTTTTGGTCATATGTATTTTAAGTCTATGTAGTATGTTGATACCTTGTCGTTGGGTAAGAACTTAGTAGTTGTAGTCATGTCGTGTCCAATGTAAGCTTTGTCCGCTTTGGGATTTGTCAAGAATGTTAAACATTGAAGTTTATTGTGTAAAACAGGTGGTTAATGGTTTTAAACGAATAGGTCATGCCGAAATTTCCAAAAAAATTTCCCTATTTATTTTATATGTCGAATTAAGTAGAATATGGGGTGTAACATATTTGAATGAGTTTTAATTTTACAGGTTGAAGGACTACGCTGGAGCTTCCAGGTTGGTAAGTGTGAAGCAGGAATCGGCATCCTGATTGGTAAATGTAGACGTAACATTCCTACAAGGGGTATTGTTTCAGATATACCTTCATGTGGTATTGTTTGTGAACTTACAATTGGTTCAGAGGTTCCTTGACTGATAACGATAAATCAGGGACATTAAGTTGTACTTGATTTACTACACATGGTAAAGATAGACAAGATGATGAACCATATCCCCGATTTTAACAAGTGGTAAACCTACAAGTGGTAAACACAAACTCACTTTCCGGAAAAATCATTTTGATTAAAACAAACTTAAGTGTTTTGAAATCTAAATGAGAAAATGGTTTGTGAAAGGGGGAGTTCTGATTGTTTATGCCTTAGTGGATGGCGAATTGATGCAATTCAATATCAGTTGTCAAGTTTCTGTATAGTTTTATGTTTCAAGTGGGTCAAGAGTTTTAGTTTGTTTTTCAAACTTTTCTTTAATGTGTTTGCATTTTAGGGGGAGTAGAAATTTTTCAGAAAATCCAAAAACATTAGAAAATTTGAAAAAGCACAAAAACATGATAAAACCAAAAACGAGTTTTGCTGTGTAAAAGAGGAAATGATAGTACATCAGTGGACTGTCACAACATGCTAAAGAATTGGAAAGTTAAAATGTGATAAACAATCTCACTGCGGATATGCCAGTAGGTTTTTGCACATTTAGTAAATTGTGACGAGATATAAACCTAAAAATTCAAACTTGCTTATTCTGTGGGTAACAACATCTTGGATATATAGGTAACCCCTGAAATCTTGTTTGAAAGGTCCCTTATTCTGAGATACTAGGTCTTTATGCTCAGTGATATCTGGGGTATTATCCCGGGACTTCTGCTGTATGGAAGTACTGACCTAGTCCCCGGATAATGCTTTCCGCAAAAGCTTGAAACATAGCTTCACCCTCAGCAAGCTGATGAAACAATAAAATTGATAGTCGCTGCTGTTGTAACCAAAAGATCCTCTAAAGGGGACACACCGAAAAGTCGAAGCCATCATCTCTTTGCATATACGGAAGTATCGACCTGAGCTCTCACGGCCCTCGCATTTAACCCCTGAACAAATATCATCTGTGGTATACTCACCTGTAAGACTGAATATCGGGATCTGGATACGGGAGTATATTCAAGAATTGGGACACACGAATAAGTTTAAGTGCTTAAATCGTTAACATTGTATCTCGGATCAATTGAAGTTTGTGTGAAAATTTAAGTGGACAAATATACTGGCAATCTAGGTGAATTGTTTAAAACTTAAAATGTAATGCAGCTTAACGATGTTAGTGACATGTCTCATAAACTGATATGATCCTCTTACACAAACTCACAAAAATATTGTCTGTAAATATTTCATTTCTGCATTATTCTGATTCTACAAGTGGTGTCATTTACTTTCTTTCAGAAAATCCAAAAAGATTTTGTGTGTGTTTTAGCATAAACTTTTGAAAAAGTCAAAAAGATTTTCGACAACTGATGTTGGAAAGCTGATTTTCAAAATCTCAAGTGCTAAACATGATGACATTGTTGTGAGGGGGAGTGTACATTGAACATTAAATGTGTTTTTAAATCAACAAGTGGTTCATCATAGAGAAAGTGATTTGAGGGAGAGTAAATGTTTATGCATATGTTTATATTCGAAATGTTAAATTTTGAAAATTTATTTCTAGGTTAAGAATGTGCAGGTGTAGCCAGGAAACAATCTTGGACTTGAAGATAAAGAGCCAGGTTAATTCAATCTTGAGATTTAAGCTGAACGAAAGCCAGGTTATGATACCTGAGGACTCTGATTGAAGAAAGCCAGGCTGATTGATTCTGAAGTTTCTATGAATAGGGCTAGAGCCAAGTTCCGGATTCTGTGGACAGAGTTAAAGCCAGGCATCAATCTTGGACTTGTGAAAGCCAGACAACGATCCTGAAGCAGATGTTGCTGAAGAACAAAGAAATGCCAGCAAATCGAGAGGGGAAGTCTAAAGATATTCATGTAGACATTGTTAAGGGGAGTCTGTTGATGAAGATAAAGAGAGAGAAAAGCCCAGAGACTGATCAAGACTGAAGAAGTGAAGACACAGCATTGTCGTGACTCGATAGTCGACTCGTCAACATCTGAGGGGGAGTCTGTTGGTGCACTACATCTGTCGACTTCGTCTTGTATCGAGTCTTAGTCTTAAGAATGTTAGATCAGATATCACTATGTGGGAAATCACATAGTCAGATGTCACTATGTGGGAAATCACATGTTATGATTTCGCTCATAAGGCATTAGATAGGGGTTTCGCTCATGTGAACATGGTGATTTCGCTCATGTGGACATGTACATTGGAGCGAAATCAGGAGCCTTATATATAGGGTCTCTTGAGCGAAATCACATAAGGATTGTACGTATTCCATACTGAAGTGCCGCCGGTGTGAAGATTGAGCTGTAATCGTTGTCATATCAATACATTCAGTAGATTAAGTGAAGAATCAGCTTTTCCTAGCTTTGTTTCTTGTTTTCCGCACCTGAAACAGAGTAGAACACCTCTGAACGACTCATACGGGTCAGATCGCGATCCTACAGAATTGTTTAATTCTTAATGTGTAACTAAACTCAATGGTACTTGTGACTTGTCAAAAACTGATATGATCCTCTGACGCATATTCAAACAAAATATTGTCTGTAAATATGTTTGTATATATTTCTTTACTGCTTTATATTTCCAGAAAAATTCAAAAAGATTTTTTATTCTGCTTTATTTTTCGACAACCGATGTCTGGGATGCTGAGTTTCAAAATCTAAGTAAGCTGATTGTGTTTCTGAAAATAAAACAAGTTCATTAATTTGAAACTTGAATTAAAAATCAAAAAAAATTTGTTAAAACACACAAGGTCATTAATTTGGACTTGGAAGATTGACTATGAGGATTTTGGTTTCTTAATACTGCCAAATCAATAAAGATTGTTGATAGGGGGAGTGTTTGAGTAAGCTAGATTAATATTTTTGAATGTTTGAGATTTAAAATGTTGTTACTTATAAACGTATGAGTATTGCAGGTAAAAGTCTAGACTACGATCCTGATTGCATAGTCTAAGGGGGAGTCTGAAGACGAGCTTAAAGCAAGGGGGAGCCTGTAACCGGAAAGAAAGGTGTCGATCCCTAAAGCACGGAAGCTTGATGAAAGGGGAGCCTGAAGAAGCTGATAAAGCAAGAGCCAGGATGAGATTCTGAAGAAGCTAAAGAAAAGATGAAGATTGATGGATGATTACAGTGTTAGACAATTCGAGAAAGAGAATGATGACTGATCAAGACTGAAGATGTGTCATGATAAAGATTAGACACTGAAGACTTCGTCAATATCCAAGGGGGAGTCTGTTAGTACACTATGTCTATTGACTTCGTCTTGTATCGAGTCATGTAATGAGATAGGATAAGATAATCAGTGCCTGAGGTGCTAGAAACTGATTTTGAGGGAAATGGTAGTGATCCCGCTTGAAAGTGCCAGGAGTCATTTCAAGCGAAATCTCATTCAAGTGATTTCGCTTGAAACTGCCCTTGACATTTCAAGCGAAATCAACATATTATCTAATTCCGCTTGAACAGGTTTGGTTCATTTCAAGCGGAATCTCCCACTCTATAAATAGGGAATTCGTTCATTTGGAGCGGTATATCTGTGTGATCTTGTAATCGGTAACGAAGTGCTGCCGAATTGTCTCCAGGTGCTGTAAACATTATTAAATCAATCTAAGAGACATTTATATTGAATTGAGCATCCGTTTCACTGATTCCGCCTTTGATTCGGACAAATAACTCTTCTGATCGACTCATTCGGGTCTAACAACGATCCTACACATCTTCAAATAAGTGCCAAAACTTCTTAATAAATTTAAAGTTGATTCCATCGGGCCCGGGCGCCCGCTCATCGCCACAACCGAAAACCGCAAACTTTATTTCCTCCTTACTAAACGAAGCCACCAGGCTGTCCTTCTTAGATTGGGACAAAGTTTTAAACTCCTCACGGCAAAAAGAAGGACGAACCTCAACATCTTCAACAAATCTGTTACGAAAAAACGCAAGAACCTCTTTTTTTACAAGAGACGGTTTCGAGCACCACTCCCCGTTAATCATCAACCCCGGGATAAAGTTCGATGCTTTCCTCTTATTGATCAAAGCATGGAAAAATTTGGAGTTTTCATCCCCATCTATGGCCCACCTCACTCTTGAAGGTTGTCTAAGATCGGTATTTTTTCTATCACCAATATCCTTACCAACTTTCTGCTTTCAGTTAAGATCCAATCTTCTTCCTCCGATAACTCCCTAACTTCTAAGGCTTCTTCCAACTTCTCCAATTCTGAATGGGCTTGGAGCTCCTCTTCCTTTCATTCGCTAAAAACACCTCTCTCCATACTTTCAGCATATTACGAATACGAGCGATTTTTTTACTAAGGAGATGTCTGGGGGGTCAGAAGGATCCCCACCGTCCACCGCCTCCAATACCGTAGCCTCAAAACCTGGCCGTCTAATCCAAGAGCTGAAGATGCGGAACGGACGAGGCCCGAAATTCGAATCCACAACCTCAAGGGTCAAAGGGCAATGATCGAAAGCAAAACACGGATGAGCCCGTAAACAAGCATTAGGCCATTTGTTAAAAAAAGTCGGCACAAACCAATACTCTATCGATTTTACTCAATTTTCTACCATTAGCTCTCGAACACGTGAACCGACAACCCTGCATATTATATTCTAAAAACCCGCTACTAAAGATGAAATCATTAAAATTACGAGCGCAGACCAGGTTGAAACTAGAGTTCTTTCTCTCTTCCATGTTTCGGACAGCATTGAAGTCCCCAATCAGCAAGAACAGGCCTTCAGCCGATATGATAGTGTTTGAAATGGACTTCCAGAGCCGGAGTTTAGCAGAAGTGCTCTGAGGGGCATATATATTGAACAAGTTTAAAATCTCCCCACTTCCCACCAATCGCCCTTTAAGATACATAAAATTCCTGTTTTTAACCACACTCTCAACTTTAAATACCCTAGGATCCCACAAACACACAAGACCACCCGAAGTACCAGTAGCATCAACGGACTCCAGCTCAAAACTATCATTACCCTAAAAACCAGACATAGAACTACCCGTAATGCCAGACACCATAGACTCCTGAAGAGCAATAAAACTAGCCCCAGATTTGCACTTTAAATTCCTGACCCAACCTGCTTTAACCCCCCCCCCCCCAACTCCTCTAACATTAAGAGATATAACATTCATTGGGGGAACACATTAATACCTTCATTACCCACAACGCTCCTGACCAGATTGCTAAAATTTCCCAGTTGAACTCCTACTAAATTTCCCATCTCCAAAGTGGCCTCAAGCAAAATTAAGTTTTTACAACCTGTAACCCATCAACGGCGGCTTGAAGAAGGCAGCTGCTAGGGTTAGTGAGCGAGGTCCCTTGGTTTCGGTTGACCTTTCTTCCTAACTCTTCGTGCTGTGCATTCCATTCGCTTACGTGATTGGTTTGTTCTCTCGTCTTTTCCTCTCGCTCATCTGTTTGGGTTCCTCTCGGTCGGACCTTCTCCTTGGTGGCTTAGTGGGTCTGATATCGGTCGCGTCTATCCTGTATAGCTTAGCTAGACCGATTCGAATCCTGTTAACACATCATAGTAGTAGTGTCTTGGTCGGAGAGTTTTGGCCTTTTCGTGTCAGTTGTTTAGCCTGTTAGTTTGGTATGGGGCAGCCTCAAGCCATCATCACCAAGTTTTTTGTTACAAACCTTCCTGAAGGATGCACTCCTTGGGAGCTAAGAAAGTGTTTAGAAAATTTTGGGGACATCACAGGAACGTACGTCGCTAAGAAAAGAGACAAACAAGGTAGCAGATTTGGTTTTGTTAGCTTCAAGGATGTAAGGGATAGGCAGGTTATGCTGAAAAGCCTTGGGGGAGTCAAGATGGGCGAGTGTAAGCTAAAGATTAATGTGGCTAGGTTTGCGGCTGAGAACTCGGGTGGCTCCGTTCAGCCGGAGGTTAACGTTCAGAATGCTAATGTAGTGGGCCAAGCTAATATTGGCAGAACATTCAATCTTAGGGATGTGAGAAGTTATAACGACGTAGTGGGGACGTCCAAAACGGCGGGCGGTCAGTTTATGGGTAATGGCGGTAGTAAGGTGGAAGTTTTGAGGGATAATGAATTGTCGATCGTGGTTTCGGATAGAACGGCGGCGTTTTGGAATGTACTCGGGTCGGCCTTAGTGGGGAGAACTGTGGACCTCGAGACTTTGGTAGACTTCGACAGACTGTTAAGGATTACTAAGGTTTCCGTCGCTAATATCCAGTAACTCGGAGGGCTGTCTTTGCTTATCTCGTTTCACAGTGAGGTCTCGGCAAAAAATTTTCTGGATAATAAGGTTCTTTGGGATCCATGGTTCTCCAAGCTAGATACCTGGAACGGTCAATCCCTTCCTCTTGAGAGAGTTGCCTGGCTCAAGTTGTGTGGCATTCCCCTTCATTTATTCGACTCGGATGTCATGGTTCAAATAGGTGAGTTATTCGGGAAAATCCTCCATGTTCCCAAGTCGCTAGAGGAAGACCAGGACTTATCGGTTTGTAGGATTGGAATTCTTGCTGGTGAAGCTGTCAGGATCAAGGAGGAAGTTTCTTTAAGATGGAAGACTAGGTCGTTCAGGATCTGGGTGGAGGAGGAAAGTGACGACTGGATTCCAGATTGTCTGGGAGGTGTTGGTTATAACACCCGTGTTACGAAAGTCAAAGTGAAAGTCAAGATTGAAGTCAAAGGAAGAAAAGATTGCTAATTGTGATCTATCACTCCTTGCTTAACTACTGTTTTGACTTCTTTGACTTGTAATTTATCTATTTATTTTATCGCTTTAGTTGTATTATGTGGAGTATCTATTAATAATCGAGGTTTAATCGTTAATTATCGCATGTTTTATCGCTTTATTGCTAACCGCATCACAATCGCATCCGCGCCTTGATTGATAGGTTCTGTATATTGTTTTACGTGTATATGTTACTTATGTGTTACTTGTGCACGTCTACTTTATGTTTGTGGTGATTAATCAAAACGCAATCACAACTCTATCGCAACGCAACTTAATCGCAAACGCTAAACGCAAGTTATTTATAGCGATTGTATGTTAGATATAGTAGTTAGCTTATTTGTGTTACTAATGGGTAATTCTATCGCATCGCTCGCTCGAAACGCGTCGCAACGCTCAACATGCGAATCGAAACGCCGAAACTTAACTCACCAAACTCACTCGATCGAGTGGCCAACCGATCGAATGGCAAACCTGTAACATTCCCATTTTTATCATATAAGAATTATAGATTGTTTAATTTTATTAACCACTAGTAACTAGTTTTATTTTTAATATAATTATTCAACCCAAATAGTTTAAAAAAAAACTATTTTATATATATAGTTGGTTGAAATATTATACTAATTAATTGGCCTGTATATGGGTGACCTTTCTAAATAAAATAAAAGTATATAAACTTATATTATTAGACATGTAGATTACGGGTAAGTTGACTATTAGAAATATGAAGTACCTAGACGGACCTAGAGACCGTTTAATAATTAAATTATAAAAATACATTATATTTGGACTTACTCCGTTTTTAATGAAACTTGGTACAAAATGTAGATAAGATTATTCTCGTTCTAATGACATATTTATTGTTTTCGAAAACGTCATATTTTAAAAGTTATAAGCGCCAAATAAGTAAAGCAGTTAAATTAATTATAATATATTTAATAATAAAATAATAAAAAATCAACATTCTATCTATTCATGTATATATGTTACGTAAATAATAATAAAATAATATTATCATAAAAATCTTACAAATGGAAATTGATTGTATACGTGTACAATGTAGAAGGTTGAGTAACCTTTAATGGGCAAGTGTAGCCTTTACAAAGCAGTAAGAACCACTATAAGTATATATCTCATCAAAACAATCAAAAGTGTTCATTCTTCTTTTTTCTTCTGTTTTAGTCTCGCCCTCTACTATATATATATATATATATACATACATACTAGCCATTTACCCGCACGATACGGCGGGAAACATATCATTTAGGTTGGTTGAGTTTAGGGCTATGTACGGGGCGGTTCGGTTTTGAGCCATAACCAAAACCAAATTCGCGATGCAACAGAAAACACAACACTTGTTAGTAGTTCTAAGTGTGTGCATAAGAAAGTTCAGTTCAGTTCAGTTGGGTCATAACTAAAATCTAAATTTTTGGTTAAGGTACTTCAAAACCGGTTATGGGGATTTAAAGAGTTTTAAAAGGATGTAAACAAACCGAACTGTGCCAAGCCAACAAAAGCACAACCATAAGCTCAAAACTAATCAAACCAATCTGTTAGTTAACTGTTAGTTTATCAGCCGGGGACAATTTGCAACGCGATACTCGTTCCGTTTATTTATTAATCATTCCTTGATATATTGTATAGTAGTTCAGTTAGTTCCGTTTACGTATAATAGTTTACAAAAGTTTATTGTGTTTATTGTTTTACTTTTGAGGATAATGCATGGATATTTGGGTGGGTGGCGTGGGTGGGAGGTGGGCAAAAGTGGCAGTGGTGCTGGTGGGTTGGAAAAGAGGGAATGGGTGTGTGAGGGTGCGGTTAATATATTATTTTCTAGTGATAAGGTTTATTTTATCATTTCACATTCACTTAACTGAGAAAACTAACATCTATCCATTTTAGAAACTATTAGAGTAACAACCAAGCAAACCTCAAAGACATTCTGAAAAATTGTGGACTAATGGTGAAACTTCACCCAACGAACTATTCGTGCATTTTACTCTTTATTTTTTAAAGCTTTCTAGTGGGTTAGCTATCTTTATTTTTTTTAAAAGCTTTCTAATGGGTTAGCTATTTTTGTCGATTTTTGGGCTAATGATCTATATATGTGAACTGGGTCCAGGGTTCTGAAGTTTGAAGTTCGATCGGTTGGTATACAATCGAATCATGTTTAATTAATCAGCCATGACTAACTAATTATTGCAATATATTTTAATTACTTAAATTGTGGAATATAAAAAGCATCTGTGATTTTGTTCTATGCATAGAACATTTTCAAAGAATAAGTTTATAGTATTATACTTCGTTATATTTTTTAAAAATTCTTATTTGTTTTATTTATATATTAATTCAAAAAAAAAAGTAAATAAAAAAAACCATGCAACTTTTAGGCATTTGTTTTTTTCTTTTTTCTTTTGTTTGCTATAGTGAGTGATTGTCCTAATGTACCATAACAAACAAAACCAATACCAACTGAATTCCCGCTATGGCAGCCTTAGTAGTTGTATATTAAAAGTTTGCACCAAAAGCAAAGAAGGGTTAATACTTGATAATACTAAACTTGATATTCCCACAATTTGTAAACACTATACCATCACAAGGAAATTCGGTTATAAAAACAGTTTTACATATTCATTTCTCCCATCAAAATACAACAATAGTCTCTTTTTCAATCCAACTTGTTCACATGAACAAGACACTGCAGCAAACAGCTAACACTATCATCATCATTTCAAACTTTACTCTTGTCTTGCTTACTTCTCACTGCGATAAACGAATAATATAACTATTTTTAGATTACCTTTTTCAAGATGTTAACATGAAAGTCGAATTGAGTTTACTCGCAATGGGATATGTTAAAAATTCAAAACTATTTATCACACACTGCTAGAGAAGCACAAATCAGGTTTGTTTAGAATCTAAAACGGGTAGGAACCAGGTATGGGTATGGTAGGAACCGGTTCCGAGTACGTTTGGGTTTTTTATCGGTTTGGCTGGGGGTTTTGGGGGTTTTGGCCGATTTGGGTCTAGGTTTTGACTGGGTAGAGGTGAAACCGGGTCCAGTCTGGTTCCTTTTTCGACACCGGTTCTGGAACTGGTACGTATTCACATGTCAAGTAGGGTAGGAACCAGTTCCGGGTTGGGTATACCGAGTCGGGTGCGAAAAAACAGGTTTTTTGTGCATCTCTATGCACAGCCTCTTTAACCGAAGAAACAAATACCCTTTTTGGTGGCAATTTAATTACCTTTGTACATATTTGACCCTTTCTGAAGCTAAACAATAGTGTCAACATTCATTTAAAGTATTTAAGGAGGATTCGCTTAAAGAAATACTTACCTTTGAACCTTGAAGTCTTCTGAACTTCTATTGAAGGAAGCTATGAAACATATACATTAGCTACAATAGTAAATCAGTTATTCAAAATTATGTATATTCTGAGATCAAGAAATGTTTAAAACAATCTAATTCAACAAAACGCAACAAAACCTGAACCTTTGCTAGTCCCGTTAGGATCTCTCATGACCTGTTTATAAAAAAAAACAACAAAAGATAACTCCCAGTTCATAAACTTCATTAGTGTATAAGTCTCTAGTGCTTTCTGATAAACATACCTTGCAGGAAGTTATAGTACCGAAAGGCGCAAAGTACTCCCTGAGACTTTCATCGGTCACCGTATCATCTAATTTTTTTACATACAAGTTTAACCCCTGTGATTTGTCCACCGCCTCCTTCATACTCTGCTCAAACTTCTGTTTCAACTCCAGTTCCCGTTCATTCTTTTTTTTGCGCTTTCCCGACAAAACATTCTTTTTCATCAAACTTTTGTCCGTTAAGGCCTTCTACAGCTTTAGCAGCATCTTCGATACTCTCAAAGTTAACAAACCAAAGCATTTGGAGTTACCGTCAGCGTCCCTCATCACAACCGCACTGGTGATCGTTCCATATTCACTAAACGACTTTTGTAAATCCTCATCGGTTGTTGATTCGGAGAGGTTTTTAACGAAGACGTTAGTGAATTTGGTCTTGTCGACAGCTAGTTCGCGTTCTTGCTGCGTTTTTACACCCATTTGGTGCTGCGTTTGCAGCCGTTAAACGGCTGCATTTTTGCACCCGTTTGCAGCGGTTTACGGCAGCAAACGGCTGCGCTTTTTACACCCGTTTGGTGCTGCGTTTGCAGCCGTAAACGCGTCGTTAAACGGCTGCAAACAGCTGCGTTTTTGCACCCGTTTGCTGCCGCGTTTGCAGCCGTTTAACGGCGCGTTTACGGCTGCAAACGCAGAAGCAAACGGGTGTAAAAACGAAGCCGTTTGCTGCCGCATTTGCAGCCGTTTAACGGCGCGCTTACGGCTGCAAACGCAGCAGCAAACGACTGCATTTTTACACCCGTTTGCTGCTGCGTTTGCATCCGTAAGCGCGCCGTTAAACGGCTGAGTTTTTGCAGCCGTTTAACGGCGCGTTTACGGTTGCAAACGCAGTAGCAAACGGGTGTAAAAACGCAGCCATTTGCTGCCGCGTTTGCAGTCGTTTAACGCCACGACACGACCCGACCCGACCCGACACACACGACCCAACACAACACAACACAACACAACACAACAAGACCCAACCTAGCCATATTGTCATCCCAAGCTGAAGTTATAATGATGGAGCAAATATATACCTTTCGAGTCATCATGTGCCAGTAATGAAATTCCTATGAATATTGAAATCATTCCCATAAACATTGCTGATGTGGCACTGGCTGATGTACCGATGAGGTTCTACTATCAACACCTTCAATTGCAGTTTAACATCAAGAACAACGCCGGTTTTTTGTTCGTCTCTAGGATCGAGGTACAAAAATGTTCCATTTGATGCTTGTGCGCTTTTTACAATTTCGTCCCAAAACTTGCAAGAGGCTTTTAGCTCAAGAATCTACAAACAAGATGCATTACGTTTAGTGTAATGCGAGCAAGTAACCACACACAGGTAAAACTGAGAGTACCTCTTCATGCCGTTTTGGATTCGTGTAGAGTAGTCTCAACAAATCCTTCAAAGTGCAGACATTTGTGTCTTTCAGACGTGTATAGCGAGGACCCTTATAGCCGATCTGCTTTAAATAGCACACCTTATCTGATAAAGAGGGGCACACATGTTTTTGTGATCTGCACAGTAATAAAAACAGACCATAAGGACAAAGTCAACAACTTTTGTGTGTATACTGTATAATATTAAAATAACTATTTACTTACAGATATAACGCCGGTCCTTCATGACAAATGCTTCCGTCGTTGCTACTTCCACTCCATTCATCAAATCAGCATCCACAACTACTGCCACCAGTCTGTACAGACTATTTCTAGTATGTTCCGCACTATGAGTAAAAGAAATCTTGTTACGAACATAACAAACGCCTTTGTTTAGCTGCAAACAAGTATTTCCTTGAAGCATTCTTCGTTTCCCTTCTCGTTCGCTCATAATGGTTTCTTGAAAGTGTTCGTATGCCCAACTACCGTCATCGTTACCGTCACCAACTCAAAATCCCAGTATTTTCAGTTTTGCAACAGATTCAGGCCCGATATCCACTATCTGGTCACTCCGAGCATCAACCAAGGGTATTTCAATGGACGATTCATGCTCGCCTAAAAGACGCTCCCAGTGTAGACCGACAAGGCAATCTTATTTCTGAACTGTAGCTTAAACCTTTTCGAAACTGAAGCAGTGGCCTTGTTTCCAGGGTTTCTGATAAAACCCAAACCTAAAAAATACAGAAAAATGTATATAAAGATTATCCACATGAAGATCTGTGCTAAAACCAGCATCAGATGCTTCAAATCAACCTTCGGTTCATTTTTTTTAACAATTAATAATCAACAAATCAACCTTGCAAGACAGATTTGACCAGCGATTGGACTCTTGGCGAGTAACCATAAGCCCATTCGGCTCCATCTTCCTACTCTCTCAAACCTGGCATCAAATAGTTAACTTAAAAAATCAGAAAAATAAATAAATAAACTGCATTTGTAGCCATAAAATAGAACCTTGAACGATGTATCTGCATAACTGTAGAATAAAACTGAGTCCGAAGTCATTGAGATAGTCCAAAAGATCACCTCTGAACGTATATATGTTCAACATACTTTACTGGCACATACTTTGTTGGTGGCAATATGAACGGGCCTGCGTACATACCATCAATGTCTACTTAAAATATAGTCACAATCAGAAATAGAAATTCAATTAAAATGCAGAACATAATTTTTATATGCTCAAACAAAATACCTCCTCTAACTCAGACAATTGGCGAACACGAACCATATTACTATAAGTTCGCTCATAGCTTTCAACAACCTACGATATAATAAACAACCAGAAATGTAAATACCACTTTACAGTGCCTTTATGTGATAAAAACTAAATGTGAGTATATAAACAACCAGAAATCTAAATATCACTCATGTATATCATAACCTAATCTGAATATCAAACCCCCAAAATCTTAGCCAAGTAAACTAAGAAACCACAATTAAAAAAAACAAACATGAAAGTAAAGAAAACATCGAATTCGCAATCTGAAGCTTGTGACCTAAACAAAGAAGAAAGAGGTCGTCGGACATACCTCATTTTGTCGGAACCTACCTCAACCACCATCTACAACCGGGAACTCGTCTCTATTGCCACCGCTCAGCTTGAGAATTCTATCACCGGAACCCTAGTCGTCGGATTTAACACTACACACCAAGCCGTCTTTAGATCTTGTGAAATCTTGCTCATACATCACCGATTGGCAGACCAAACACCCCCTAACAACAATAATCTTTCATTTAGCATAATAAAAAGACATTGAGTAGAATAGCGGCCATACCTTGCTCATACGTCACTGATTGGCAGACCCAAACCCTTCACCACCTTCAAACTCAGTGGTGTGGACCGATCGGTTAGCGATTTAGAGATTGAGGAAGAAAGAATTAGAAGAATCTGAGAGGAAAGATTGGGACAATTTTCCTGCTTAATATTCCATAACAAAATAACTCATCTTATAAAGAGGTACAAATGGAAACCCACTAACCATACTCTCCTAAGAATTGGGAAAACATACGACATGGAGCTCAGGCATTGCCCAGAATCTCCTTTATTTTTGCCACTCACAATTATTACTTAAAAAGCAAATAACAACTTCTAAAAATAACATTAAAATCACGTGACAAACCCAGCAGGTTGCATGGGCCTTCACGCCTTTTGGGCTGTTGCATGGGCTTCTCCTGATGGTTGCACGGGCTCGGGTACACAACAATCCACCCCACTCGAACCCGGCTTGTCCTCAAGACGGAAATCAGGATAGGCTTTAGCGAACCGCCACTTAGTTTCCCAAGTTGCATCCTCTCGAGCTCCGCCGACCCATTTGATTAATACTTCCGTCTTCGCCGATACTTCCCCTTACGAACCACCCTTTCATCCAAAACACATTCCGGCTGTGGCTGCGGCGATACAAGACCCACCTCATCCGTAACCGTAGTACTGGATTCTGTGACCAACCCAACACATTTTCTCAGAAGGCTCACGTGAAAAACATCATGAATTTGTGACCCCGGAGGTAATTCAACCTTGTATGCTACTGGTCCGACCCGCTGGAGTATCCTGTAGGGACCAAAGTACCTGGGACTGAGCTTGTTAGACACTCGGGTCGCTACACTTGTTTGTCTATAGGGCTGTAGTTTAATATAGACCAGATCACCTTCTACCAATTCCAGCTCCCGACGTTTCCGATCGGCAAGCACCTTCATCCGATTCTGTGTCGTGGCCAAGTTAGCTCGTAGTTGACGTAAGAGCTCATCTCGATCACGTAGATAATCGTCGACTGCTTGTACTTGCGTTGTACCCGGAACATATGGAATCAACTTAGGAGGTAACCGACCGTAAACCACCTGAAACGGAGTCATTTTAGTAGACGAGTGGACAGCCGTGTTATAGCTATATTCAGCCCAGGGAAGCCATTCAACCCAACCTTTAGGCTTGTCGCCTGTGAAGCACCGTAAATACTGTTCCATTGTTCGGTTGACCACCTCCGTTTGGCCATCTGTTTGCGGGTGGTAACTTGAGCTTAACCGCAACCCGGTACCCTGCAGTTTGAAAAGAGCTTGCCAAAAAGAACTAATGAAAACCTTGTCTCGATCGCTGACTATGGAAGAAGGAAGCCCGTGAAGTCTCACAATGTTTGCAACAAATTCACGGGCGACGATTGCGGCTGTAAAAGGATGTTTCAAGGGCATAAAGTGGGCATACTTAGAAAGGCGGTCCACGACAACCATTATAACAGTGAAACCCTTAGAACATGGCAGACCTTCTACAAAATCCATACTCACATCAGTCCATACTTCAGTTGGTATAGGAAGGGGCTGCAATAAACCGGACGGTTGCATACTATCAGATTTGAATCGTTGGCAAGTTTGACACTCTCGGATGAAAAGTTTAACTCGCTCCTTCAATCCCGCCCACCAAAAGGACTGCTTGATCTTTGCTAAAGTCTTATGAAACCCATAATGACCTCCCTCTGGCGACGCGTGACAAAGTTGCAAAATAGTAGGTAACAAGGGAGATGATGGACTGAGTAAAATGACCCCAGCCCGAAACCAAATCCCATCCCGATAAATCAGTTCCGCCTGGACCCGTGGGTTCAGATTGGAAGATAACTGTTGATAATAAGGATCAGATTGTACCTCTTCTTGAATATCTTGCCAAATGGTTGCACATGGATAGGAGATAGCGATAAGTTGAAACTCGGGTATGCGAGAAAGTGCATCGGCCCCTTTGTTCGAGACACCCTTTTTGTATTCAATAGTGTAATCAAAACCCAGAAGTTTCGACAGCCACCGAGCTTGAGCCGGTGTGGTTAACCTCTGTTCCAAGAGGTACTTGAGGCTCATATGATCCGTTTTAACGACAAAAGGCCGACCAAGCAAATAGTGCCTCCACTTGCGAACCGCTTTTACTACCACCAACATTTCCTTTTCATAAGTGGACCAAGCAAGCATCGACCCTTTCAACGTAGAGCTGAAATACGCGAGCGGCCGACCACATTGCAAAAGGACGGCCCCAATACCCACCCCACTAGCGTCACATTCAACCGTAAAGGGTAATGACCAATTGGGAAGGCCCAAAGTTGGTGTGGTTATTAAGGCCAATTTCAATGCTTTGAAAGATTCCTCAGCTTCGATACTCCATTTAAAAGACCCCTTTCCCACCAACTGATGTAGTGGAGCTGCAATCTCCCCGAACCCTTTAATAAATTTCCGATAATACCCCGCGAGGCCTAAGAACCCACGGACTCCTTTGGCATTAGATGGAGTTGGCCACGACAAAACGGCTTGAACCTTGTCGGGTTCCACCGCCATCCCATTAACCGAAATAACATGGCCCAGATAATGAACTTGTGCGACCCCAAAACAACACTTAGATTCTTTTGCAAACAAATGGTTGGCGGCTAGAATGCTCAAAACTATACCTAGATGCTTCACATGATCTGCCAAATTTTTAGAGTAAACTAGTATATCATTAAAGAAGACCAAGATGAACTTACGAAGAAACGGGCGAAATAAGTCGTTCATCAAGCATTGAAATATGGCGGGTGCGTTGGTGAGACCGAAGGGCATCACCACGAACTCATAATGCCCTTCATGAGTTCGAAAAGCCGTCTTGTGAATGTCTTCGTCCCGAACTCGAATCTGATGGTACCCGAAACGTAAATCTAACTTCGAATAAATTTGCGAACCATGTAACTCGTCGAGTAACTCGTCTATAACTGGAATGGGGTACTTGTCCTTCACCGTTATATCATTCAAAGAACGATAATCAATGCAAAAACGCCATGACCCATCCGATTTCTTAACTAGGAGAACCGGTGAAGAAAATGGACTGTGACTAGGTCGTGTCAATCCTTGTTGCAACGACTGCCGAACTTGTTTCTCTATTTCTGTTTTCTGCAAATACGGTTGCCGGTAGGGACGTGTACTTACCGGACGAGCACCGACCACTAAGGGAATCCCATGATCATGGAAACGCTTAGGAGGCAAAGTCGTCGGCTCGCTGAAAACCGAAGCAAACTGTGCCAAAACCCGCTGGATGGCTGGACATGGTGACGGGCCAGACGTGATTTCGGCAGAAACCACACTAATTTGTAACAACAATGTTTAACTACACATTCCCACTACTTCATGCGACTTAAGGGCAGCCAACTCAGAGCTTGCTAACCCCTGTAGCTTATGCGAGGACCCGACAAGGTTGAACCCCAAAGTGAGCTTATCATAATCAATTTCCACTGGACCGAGTGTTTTCAACCATTGGACCCCAAGCACAATTGGACAAGCCGCAACCGGAAGAACAAAAAAATCGGTAGATATAACATACCCTTGTAAATTGATGGTCAGCCCTCATACACGCCCCGCACATGTCACATGCTCTCGGTGAGCCACGACCACCTTAAACGGCGTATATGTTTCAACTATTAATCCCAAACGGGTCACCAAAGCCTGATCAATGAAATTGTGTGTGCTACCCCCGTTGACCAAAACAACCACTTCTTTATTCTTGGTTTTGCCCGAAAGGCGTAGGGTCTGGGGAGTGAGAGCCCCCGTGATTGCATGAAAAGAGATTTCTGCCGGTGTATCAGTATCACATTGGTCTGGCGGATCGTCGTCGACCTCGGCGATATCCTGGATTATAAAAAACTGCGGCTTGCTGCATTTGTGGCCAGGGGCATAGCGCTCGTCACAGTAATAGCATAAGCCCTTCTCACGGCGCTCTCGCGCTTCAGCATTGGAGATCCGACTAACTGGGGTAGGGTTGGAAAAAGGTTGTCAGTTAATTGGGGGTGGGCCTAACAGGCCAGCAATAGGGTTTGGTTTGGATGTTGGTGTGGGCCCAAAGGATTTAGGGTAAGAGGTAGGCTTCTTCTGTAGGTTTAATTTATCTTCAACCAGGCGAGCAATTCCGATGGCTTCCAATAAACTGCGTGGTTTCTTAATTTTCACCTCTAGTCATACATCATCTTTCAAACCGCCAATAAAACTGCCAAGAAGGAATACATCAGGCAACCCATCTATCCGATGTGAAATCCGCTCGAACGCTTCCTGGTAGGCTGGAACGGTGGTCGTCTGTTTAAGACGAGATAGGGCTTCCGAAGGATCTTCAAAATCTGTGGGACCAAATCGGTTTAGAAGAGCTGTAGTAAACTCAGCCCAAGTGAGTGGTCCACGGGGCTTTGTATACCATTTGTGCCACTGGAGAGCAATGCCGTCAAGGTGGAGGGCAGCGAGATGGGCTTGCTCAGCTTCCGAAACTTTCTGAAAATCGAAATATTACTCAGCTTGATAAAGCCAAGACGTCGGGTCATCACCACTAAAACGGGGAAAGTGAAGTTTGAGGTAAGGTTTGTGGTCGGCACCGGTGTGTGCGACGACACCACCACCAAATCCGGATGGACCAGGGGCGACTTTATCCTGTTTGGTATCGACTGTCGCCTGAAGGGTTTGGACATCTCAAATGAGTTTTTCGAACATGGTATTGAATTTGGCTAAGGTATCTTGGGTTTCTTGCTGGAACTGCTCAGTAGTTTTTTTTTCGGGTATCCATGGAGATCACCACCGGTCTGATACCACTTGGTGTGGACCGATCGGTTAGCGATTTAGAGATTGAGGAAGAAAGAATTAGAAGAATCTTAGAGGAAAGATTGGGACAATTTTTCTGCTTAATATTCCATAACAAAACCCACTAACCATGCTCTCCTAAGAATTGGGAAAACATACGACATGGAGCTCAGGCATTGCCCACAATCTCCTTTATTCTTGCCACTCACAATTACTTAAAAAGCAAATAACAACTTCTAAAAATAACATTAAAATCACGTGACAAACCCAGCAGGTTGCATGGGCCTTCACGCCTTTTGGGCTGTTGCATGGGCTTCTCCTGATGGTTGCACGGGCTCGGGTACACAACACTCAGTCGATTGGGTGTCATATAGAGAGAGATTCGCTGATCTGGTGTCATTGAGAAAGCCAGATCTTGCATAGCCAAGAGAAACCCTAGATCTCCTTTTGAATCGCCTGGAGATAAAGCAGCTCGATGGGGGTGGATAAAATGCTATGAGAATGAGAAACCCTAATTGTGTACCCCGTGTGTTTTTTGAGTGAAGGGCATAATTGAGATTGTAAATTATATTGTGCTTTAGAAGGTTGTACAGCATGCTTTAGGGGGGTTTTAAGGAAATTCATATGACCTTAAGAAGTCCTTCGGATATGCTTATTGATATAGTGTATATATATATATATATATTCCTTAATTCATCCTCTAATAATAATAATAATAAAGCTCTGCCCCATTTTAAGTGTTTTAACTCCCGATCACTGCTACCCTTTCCGATTGATCTGAGCCCCATAATGCATGTCAAGGCTCTGCCCAACTAAGTGCATTGGGGTTCTGTCTCGTGACATAGGGATAAGGTTGAATTAGGGTTATTATACTTAACACGAGTGTAAATATATATATATATATATATATATATATATATATATATATATATATATATATATATATATATATATATATATATATATATATATATATATGTTCTTTTTAAAATAGCTCAGAAGTTATACCCAAGATTTATACCAGGAGGCTTTCTAGTTATAACCTAAAGTTACAAAGTGAGTCCATTCTCTTTTCTCACCGTTTTATTCCCTTTTTGTGATATAATTATATTAAAAAATGTCCCAAATTGATCCATTAGTGAAAGCCCGGACCCCCAAAACCCTAATCCATATCAAAAATCAAGAAAATCATATTTTTGACCCTCTCGCGGGCCGCGTAAAGAACATGAGGGCCCTTACGCGGGGCGCGTCAACTTGAGAGTTGACCGGATAAGCATCCGGGGCTACGTGTCACCCACGTGGCACACCTACTCGTGACCCAGCAAACCTATACGTAGACTAGACCTCCTCGCGGGCCGCGTAAAGTTTGTCTTAGGACTCACGCGGGCCGCGACAACCCCAGAAATCACCTATAAATAGCTTGGATCAGGAGCTTTCATTCGGTGTTGAAATCAATTCACAAAAGCGAAGTTATACTGTTAGAAATCACAATTTCTATTAGCGAGGCACTGCTACGATACAGGGTATTAACTCGATCGCTGCTACGATTCAATATCCGATCGATTGAAACTATCCGAGGGATATTTAAGTGCTGCTTAAACCCGGGTTATACTTTGTCATTCGTCATGATTCCAACAGGATGTTTGAGTGCCGCCCGAACTCGGGCTATACTCTGTCATTCGTTGCAAATCTGCTGGATGTTTAATTATTGCCCTTTGTCATTCGTCGTGAGGATTTTAATCTCGTGAGCTTATCGTAAAAGTTGTATTCAGTTACTAACCTAGTTTTCGTGTGCATTGTTATTTTAAATTAGGATACAAGGCTAATCAGTAGGCTAAACTCTGCCCGTATAAATCTGCAATGTGAGTCATTCTCTTTTTATCAATCATATTTTACAACACTCCATACATTTTCAAAAGTTATAATTACAGGGATTAAGTCGTGGTTATCTTGAATAAGATAAAAGCCATTGGAATCGCTCTTATGCTGTAATTTATAACTAAGGGTCATTTTATAAAATCTGAATGAACTCACCAGTATTTCCTGCTGACAAAACCTTTTTAAAACGCGTTTCAGGTAATTACAGTAGATTGGAATAAAAGTTGGATACGGCACCAAAAGGCTTACAGAAGTGGCTTATTTTATCAATTAAACTAAATCAAGAAATGTTGTTCATGCTAAAGCTACCTTTGTAAAACTTGGGTTTTATCCTATCTATTTAATAAATAAATCCGGTGTTTTCTTAAACTCTGATATTTTTCCTAACTGACGGTCCTGATGAAATTTCCGCTGCAGTACTTTCAAAATAACCACCGGTACCACTTGGCTGCTCGCGGCTCCCGATTTCGTCCAGGGTGGGGTCGGGGGTCGTGACACAACCGATCGGGTAGCCATCTGATCGAGTTGCTGTTCGACCCTTGCTCCCTTTCCTCTTTTGGAAACCCTATAAATACCCTCCTGTCACATCATTTGTGATGTAACAGCTCCTTCACTCGACCAGCCGCACTCAAGCACTGTCACACCCATATTTTCCATGTGTCACCGGTGGGCCCGGTGGGGGTATAGTGATGTAGTTGATATCGTCATAGTCAAACGACATAATATTTAAATGCACATCGGAAGCAAAGATAGATTTATTTCAACCAAATAAAAATTGTAATATCAAGTATCACAACAGTTGAAACAGAACCATAGGCGGATCGAAAGTAAAATGGAACATTGTTCAACAGACTTTAGGCATCTAAGCTTGCGAGACTCTTTATTGATGCTAGGAGTAGCCAGCCTATTCCGTTTAGTACCTGCACTTAGCCTTTTTGGAAAATACGTCAGTTTACACTGGTAAATACAATTTAATTGACTCATTTTGAAAATGTTTTAGAAAATTGATTTAAGTGCAAACGGCACAAAACCTTTTTATAACTTGGGATAATTATTTGAATATAATACTTGTAAAAGAATTACATGTTTCTTATGCGTTCAGTGGCCCTGGTCTACACCGGGTTAAAGGTCAATAGACACACCACATGATATAGTCCCGCAGCAGTTTCCCCCGAAACTGGCGGTTATACCTTAATATTCATTTATGCACCAACGGGTGTACGCCTACACCCGCATGCTTAGGTCGTGGCCATTTCGTAAAATGATGCCAAGGATATCCGGGACATGGTCATTAACCCCCCAAAGGCTTTAAGCAAACAAAACAATTTAAACGGGTCATTTCAATGATTTAACCTACATTTGATTAAAGATTCAATGCCCGACCAAGCGGTATTTGGATATACCGTACCCCAAGCCCGTATAAGGGAAAATAAGTTAAAAGTATTTTCCTGAGCAAATTTATACAATTTATCCCAGCCGTATCCCACAAAGCAACTACATATAGCTTTTACTGGGCTACTAAATCGGGAACGAAGGTTTTTAATAACCTATTAGATTCCTAACGGGTCTTTAATTAAGCCTAAGCTTAGACCGGTTAGTTTTCAAAAGGAAGACACGGTTCAAACGCATGATAAAGCGAAGACCGGTTTAGAATGTGGTTTTGACCCGACAAGCTTGTATGCTTGTTTAATACGG
Source organism: Helianthus annuus (assembly GCF_002127325.2). Taxonomy (NCBI): domain Eukaryota; kingdom Viridiplantae; phylum Streptophyta; class Magnoliopsida; order Asterales; family Asteraceae; genus Helianthus; species Helianthus annuus. The sequence continues at coordinate 103,931,537 of NC_035444.2, read as the reverse complement.
GTAACTTAAACACATTCTGAATTTTGAGACAAAAACGATATGGTTTGACCCGTTTCGGCTAATATATGCAAACTAGTTACATACGTCGATCCGAACGCGAAAAGTGCGTAACGAGTAACCAAATGAGTCCTATACAAGTTTCCTAAGTTAATATGCCATAAATATGTTGTGATATCAGTAGGATACCTTCCATTATGCCCAAAACGAGTTTAAGACCAATTTATGCCCCGTAAGGGTATTTTGGTCATTTTAAAGGTTATAAGAGAGTTTAAATATCATTCTGAGTTACAGGTCTGATTAAATCAGTAATTATACTTAACTTAATAAGTCATAATAGTAGGGTATCATATATATGTGAAATTTATTAATTATAACCATACTATGCACCGTAGGGGCATTTTGGTAATTCCACATAGGCTTAAAAAGGGCAAAACAGAGAATCTGAGTTTAAAACTTTTGCTTACTGTTAAAATATAGAAATTTACTAAAAATATCAGTAGGCATCAACCCTTATATATTTAAACTAGTTTCGATACATACTATGCGTTAAAAACGCTTAAAAAGGCGATTTGGAGCCGTTTCCGGGTTTTGTATAGAAAGCTGATATTTTTATTATTCCAGAAGGCTCAAAATATTTTATTTATCATATTAGATCAGTAGAACAAGGTTTGGGGTCAAAAGGATTTGTAAAACTCATTTTATAGCCCAAAAGGGCAAAACCGGCAATTACCGAATCAAGCCTAGAACCCTATGTTATGCTCAGCCTAAAAATAAATAAAAATCTTTAAAAATCCCAAAATATTATTTTATATCAGTAGGTAAAAATTTTGGTATCAAAAATTGGGTTTAGATAGGATATACACTACTTACGCCGTTTAATTAATAAAAGGCTTTCTAAATACGCTATTGAGCTTAACTCCTAATCTAGACCTCAAACTAATGTCAAATTTTAGGGACACGTTTATAAATCAGTAATAAAGATTATTGTCTTCTCAAATTTTCAAAATTCTCGTTTTAGGGTCAAAAGGGCATAACGGTCAATATTTAGGCATTTAACGGAAACACGCATGAACTAGGATTTCTATGGAACCAAGTTGTATAACCTCGGAGGGTTATACTAACCTAAAATATGGTCCTAATGGAATCCTAAGGCATATCTAAACTAAGCTAAATCGGTTCAGAACTGAAAGTCAAAGCAAAAGTCAACTTTTGCGACTTTCGATTCCGAACCGAGCCTATATTTAGAATTGTCGGGTTGAACATGCTTACACATGTTCAACTAATATTTACCAAGTTATTAAAGTGAGAAAACTGATTTTATGATTTCTTATGTTAACAGTTATGAATTTATTTAAAACTAACCCATTTGACTTTCATTGACCCGACAATTTAACTAAGTAAACGTGGTAATTAGGAGGTGCCCTTTTGAGGGTTAAACACCTACCTAATTACGGTCACGTAGCCATGTTCGATGCGAACAATGGCTTAACCGTTTAAAAGTCAAAGCGTTTATCGCAAACGCTTGACTTTTCGGCTTAAAACGCTAAATAATTAAACTAAGCACGAAGGAACACTTACAAAGGGTCCAAAGGACAGAAGGAGGTTCTCAAGAAGCTCAAGATCCTCCAAGAATTAGAGAACAAGCAGAAATGGAATGAGGTGTGAATGAAAGCCAAGATCAAGTGGGTTTATATAGGATTTCAAGAACCGTTAGGATCGTTTCTCGTAACCCGTGCTTCAATTTTGGCCCTCCATGTGTGCCCAAGGTTTCTAAATACAATGGGTGTTGAAAACCAGCTCATGGTATTGAGAATTTTACCTAAAAGCCCTTGAAAAATGACAAAAATGCTGAAAATATGAATCTGCCCAGACCTGGGCGTAGGCTACGCTGTAGGGGGCGTAGCCTACGGCCTGCACAGCTCAAACAAACTTTCAAAAGTGCAGTTTTGGTCCCTGCTTGCATAATAATGTGTTTCTGACACATCTAAGGCCTGTTAACCTCATTTCAAGGCTCTAACATGATGCCTAAATATAGGGGACATGAAACATGCTCAAAAACATGTCGGATGTCGGTTCGTTTGGCCGTACGGTCACGTTGTTCGTCTAATTACGACGAAACACGGACGGATGCGAAAAACGATCCAAACTACGCGACGAATGGAATTTTATCAATCCAAACACTAAAATAAAATATTTTAGTGCTTACATAAATTTTTGGGTGTCCGGATATATTCAGAATGCAAGATATGCGCGAAAATGCAAACTTGTGCACTTTTTGACACTTTTAGTCCCTGCATGACTTAAAAGTTTATTTTTGCGCACCAAACACCTCCAAGCCTATATCTAAGCTATATAAATAATAAATAGGGTATGTTTAACTTATGGCCATATTCCGGAAGGTCCGATATCCTACGAATTGACATACTTTTGCAGTTTGACGCAATTAGTCCCTTAATTGCGCAAAGTAGCGCGAAATGCCGTTTAATGATATCCAAGCCTTCCATGGCTCATATTGATCATTCCCAAGCATATAATTAAATGTTACTACGCTCTCGTTCGCTTAGATGGTCACCGAAAGGCGTAGATTCAAAAGTTGTCGCTTTAGGTCCCTCTATTGCGCAAACTTGCACATCTCATCATTTAATAGCATTGAAGCCTCATCTAATCCATATTGGACATTCTTGAATGTATTATTAAACATCATGATGCTTCGGGTTCGCTAAAAGGTCATTCAGAGGTAAAATTAAACATATTGACACTTTTAGTCCCTCTAACTTGCAAAGTTGCGCGTAACTTTACTTATAGGCATAAAAACCTTAGATGGCCAATAGTTGGCATTCCCGAGAGTATAATCAAATATCATGAAGCTCCCGACTTGTTAATTGGTCACTCAGTGGTAAGAATTAACATGTTGACACTTTTAACCCTTTATTGCGCAAACTTCCAATTAATTACGCAAACGACTACACTCGATTGACAAGTGGCTCATTTGTGAATATAATCATTGTGAGAGGTTATTTGGAAACTTATTTTAGGTATGCTAACACTTCCAGTCCTTTTATTATCAAAGTTTTCGATTTTTCGAAAAATTAGTCCCTTAAATTCAACATTGGACTTTATTAGGGTTTATTACACGTGTCAATACATCATTGGACGTGATTTTACGAGGTGTTACATCCTCACCCCCTTAAAATAAATCTCGACCTCGAGATTTGCTAAAATGCTGGAAGTACTTTTTGCCGCATGATGGACTTTAACTTCTATAGCATATCTGGAGCCTCTCCAAGCTCCCAATTTGACCTCTATAATAGGTTCATGTATCCTTTTTGAGGTTTCTTATCCTGTCGATCCGCATTCGATACAGGTTTATCATTATATCACAAGTCTGCGTACCGTTATGTGATAGTGCTTCTTGACTTATTGGCGAAACACATCCTTAAATCCTTAGTGTGTAATACATTGCGAGCTCCGCCAAGCTCCTTAAATAGGTTTTAGCTCATAAGCTATTTTGATCTTTGATACATTTGATTCCTTCGAATGATTTTATATATTCAGAGCTTAACTAGTCTGATAATTAACAAATTGGCACACCCTTCCAGGGTGATATCTTTGTTGAACCTTATTCCTTAACAAAAACTTAGGAGGGTAGCTATATTCATAAATCCTTGATTTTCTGCCGAATACTGGCAACTTACAGATGATTATGGATTTGTTTGATCTTATTCGTTGTTTCCAAGGCAACTTTTCAGATCCTGATAATTGGACTTACCAATCTTTTGACCAACATTAGATGTTTAACATTCCATCTATACAAGGTCTCCTAAGGAGCAGCCTTAATATTTATACATCAATTATTATAGAAATGCTTATCTCAAGGTGAGATGGTTATTCCAATCACTGCTTAAAACTAATCTTAAGGGATGGCTAACCCTTGCCGTTAGTCGAGCAAATCGATGATCCTGGGCAGCTGATGGAAATTCTTAATTGTTGCCTAATCAGAGTTGAGGTAATCAATGCATAAACAAAATGAAACGTCTTTCTTAATTAACAATACTGAATGCTCAGAATATTGAGTTAGGCTAAATGAATCCTCTTATTTTAAAACTTACTTAATCAGGGTTTCGATTCTTCTAATGATGGCACTAGCCGTCTTGGAGATTTCCTAATAATACATCCCTAAATGGGATATAAATCTTAACTCTACTTACCTTACAAGAGGTAAACAGGGTAGTCCTAGGAGAAGATAATCAAGATACAAGGAGGTTACAGAGATTTTCCAAATCTCAGTCTCCAGTTCATCTATCATATACTGTGTCGGATAAGTGACACATTTATGTTACGAGTCCACGAATTCCTTAATCGAAGACCTTTAGTTGGTCAATTCCATTCTGGATATCTTTTTTGAATACCTTTAGCTGACTTTAGTACCATATGCCCATCGGGATATCTTTGAAGTTCCATGCATTAAACCTCCATACTGATCAGGCATGGAAGCAATCTATGGAACATATTAAAGATACACCAATCCTCATACGTCACTTTTATCATACCATCTGGTATTCGCAATCGATAGAGATCAAGAGATATCAACTATATATGCTGACGCACTTCCTCTAGAGAGAGGATACTTCTAAAATTTTACGACTGAAGGTTTCTGACAAGAATAGAAGAAATGGTTCTTACGATTTCACCTGTAAGTTTTACCTTACACTTAACATCTGGGGTTCTTACGGGATAATTTCTAAAAGTTTGCTAAGCTTATGGTTTTATGAGAGACTTAGCAGTACCTGAAACCAAACGTAACTCTTAGTAATAAAATCACAATAAGGGATTTATCTGGTGTCATTATTAAGGTGAACTACCTCTAATCGTTCATCAGGAGGGTTAAACGCCTCCATTCTTAATCCTTTTACTTAGCTATAAAATCCTTGACAAATTTTAGGGCGGTCTCAGCTTTGACTGGTTATTTCTTAATCTATAAAACGTGAGTGGCTGAGGTAAATCCATAATGGATTTATAACAAACAGGCTTTGAAATTATAACGCGCCCACTTATTGCCGGTGCTAACCACCAATAACTATTGCATTACGCTTAGATTTTGGGTAAGTGGAATAGGGCACTATCTCAGCCAATGAATTAAAATTTGCCACATACTATCGACAATCTAAAACTTTTATGGTGAGAGTCCGAAAATTCTTATCCCATCTTTTTTCATTTCATGAAACGGGTAATAGGTTTTTCTAATAAGGTCCTTAAAACCTGGACCATCCCACACTGTATAAGGGGATCTTTCTTGTGGACTTCATTAATGTCCTCACTAATTAAGGGTGTTGCCATCGAATGGCTGTGATGCATATCTCACCGCGTTCTTTTTAGCGTAACCACTGATACACCTAATGGTTTCTACTTCATCCAACATTTTCCTGCAATCGATGGTCCCTTTTTACTATTGAAGTCTCTTGACTTCCAAGAGACGAAGTACTATTAAGTACACCCAAAAATAATGGGCTCCTTGCCATATATGCCTTTGTTGGGTTTATTCTTCGCATTTGAAGTATGAATGAAGCTCTTCTCATGAGCAGCGACATGTGTTTTAGAGCAAACAACATTTGGCTTCTTGAACCTTTTCATGAATTTTCTTATAGCCTTTCTAACAGCTGTGTTATTCACAGTTTTGGCGATTAACTCCCTTAACATTGAGGTTCATATTTGATGTACCATTAACATTTGTCGCATTTCTAGCATCGCGACTTTTGTTTATCCCTTCTGAGTTTCCATACTCATAGCTTTGGTATTAAATACCAAATTCTGCAGGTATATAGGCAATCCATACCATGTGTCTCCTTGAATTGTTAAAGGCTCACCATAAGGAGTCTTGTTAACTACTTGCTTCTTATCACCCACAATATGGGCTTAGATGTAAGATGACCAATCCATTCCTATCACTATATCGAGTCCCTCTATTTCAACGGAAACAAGGACAGTGTCACACCCCGATTTTCACGTGTCTCACCGGTGGGCCCGGTGGGGGATTACCGTGACGTAGTTGGCAACAATATAGTCAAACCACACAATTATATGAATGCACAACGGAAGCATAAAGATAATTATATTTCAACCATTGTTTGTAATATCAATATATTACGAATAGTCGAAAAGTATCCACAGGGGATCAAATAAAATATAAGTGTTGTTCAACAGATATAGGCATCTTAAGCTTGCGAGACTCTTTATTGATGCTAAGGAGAATTATCCAGCCAATTACGCGTAGTACCTGCATTTAATCTTTTTGGGAAAATACGTCAGTTTACACTGGTAAATACATTCAACCGACACTTTTGTAAAATGTTTAATAAAATTGATTTGAATGCACAAGGCACAAACTCTTATTAACTTGGGATAATTTATAATTAAATCTTGTAAAGAATTACATGTTTACTATGCGTTCGGTCGCCCGGGTCGTGCCGGGTTAAAGATTAATAGACGCACCACATAGCATAAAACCGTGGCGGGAAAACCAATGGCTATACCTTTATAGTCATGGACATAATGCCGGGTGTACGCCTACACCCGGATGTCAAGGTCGTGGCCATTTCGTAAAATGCTGCCAAGGATATCCGGGACATGGTCATTAAGCCCCCAAAGGCGTAAAGCCAACAAAACAAGTTTTAAATGGGTCCCATTAATAATACCCAACTGCTAATGAGTTGGGATCAATTGCCCGACCAAGCGGTATTTTAAATACCGTAACCCAAGCCCGTATAACGGAAAATAAGTTAAAAGTATTTACCTTTGCAAGTATAAATCCTTACTTGAATAAATTGCAAATAGCTTTTACTGGTCTCCTATTCTGGAACGAAGGTTTAAAATAACCTATTAGAATCCTAACGGGTCTTTAATTTAGCCGTAGCTTAGACCGGTCAGTTTCAAAGGATAGTTACGGTTTAATCGCGTGAAAGGCGAAAACCAGGAATGGAATGTGATTTGGACCCGACAAGTTTGAAGACTTGTTTTATATAGGTATAATAATCACACTCTGGATTTTGGGGTCAAAACAATAAGGTTTGACCCGTTTCGGCTAGTTTATGTAAACTAGTTACATAAACCGAACCGTGCGCGCAAAAGGCGTAACGGGTAACCGTATGAGTCCTACACAGGTTTCCTAAGTCAATATGCTTTAAAGAGGTTGTGGTATCAGTAGGATACCTTCCATAATGCCCGTAACAAGTTTAAATCCATTTTATGCCCCGAAGGGGTTTTTCGGTCATTTTAAAGATTTATAAGGAGGTTTCTGAGTTCTACAGGAAATCTGAGTTTTCCAAATAGTTTATAAAGTTCAAAATACTTTATTTGTTATTTAAAATCAGTAGCAACTAGAATCGGGTCAAAAGACCTTGTAGAACTCAAGTTATGGCCTAAAAGGGTATATTCGGTATTTACCGAACCGATGCCATAACCGCAGGTTAAAAATAATTAAAAATCTTTAAAAATTCCAAAATATTATTTTACATTAGTGTGTAAAAGGTTTGGTGTCGAAATCTGGGTTTTGATAGGCGTTATGCTAATTGCGCTATTTAGTTACTATAGTTTCCGTAATTTGCGCTATTTAGCATAACTCCTATTCTGGACCTCGGATTGACGTAAAATTTTAGGGACATGCTTAGAAATCAGTAACTAAGGTTATGGTCCTTTCACATGTCCGAAATTCTCGTTTTAAATTGAAAAGGGCGTTACGTCAACTTTTAAGCATTTAACGGAAAGGTGTAAAAGACTCGGACAAACAACGAACCGGTCACAGAGGGTTATACCATCATGTAACCTGGTCCTAAGAGAGTCATAAGGCATATCTAAATCATACTTTAACGGGTCAGAACTGAAGTCAAAGCAAAAGTCAAAGTTTCGCGACTTTCGGCTCCGAACCGGGTCAAAGCAGTAAATGGTCGGATCAAACAAGCTTAGACTAGTTAATATACTTATTATCATGTTTTATGAGTGTTAAAATAGGTTACACACCATCTACATTATTGATTATGCATAAAATCGCAAAATAGCATATCTGTTGACTTTTTCTAAGCACGTTTGACTCGACATTCGGACTAGTTAGAGTGGGAATCAGAGGGTGCCCTTTTAGGGGTTTAAAGCCCACATGATTACCAACATATAACTACCTTTGATTCGACAAACCACTGGACCATTTGTGATTTATCGCAAAGTCAATCGTTAATTATGACGGATTGACTTTTAAGCTAAACTATGCAAAAACTAAGCCACAAAAGGGTAGGCATACTTACAGAAGCTTGGTGCACGACTAGAGATGTTAGAGGAATGCTTTGGAGCTCCAGAAGTGAACTAGAAGGCAGGTTTGAGGTGTGTTGAACATTGGTGCAATGCATTGCCTTTTATAGTGAAATATGGTGCCCAAGATCATTACAACTCATCCTACAATTGCTCATGGATGATCAGCAGGTGTCCTATAGTGCTAGGGGACATGTAGAGGGCGCCCATGCTTCAATTAATGCACACAAGATCGTTCACAAGCTCAAACAGTGAATCTGCCCATGTTTTCTGCATCTGGCACTCCCACGCGGCCCGCATTAGGATTCAGGCTAGGCTTACGTGGGCCGCCTGAATCCTTAAGTCAGTAAACGAATCTGCAGGGGGCTCGCGGCCCGCGTTAGCTTGCTTGTTTCATTAACGCGGCCCGCCTGAGGCCTGTAAATTAAGATTTTCAAATCTTTTGCCATGATTAGCCTGACCTTTCGGTTTCGAAGGGGTAACTTTGCGATTTGGCCCTCGATTATTTACGAATAAGGGCCTCGTGACTTTTACCCGCGTTGTTAAGTCCCCGGTTAGTTTAATTACTATCCGAAAAGCCTTAACTTTTATTGTTGACGCTTTTAACCCCTCACATACGAATTTGATCATAACTTTCTCGTTTTAAAACGGAACTTCGTGAAATTTATATCGTATATCCTAGTGAGCGTATTTTACTGTTACAAAGTCTCGGGCTCGTCAAAGGGTCACTCAGAGGTATAAATTAAACATGTTGACACATTTGACCCCAGTAGTTTGTAATCTCTCACTTTCTTCCGCATTTCGCTCCGTACGATCCATGATTTATTCGTTTGAAGGTACGAGCATCATTTAGGGTTACTATATAGTATATTTACCCTTGTTGACATTTTTAACCCTCGAATTTACATACTTTCAAGGTTTCTCAACTTTATTCCTTTATTTAATGTTTAATACCACGCGTAAACTCATGACACGTGTCAACGCTTTATTGGACACAAAATTTCGAGGTGTTACAGACAGTGGAAAAGAATGGTTCCTAATGGATATAAAACATCCATCTAATATTGCTGAAGCAGTCTCTGAGGTACCATTGGCAAATCCTACTTTATACTTAATGCTTAGAGTTTTAACAGGCAGATTTAAAGATTTACAAAATCCATTGTCTACGAAAGACTTATCTGAACCTGAATTAAATCATACTCTAGCATGAGCGTTGTTGATAAAGAAAGTACCTGTTGTGACATTGTCATCCCAAATAGCCTCTTGAGCATTCATCTGGGAGCTTCCAGCTTTGGTCTTCTTAGCCTTGCCAGGCTTCTTGGTTTTATTTGGGCAATTTGTCTTGACGTGCCCTATTTCATTGCAACCATAGCAGGTTGCGTCCTTTATGTCTTGGCACTCCAAAGTCTTGTGCCCTTCCTTATTACAAATTCCACAAGGCTTAGCTTGTGAATTTAAAGTGTCTTTTCCTTTAGTCACCTTCTTTGGGCAGCGGGTCTTTATGTGCCCTTTCTCGCCACAACCATGACAGGTCGCATCTTCCAACTTTTTGCAATCCAAGGTCTTATGCTCCTTGGACTTGCAGATTCCACAAGGTGAAGGCTGAAATTCAAATCTGCATTTCCCGAGGTGGTATTTCCTACAGGTTTTGCATCTGGTCTTTTCACTTGACTGCTAGTTGTCCTTCAATTCCTTGCATTCATGGGTCTTGTGATCCATCTCTTTACAGATGCTACATCCCCTGGTCTGTTCATATATACATTTTTCGAAGTGCTTCTTCTTCCCGCAGATTTTACATTCGGGTTTTGCCTCCTTTGGATTGGACTGGTCATAGTTTGAACCGGTCTTACCCTTTTTATAACCCTTATTTGGGGTATTATCGCACTTTCGCTTATGATCCTTTAATACACGGTCCACAACGTTGTTTACGGCTGTATCCACCATAGCCTGTAGCTCGGTGCCCGTTAAGTTCAGTCTTGCATCATCATTCTGATTGATCGGATGATTGTGAGCTTCAGAGGAGTCAGCCATGGTGAAGCTTTGAAGGCTACAGACCAAGTAGTAATAATTTGTTTAATTATATAGTGAATTGTCGAACTTGATAATTAAATAGCCATGGTGCGATTAAACCATATAGGCCAGTATATAGTATTTAATTTATTTGATTATGCTTTGCCTAGGTTTTTAAATAAACCATCTTTGGCATTTAAATGGAATATAATCCTTTATGTTTATTAGACAGGGGACATAAATCACGACTGTCAATGTCGTACCGACATTTTATATAGCACAAGGGCTTGTTCCAAAGGACCTTTGATGGCACAGATGCCTTGTCACTAGGGAAATTTTTAAAACATAATCAATGATTCCTTAGGATCGGAAAAATTTCATAGTTCATTGTCTTGACAAGAAGTTATGAAATAAAACTATCTTTTTCATGTATACATCTTTACCCGTAGGTATACATCCCAAATGGATGTTTTGATGTGTACATCCTGTTCGACGTTTATTAGCCATGATTCCTATTGATCATTTAAGCTAGATAAGGGGTTTGGAAGTTCCTAATATAAAGATGACAAGTGTGATTTTATCGCATCACTGTTGTCGGGAGTGCTAACACGTTTTCAGGTGTTAATAAGGATCTGAATCTCTTTTAAACAGGTTTTACCATCTTAGCCAGGTCTTTAATGACATTCAAGCTAGGTTATACCTTTTAAGATTCTTTTTAATACATATACTAAGAGAAAAAGAATGATATTTATTTTATTCAGGATTTTCATTATAATTATCCTAAATTTATTTAAAATATAACTATGGCACAAAAAGCCAAGTCACGTGGACAAGTTTAGTTTATAAGCCCAGATTTTATGGAATCGAGGCATTAGGGTTTGAATCAAAGTTCATTACCTTTTCTTGACAGGGATTTATAGGCTACCACTGTCCTTAGTCTCAAAGGACGTTAATTATAGCCCGTAGGCACTTCATTTTAAGGGATGGTTATATAAATAAGGGAAATTAAAATATCCCAATTTAAAGATGACCTATGTGATTTTATCATATCACAGTTTGTCAAAAATGTTAACATGCTTTCAGATGTTAACAAGGTTTTAAATCCTTTGGATAGGTTTTACCATCTTGGCCATGTCTACAATGACATTCAGGCTAGGTTCTACCATCTTGGCCATGTCTGCAATGACATTTAGGCTAGGTTTTACGATCTTGGCCATGTCTTCAATGACATTTAGGCTAGGTTTTACCTTTAAGATTCTTTTAATATTTAATGCAGAACAACCCTAGATTGAGATGTAAACAAGGATCTAAATCTAATTGTGGAACTACCATCTTGGCCCTGTCTTAAGGTGACACATGGGCTAGGTCTCGTCCTTTTTAGATTTTGCCATTTTATTACAATGGTAGATCTTATAGTAGGAATGTTATTTCAAATCCAACCATTCCATTAAAATTTAAACAGATACATGGTTGCCCTAAACGGGACTTCTAATAGCAATGACTCGCCCATGCAGGGGCTAATCAGAAAAATAACAAAGGAAACAAATAAAGGACAAAAACAAATCAGGAATAGTCCTAAGTTCCTTGTCTAGAATCAAGAATCAAGAAATGTGCAATCGTGTAACTGAGATTAAACACAAAAGGCTAGTGTTTAATTCACTCAATGTTGGCTCTAATACCAACCTGTCACACCCCTATTTTCCACGTGTCACCGGTGGGCCCGGTGGGGGTATAGTGACGTAGTTGATATCATCATAGTCAAACAACACAATATTTAAATGCACAGCGGAAGCAAAGATAGATTTATTTCAACCAAATAAAATTATAATATCAAGTATCACAACAGTTGAAACAGATCCATAGGCGGATCGAAAGTAAAATGGAACATTGTTCAACAGACTTTAGGCATCTAAGCTTGCGAGACTCTTTACTGATGCTAGGAGTAGCCAGCGTATTCTATTTAGTACCTGCACTTAGCCTTTTTGGAAAATACGTCAGTTTACACTGGTAAATGCAATTTAACTGACTCATTTTGAAAATGTTTTAGAAAATTGATTTAAGTGCAAACGGCACAAAACCTTTTTGTAACTTGGGATAATTATTTGAATATAATACTTGTAAAAGAATTACATGTTTCTTATGCGTTCAGTGGCCCGGGTCTACACCGGGTTAAAGGTCAATAGACACACCACATGATATAGTCCCGCAGCAGTTTCCCCCGAAACTGGCAGTTATACCTTAATATTCATTTATGCACCAACGGGTGTACGCCTACACCCGCATGCTTAGGTCGTGGCCATTTCATAAAATGATGCCAAGGATATCCGGGACATGGTCATTAACCCCCCAAAGGCTTTAAGCAAACAAAACAATTTAAACTGGTCATTTCAATGATTTAACCTACATTTGATTAAAGATTCAATGCCCGACCAAGCGGTATTTGGATATACCGTACCCCAAGCCCGTATAAGGGAAAATAAGTTAAAAGTATTTACCTGAGCAAATTTATACAATTTATCCCAGCCGTATACCACCAAGCAAGTACAGATAGCTTTTACTGGGCTCCTAAATCTGGAACGAAGGTTTTTAATAACCTATTAGATTCCTAACGGGTCTTTAATTAAGCCTAAGCTTAGACCGGTTAGTTTTCAAAAGGAAGACACGGTTCAAACGCATGATAAAGCGAAGACCGGTTTAGAATGTGGTTTTGACCCGACAAGCTTGTATGCTTGTTTAATACGGGTAACTTAAACACATTCTGAATTTTGAGACAAAAACGATATGGTTTGACCCGTTTCGGCTAATATATGCAAACTAGTTACAAACGCCGATCCGAACGCGAAAAGTGTATAACGAGTAACCAAATGAGTCCTATACAAGTTTCCTAAGTTAATATGCCCTAAATATGTTGTGATATCAGTAGGATACCTTCCATTATGCCCAAAACGAGTTTAAGACCAATTTATGCCCCGTAGGGGTATTTTGGTCATTTTAAAGGTTATAAGAGAGTTTAAATATCATTCTGAGTTACAGGTCTGATTAAATCAGTAATTATACTTAATTTAATAATTCATAACAGTAGGGTATCATATATATGTGAAATTTATTAATTATAACCATACTATGCACCGTAGGGGCATTTTGGTAATTCCACATAGGCTTAAAAAGGGAAAATCAGAGAATCTGAGTTTAAAACTTTTGCTTACTACTAAAATATAGAAATTTACTTTAAATATCAGTAGGCATCAACCCTTATATATTTAAACTAGTTTCGATACATACTATGCGTTAAAAACGCTTAAAAAGGCGATTTGGAGCCGTTTCCGGGTTTTGTATAGAAAGCTGATATTTTTATTATTCCAGAAGGCTCAAAATATTTTATTTATCATATTAGATCAGTAGAATAAGGTTTGGGGTCAAAAGGATTTGTAAAACTCATTTTATAGCCCAAAAGGGCAAAACCGGCAATTACCGAATCAAGCCTAGAACCCTATGTTATGCTCAGCCTAAAAATAAATAAAAATCTTTAAAAATCCCAAAATATTATTTTATATCAGTAGGTAAAAATTTTGGTATCAAAAATTGGGTTTAGATAGGATATACGCTAATTACGCCGTTTAATTAATAAAAGGCTTTCTAATTACGCTATTGAGCTTAACTCCTAATCTAGACCTCAAACTGATGTCAAATTTTAGGGACACGTTTATAAATGAGTAATAAAGATTATTGTCCTCTCACATTTTCAAAATTCTCGTTTTAGGGTCAAAAGGGCATAACGGTCAACATTTAGGCATTTAACGGAAAACAAGCATGAACTAGGATTTCTATGGAACCAAGTTGTATAACCTCGGAGGGTTATACTAACCTATAATATGGTCCTAATGGAATCCTAAGGCATATCTAAACTAAGCTAAATCGGGTCAGAACTGAAAGTCAAAGCAAAAGTCAACTTTTGCGACTTTCGGTTCCGAACCGAGCCTATACTTAGAATTGTCGGGTTGAACATGCTTACACATGTTCAACTAATATTTACCAAGTTATTAAAGTGAGAAAACTGATTTTATGGTTTCTTATGTTAATAGTTATGAATTTATTTAAAACTAACCCATTTGACTTTCATTTGACCCGACAATTTAACTAAGTAAACGTGGTAATTAGGAGGTGCCCTTTTGAGGGTTAAACACCTACCTAGTTACGGTCACGTAACCATGTTCGATGCGAACAATGGGTTAACCGTTTAAAAGTCAAAGCTTTTATCGCAAACGCTTGACTTTTCGGCTTAAAACGCTAAATAATTAAACTAAGCACGAAAGAACACTTACAAAGGGTCCAAAGGACAGAAGGAGGTTCTCAAGAAGCTCAAGATCCTCCAAGAATTAGAGAACAAGCAGAAATGGAATGAGGTGTGAATGAAAGCCAAGATCAAGTGGGTTTATATAGGATTTCAAGAACCGTTAGGATCGTTTCTCGTAACCCGTGCTTGAATCTTGGCCCTCCATGTGTGCCCAAGGTTTCTAAATACAATGGGTGTTGAAAACCAGCTCATGGTATTGAGAATTTTACCTAAAAGCCTTTGAAAAATGACAAAAATACTGAAAATATGAATCTGATCAGACCTGGGCGTAGGCTACGCTGCAGGGCGCGTCGCCTACGGCCTGCACAGCTCAAACAAACTTTCAAAAGTGCAGTTTTGGTCCCTGCTTGCATAATAATGTGTTTCTGACACATCTAAGGCCTGTTAACCTCATTTCAAGGCTATAACATGATTCCTAAATATAGGGGACATGAAACATGCTCAAAAACATGTCGGATGTCGGTTCGTTTGGCCGTACGGTCACGTTGTTCGTCTAATTACGACGAAACACGGACGGACGCGAAAAACGATCCAAACTACGCGACGAATGGAATTTTATCAATCCAAACACTAAAATAAAATATTTTAGTGCTTACAAAAATTTTTGGGTGTCCGGATATATTCAGAATGCAAGATATGCGCGAAAATGCAAACTTGTGCACTTTTTGACACTTTTAGTCCCTGCATGACTTAAAAGTTTATTTTTGCGCACCAAACACCTCCAAGCCTATATCTAAGCTATATAAATAATAAATAAGGTATGTTTAACTCATGGCCATATTCCGGAAGGTCCGATATCCTACGAATTGACATACTTTTGCAGTTTGATGCAATTAGTCCCTTAATTGCGCAAAGTAGCGCGAAATGCCGTTTAATGATATCCAAGCCTTCCATGGCTCATATTGATCATTGCCAAGCATATACTTAAATATTACTATGCTCTCGTTCACTTATATGGTCACCGAAAGGCGTAGATTCAAAAGTTGACGCTTTAGGTCCCTCTATTGCGCAAACTTGCGCATCTCATCATTTAATAGCATTGAAGCCTCATCTAATCCATATTAGACATTCTTGAATGTATTATTAAACATCACGATGCTTCGGGTTCGCTAAAAGGTCATTCGGAGGTATAATTAAACATATTGACACTTTTAGTCCCTCTAACTTGCAAAGTTGCACGTAACTTTACTTATAGGCATAAAAACCTTAGATGGACAATAGTTGGCATTCCCGAAAGTATAATAAAATATCATGAAGCTCCCGGATTGTTAAATGGTCACTTGGAGGTAAGAATTAACATGTTGACACTTTTAACCCTTTATTGCGCAAACTTCCAATTAATTACGCAAACGGCTACACTCGATTGACAAGTGGCTCATTTGTGAATATAATCATCGTGAGAGGTTATTTGGAAACTTATTTTAGGTATGCTAACACTTCCAGTCCTTTTATTATCAAAGTTTTCGATTTTTCAAAAAAATTAGTCCCTTAAATTCAACATTGTTACTTTATTAGGGTTTATTACACGTGTCAATACATCATTGGACGTGATTTTACGAGGTTTTACAAGCACTCTTTCTCCCGATTTCTCGCGATTCTCGTT
Organism: Helianthus annuus; assembly: GCF_002127325.2. NCBI lineage: Eukaryota > Viridiplantae > Streptophyta > Magnoliopsida > Asterales > Asteraceae > Helianthus > Helianthus annuus. The sequence continues at coordinate 103,915,275 of NC_035444.2, read as the reverse complement.
AGTTTTCAACCTAAATCTTGTGCTTCTATGATCTACATGCACATCTTCATCATTTTCTCTTTTGAATCTCAACTTTTAACCGTTAAATCAACAAATTTGAGGTGTTCTAGGGTGATGTCATCATGGAGTTCCTATGAACTTCAAGTCTTGGCCTCATTCCACCAAGAACAACTTGAATCTGAAGGATTGCCACAAGATTAAACAATGTTTTCGCTTAGATCTACACATATTCATGGTTAAAAGAATTTAAAGATGGGTTTCTAACTTTCTTTCAACTCTTTTACACTCAATGCACTCAAAACCGATAGAATCAGAGCTCGTTCTGATCTTCTACTCCTTCTTAGTGATGTGTTGGTTCAAGATCTGGTTTCTATCAAAGAGACTACCGATTTCGGGTTAAACATGAACGAACGTCTTGGACAGTTAACTGATCGGACTAGGGTGATTCCTGTTCAATCAGATCATTGGGTCATGATGGGGTTTCTGTTGTTTAGCACGTTGTCACACCGTCTTGATCAATCTACACAACTTTCAAAACAATCAAGTTCAAGACGGTTGGTTCATTGGGACGGATTGCCGCCCGATCGGATAGCCATCCGATCGAACGACTATCCGATCGGCTTGCACCTGGTTCCACACTTAAACTTTTTATTCAACTTTGCAAAGGTCTGAAAGTCGAACGGATTGCCGCTCGATCGGATAGCCATCCGATCGAACGACCATCCAAGGATATGACATTTGGAACTTCAACACTTAACCATTTTCATAAATTTCAAAGATCATCAGTAACTAACGGATTGCCAATCGAGCAGATTGACATCCGATCGAGTGACCATCCTGCTGTGAACTTGTTCTCACTAAGTGTCCTACCAATCGGATCGCTATCCGATCGAACAACCGTTCGATCGATCGACCTGAAGGGTAGAGATACTTCTCTGTTTTCAAAATGCTACAACGAAAACTTCAAAGCCATCATACACAGACACATCCTTACCAAACGAGTGTCAATCCAATCGAATGGTCAACCGATCGGATAACCATCCGATCGGGTTTCCACTCGACACTTAATCACTCTTCTCGTTTTACGCGCCGCTTATCGTTATGATATCGTTAACTGTTCAGGCTAATCTCTCTCAGTGCTCCCTTCAATCCAAGAGAGTGTTTACTTGGTAAACGCTATCTGTGAGTATACTCGAACCCTTTTTGCTTTACGCACTTTTGGGTGTTACATACGTTACTTATTCTAAATCACAATCTGCACACAACGCAAACACTATTTATATGCTGACCATTATTGCATGCTACGTGTTATTCGATGAATGCTTGTATGTTATGTTAACACAGTGATTGTTGCCTGACACCTTAGCAACGATAGAACTATAGTTTGGACTCAGCACCTGTCATGGACAGGGGTTGTTAAGGGCTTTACTTCACGTGTTCCAGTGGGGATATGTGTTGCGCATTCTACAACTCGCAGTCACGTCTGTGCATATTTCTCTGTCGATAGCCTACTTGCCTTCACTTTGTACATGTTACATGTTGGTTATGCGTAAACGATTTCGAACTCTATTACTACTATCAAACTTGTATGCTCACCTTTACACTATGTGTATTGACCTCTATTTTAACTTATGTGACAGGTGTTTGAATGCTTAGGATGCTTTGCTTGTTAATTGCTGGAATCAAGACTAGGATGGAGTCTAGAAACAAACCAAACACAATTTATTTATTTTGAATCTGAGTTGTCAGAACAGAACCACTTGTCTTTGAATTGTCTGTAATAACTATGCTACTTGTTATGTCATGGTATGGGACGTGATGCTTAAATAATTGGTAATCGTAGTTGTTATAGAAACTTCTGGACAATCTGTTTCGCTCAGTGTCGCGCCCCGATGTTTCCGCCATCGGTTGGGGTGTGACAGATTGGTATCAGAGCCATAACTATAGGGAATTAGGCCATCCGTAGTCATAATCTATTGCCTCCCCTCCCTCCACGAGTAGATATTTAGTATTGAATAGTGTCAAACCCAATCCCAAGCAATAGTCAAGAAGAAAAACTCAGGACTAGGAAAGAAAGGCAGAGACAAGGAAAGCTAGGTGTTGGACCGTCGTTTGACCCTAAAATGTCAGTCAAGGTAGCTCATCATCACATATAAAGGCGGAATCAGTACATATGATGTCACAACAGCTTGTCCTTTCAATTCCCCTGCTTTTATTAGCTTTCTGAATGAATTTTGACAGAGTTTCGCTCCAGAGCACACACAAACGTATTCCAAGATCCGCTGATAAGACCCCTATATATAGACTTAGTGGTTCGCTAATATGACATGTCATATTAGCGGACCTGTTACATATTGACATAAAAGCGGACCACATTAAACCCTATAAGCGGACCTCTTTACCAACGACCATAAAAGTGGACCTATGTCTAATTTACATAATATTGACATTTTGACCACCTGTTGACCAATCTTGACCTCAGACTTCTTGTAGACGTAGTCAACAGACATCCTATGCATCAACACTAGGTAGGCCCTTTTGGGGGCGTTATGCGTCATGTGGCATGCCACGTCACCACGGGGCTTTATGGGGTGTTATGCAAGTTGAGGTCGTAGTCATAAAGCCCCTTTGTCATCATTATTCATTATTTTAATTTTCATTTTTTAATTAATTTCTAAGTTTTTTAAAATTAAAAATCATTTCATTAAATAAAAAAAAGAGTACAATAAATTAAAATAAAACATTAAACTAGAATAAAAGTAGAAAATAAATAAAAAAACTGCAAATAAATAAAAACAGAAAATTAATTAGAAAAACTGAAATATGTTTAATTGCAGGGACCAAATATGTTTAAAAACCAATTTTGTAAGAACCAATTATAAACCCTTCTTCCTTCTTCCTTCTTCCTTCTTCAATACCTGCAACAAACAGAAAGAAACAGAGCATATATGTATGTATAATTGCAGAGGAGAAAACCAGAAAATAAAAAAAAATATTCAAACAATCCAAAAAATCACACCGCTATAATTCTCGCGCCACACCCCCATTTTTCATTTATAGCGCCGAGAGTTTTGGTGTTTGGGGCGTTTTTCCGGCGCCATCTCTGGGCATAGCGCCCCACTACGGATCACCTTAGGCAAGACTCGACCTAGTCTGGGTCGATGTCTTAGAAACGACCTAGTCTATAGTCTTAGAGCCAACAGACCGCCTCGAGCGAACCTGTTAGGGGTTACGCACGAGCTTATTGCTATTTCTTGATCGACTCGCACTCACGCCATACTATCACGCTACCTTTCCTAAGGTAGTCGCACTGAACTATTTTCGAAAATGAACCAGTGATTGGGTCGAGATTAGGTTTGAAAACCGCAAACTCTCGATTTAAATCGCTTGTTTGATCCGCATTTTACTGTAAAAACATGAGAATTTGCGTTGAATTCGGAGTGAAATCCGTACTCTGACACAGATTTTTCCCTCAAACTCGTGATTCTATCACACAAATAGGAACGAAGTCGCCAAGTTAGGGGTGGAACCCGAACCTTGATGACTCGTTCTGTTCTTGGTTTTGGTTTTACAAAACTCTCACCAAAGTCCCGATAGATTCCAACGACTCGAGTTGCGTAAATAACCGAAAGTATGCGTGCCATTCACTGTATGTCGGTGATAGAGCACAGTCCAGTAGGCCAAAACGTATACTTGAGGTCTTTGAGAATAGTCGAATCACTTTGGGTAGTCCATGTCTATCAAGCCTTAGACAATCCATCTTCAATTTTCAAGCCGTTATCGCTGATTTTATGTGTTTCGATCCTGAGCCCGCAACTGCTGACTATGATATTTGTCGTTTTATGTGTAATTTACATGTTTTATGTGGTTTTACCTGTTTATATGTTTTGGTTTTGGTGATTTATATGGTTTCCGCTGTTCGCTTTGATCGACACACACGACTCGCACTGCACATCTATCTCAAATCGCTAACAAATTGTGACTACTTGTGGATGCTCGCATGATATGATACTCGCTTATGCTATACTACTTGTTGTGTACTCGCTAATCGCAATCGCTATTCTCAAACACGTGAACTTTGAATAATCGGTTTCTGTGTTCTGACTGCCTCATATGCTTCTGTGCCATACATGCTTACGTGCTCCTACGTGCTTATGTGTTCTGTGCTTATGTGATTATGTGTTTTCATGGTTGATGTGTTACTGCGCTTTAGTAGTAGTACGTGTGAGGTGAGATTCGATTATGTATAGCGATTTGAATCCTATTGCGCTGTCTATTACAGACAATGTCATCATTTGGATCGTTCCATTCCCGATCAGCTCGTCGCAATCACGATGATAAACGCATCGCCTCTCTGGTCGCTAAGCAGATTGCGACAGTCATTCCGCAGATCGTTAGCGAGCTGAATGAAAACGCTAGCAAGTCGTCTGAAGAGTCCCGGACCGATTCTCCCAAAGCTACTTTTAGCTTCAAGCAGTTCAAAGCCTGCGGCGCGAAATAATTTACCGGTGAAGATGGTCCTACGGCCATGTTTCAATGGTTCGATTCGATTGAAGTCACCCTGCGTTAGAGCAACTGTCCTGAAAATCTCCGAACTGTTAACCCCACCGGCGTCTTCTAGTCCCGCGCTTTAGACTGGTGGACGGCCGAGAGAAACAAAAGAGGGAATGATGCAGCTTACGGATTGACGTGGGATGAGTTGAAGGACCTGATGATGAAAGATTTCTGCCCTCCCCACGAGCTCCAAAAGTTGGAGGATGAGTTCTGGCATCTCAAGTAGAAGGATGGCGACAACGTTGGTTTGACAGCTCGCTTTAAGCAGTTGAGTATAATCTGTCCAGGCCAAGTCTCTACGCCTGAAATCACCATCAAGAAGTGTATCCTTGCTCTTCCGGATTGTGTGGCTGATTTCGTTCAAGCTGCAAAGACATCAACCATCGAGGAAACTTTCTTACTCGCTGCTGAGATAAACGACAAGTGAGTCAAGGCTGGTTACTGGGAAAAAGCCTCCAAGAATCTGCATCAAGCTACCACCACTGCAACCGCTGAAGCCGTCGCATCGCAGTCTTCAAAGTCCTCTCGTCGCAAGAGGAAGAACAACAACAACAGTAGAAAAAGTTGCGCTGTCACCACTGCTGCCCCGCTTCAAGCCGTACCTGCTCAACAGCAGCCTCATCACCGCCAAGTAGCAGCACCGATTACCCAAGCACCGCTGGCCAAGCGTGCTTACAGTGCTCCTTACCCAGCTTGTCCTACTTGTACTTATCACCACCCTGTGGGAATCGCCTGCAGATACTGTGTGCATTGCAACATGTACGACCATTTCACCGCCAACTGTCGTACAGGTCCACGTCAAGCTCCAGCTCCAGCTCAAGGTCAAGCTCCTGCTCAACAAGTTCTTTTCGCTCCTCAAGGCCAACAAGCGGCTCCTGCACCCACGATCCACGCTAGAGCTTGCTTTGCGTGTGGTGATCCCAACCACTTCGCAAACATGTGCCTGAATCGAGTGGTGAAGCAAGAGCCACAACAGTAGCAGCCCTAGCAATAGCAGCAAGCAGCTCGTGGACGTACTTTCAACATCAACGCCCGTCAAGCTCAAGCCGATAACAATGTGGTCAATGGTACGTTCTTTATGAATGGTATATATGCTTCGTGTTTATTTGATACTGGAGCCGATAACTGTTTTGTGTCGTTAGAATTCGAAAAGCTCCTTAATCGTAAGCGCGCCCATCTCCCCTCGTCATTCGATGTTGAAGTTGCCACCGGAAGAACCGTCGCTGTCAATTCCATTCTTCGTGATTGTACTCTCGAACTCAACAATCACATCTTTCCTATCGACCTTATTCCAATGCAGCTCGGTAGTTTTGAAATCATAGTAGGCATGGATTTTCTTCAAGAAAATCGTGTTGAAGTTGTTTGTTTCGATAAGATGATTCGCTTCTCGCTCGCTAATGGTGATCTATTGTGTGTCTATGGTGAGGTCGCATCGAAGAAACTCCAACTCATGTCGTGTGTCCAGGCTAGCAAGTATCTCCGCAAGGAATACCAAGCTTTCTTGGCTCGCGTAATAGTAGCGGAGAAAAAGGAAGTTAAGGCAATCGATAAAGTGCCTGTAGTACGTGATTTTCCTCTTATGTTTCCTGATGATCTACCTGGTTTACCCCCGAGCCGTGATATTGATTTTCATATTGACCTCATTCCTGGGGCCAATCTTGTTGCTAAATCTCCTTATCGCCTCGCTCCGTCCGAAATGCGCAAACTCTCGAGTCAACTCCAGGAATTACTTGACAAAGGCTTCATTCGCTCTAGCACCTCTCCTTGGGGCGCACCAGTTCTTTTCGTCAAAAAGAAGGATGGGTCGTTCCGGATGTGCATCGACTATAGGGAGTTGAATAACCTGACAATCAAGAATCGCTATCCCCTGCCCCAAATCGATTATTTGTTTGATCAAATGCCAGGTGCTACATGTTTTTCGAAGATCGATTTACGCTCAGGTTATCACCAGTTACGCATTCAGGAGGAAGATATTCCAAAAACCGCATTCCAAACTCGCTATGGTCATTATGAATTCGTCATAATGCCCTTTGGTTTAACCAATGCACCTCCGGTCTTCTTGGATTTGATGAACCGTGTGTTCAAACCATTTCTTGACTACTTCGTCATCGTGTTCATCGATGACATCCTTATCTATTCGAAGTCGAAAACCGAACACGCGCAACATCTACGTTTGGTTCTCGAGTTACTCTAGGGGAATCGACTCTATACCAAGTTCTCCAAGTGTGAATTTTGGCTAGAGGAGGTTCAATTCCTCGGTCACATCATCAATAGCCAAGGAATTCATGTCGACCCCACGAAGATCGAAGCTGTTAAGAGTTGGGTTACTCCAAAATCACCATCTGATGTACGTTCATTCCTCGGATTGGTGGGCTATTACCGTCGATTCATTGTTGACTTCTCGAAAATCGTTGTCCCGCTTACTTCCTTGACGCATAAAGACAAGCCTTTTGTTTGGGGAACTGAACAAGAGACTGCTTTTCAAACCCTCAAGCATATGCTCTGCAATGCTCCCGTCCTCGCTTTACCCGACGGAAACAATGACTTCATTTTCTATTGTGATGCCTCGAACCTTGGTCTTGGTTGTGTTCTCATGCAACGAGACAAGGTTATCGCTTACGCATCTCGTCAGCTCAAGACCACGAGAAGAACTATACAACCCACGACCTCGAGCTAGACGCAGTTGTTTTTGCGTTGAAGATTTGGCGATACTACCTTTATGGTACTAAGTGTACGGTCTTCACCGACCATAGTAGCCTACAACACATCTTCAGCCAAAAAGTACTGAATATGCGTCAACGCCGATGGGTAGAACTTCTCAACGATTACGACTGTGAGATTCGTTACCATCCTGGCAAAGCAAATGTCGTTGCCGATGTGTGACAAATGGCAAATAACCGGTGATTCCGTACAATCTAATCACTATTTTTAGTCTATAATCTCATGCAATTAGCGTAATTTAATTACGTAACTGTGTCGTTGATGTGTGTAAAATGCAACATATAAATTACATCAAATGAGGCATAAAACTTACCCTTTTTAGTACTAATGTTAGAAAAAGTGTGCTTTTGTCTTCCTTTTGTATTTTCAGGATTAAAAAAGCGTAAATGAACAAAAGAAGCAAAAATACAGCTAAATCTAACATAAATACAAGAAAAGGAATAAATGTGGCATGCCCGACCCCTCGACAGCATCTTCCCAAGCAAAAACAAGAGAACAGAAGGCTGAACACGCCCCGTGCCCAGCGGACACGGGGGCGTGCACACGTGTCTGTAGAAAAGACAAAGTTGTAGAAGCTTATATTTCCCAACACGGGGGTGTGCCCAGCTCAACACGGCCGTGGTCAACGCTAAGATTCGCAGAATCCAAGAAAATCTTGATAGTACAGATACGCTTCTGCACACGGGGCCGTGCCCAGCGGACACGAGGGCGTGTGGAGCTAATAAAGACAAACTGCAATTAATGAAGAAAGAGAAAGTGGATGGACACGGGGCCGTGTCCGATGGACACAGGGCCGTGTCCGGGCTTCTGTGCAGGCTATAAATAGAGGTACTTGGTTCACTTCAAAGGCATCCCTTGACAAACCACCTCTCTCCCACTTCACCCACACTCCACCACCATCACAACACCCACATCCACCACCATCATCCATCATAGAGTGTGTGTAGTAGTCTCGGGATCCAAGATTGATAGTAAGAGTTATTGACAATCAAAGGCCATGTTTGCCTAAGTCTGTTACATCACTTGGTGAAGACAAGCATTTAGTGTAATACTTTTGTTTTTTAATCTTTTCGCACTTTTTATTTGGTTTTGTATTAATGACTTTATCATTGTCCGTGGTGTCTTGGCGTTATTTTACTGTCTATATAAAATAAAAGATATACACCATTCATATCTCTACGGTCTATATAGAGATATGTTAGCTACCTGGTCGGGGGTTAAGGGAATGGTTTGGTAAGGTTCTTGCCTTGTTCAGTGTATAGATCCTGCAAGGACCTGGGTCAAGCTTACTAGGACCTCCTTCAATACCCACTGGTATTAGATGGCGGGGGTGCGAATGGCTTGATCCCCTCATATGTAAACTACTATTAATACATTAACCCGGCTACTTGGGATTGTATCCCTGCTGACTCAAACCACTTAGCCGAGGGTAACGTCATCTTCAAAAGAGGGGCCTACCACATTACGCATTAATAACTTAATTAATTATTTTTCAATAATCCAACCCTTTAGGATTATATCCTTGCTGACTCAAACTACTGGGTTAAGGGTAACATCACCTTCAAAAGATGGGCCTACTACTATAATTAAGATAATCTCTTAAAAAGTGCAAAAGTGCAGAAAACATCAAAGGTTACACTAAAGGCGAGTCGGATCCAAGTGATTCATCTTGTCTATCTGTTTTATTTTATTTTTATTTTCAGCATTTTTAGTTTTTATTTTCATGTTAAAACCTTTTTCAAAACTTTTGATTTGATTAGACGTTGAGGATAAACCGGTACTAAAAGCTCTTGTGTCCTTGGACGACCTCGGTATCCTACCAACGCTATACTACGCTCATGATGGGTGCACTTGCCCACGTGTGTGTTTAGTGTTAGTAGAATATCGTGTTTTATAAATTTAAAACTGGACTAAAGTGTTTAAAAGGGCTAGAAATATAACTAAAAATATATCACACCTAACGCACATCAAGTTTTTAGCGCCGTTGCTGGGGACACAAGGATTTTAAGAAAGTTAGGAATCAACGGCCTAATCGTTTTTCTTATTTTTCTGTTTTGTTTAGGATTTTTCTTAAATTTTCAGCTTCTGCAGAGCTCAGCACGAGTCGTGCCCGCTGAACACGCCCTGTGCCCAATCTTTGGTACTGGCAATCCTGTTTTAAGTCAGACAGTAGCTGAACACGGGGCCGTGCCCAATAAACACGCCACGTGCCCAAGTATCAGATACTGAAAACAGAACTGTAAGATCCCGATGATTGGTAATTTCTGACACAAACATGAGCGATACTGATTTTTTTTACTTCCGCTCCTCTTATGGTACGTGGTGTCAAATATGTGGCGGAACTCATGAAGATTTAAAATGTTATTATTTAAATTACACTCCCCACTATATAGACCCATCGTTTTCCTGTAGCCTTAAGAGGGGTGAGAGTAAAGATAATCCCTATCTCTCCCTAGAATGCTCTCAATAATCTATTCTAAATGAAATGATTCTTGATGAATTATTTCAAATGAAAGATCTAATTCTTAATTGGATAAAAGAGCTTGAGATGGACATAACTAATTCATCTCAAGAGAACGCCCAAGAAGAATTATTGAGATCGCATTCTGATAAAAACAACATCGTCATTCCCAAAATCACCTCTGACTCTTGCGAAGACTTGAGCGATAGTCGTCCCTGTGTCGATTGTGCCGTGAAGGACTCCCCATCGACTTCCGTCGATGCATACATAGACTTGAGCGATTCGACATACACCTTCTTTAACGAGAGCCTGGAAAAGGGTTGGACTTGTCCACCTACATTTAGCATAGGAATCACCCTTTCCGATAACCTCTTGCATTCTCGTCTAAAACTAGGGCAACTTAGGTATCTTAGGCACTTCGGTGTTGTTCCGTCCAGTAAGGCACCACCCGATCTGGATAAATTCCTTAAAAATAGAAAAAACTTCATAAACATCTTCTAGGCACGGGGCCGTGTCCTGGTCAGCACGCCCCCGTGTCCACCAAAAGATTATCGTCTGACTTTCGGTCAGAATACGGACAAAAAGTGTCAGAATCTCGTCTGCACACGGGGTCGTGTCCAGCATGCTGTCGTTTTCTATAAATGCAGCAAGATTCCTGCACATTTAGACCATTCCAAAGACATAGATTTGGTGGGATCTTCACACATACCATACTAGGTATATTCTAAAGAAGGTTCTCAACAACCATCTTGTCTTTTCTACTCATGTCCATTGCCTTCTTCTTCATTCTCTCCTCAAAACCTCCATTAAAGCTTAAAACCTCCATGTTTTCAAGCTTTATTATGATATTTGTTAGGTTTTTATTCAAGGGATCTTGTCAAAAATAAGTTTTACAACATTGTTTTAAGTTACTTCTGCTTAAAAATGCTTCAAATGTCAGAAAATTAATTTAAAACTTCGAAATTCCTTGATTTAAAAACCTGCTGAGAGGTGAACACGGGGCCATGCTTAGTAAGCACAGGGCCGTGTTCGAGGTACTGTTTCATTACAATGAACTCTTTTCAGTTTATTTTCGTAGAATGTCAAGCCAAAATAGTGGAACCTCTTCAGCACATTCCAGAAACAGTCATAGGGAACGAAGGCCTTCAATCGAAGCAACTCTTGTACGCTATGTGATGGCACTACGAGAAGCTCTCGACGAAATGACATCCGTAGAAGTGGTCCTGATCGACCATATAAATTATCTGACGGTGGGGATGGAAAATAGTTTCCAAGAAATCAACCTCTTGCACCAGAGGTTGAACATTCTTGTGACACCTCCCATGGAACCGATCCTTCCCTAAGAGGATTGGAACTTAGCACTTGGAGTCATTAACCCCACCGGGTGGGATGACATCCCCGCGGATACTCCTCTTGACAATTTGCAAGAAGTTCTGGTGGAAGTTACACCCCCTCAAAATGATGATGCCAATGAGCACGCCTTTCTTCTCCCTTGGGAGATAGAAGAATGGCTCAACGACGTGTGAGAGACCATACCCGGAGAAGAAGTTCTTCAAGTCTCATTCAACCGAGAAAATTATCTTTGGCGGAAATTTTGCTCTTAAAATAAACTATAGGCTAGGACTTCTTTACGGTTTTAGATTTCTTGTGTTTCTTGACCTACTTATCTAAGTTTTAGTTTATGCTTTTATTTTCTAGGAACTTATTGTAATCTTCTTTTTAATGAATGATGGTTTTTAATTATTAAATGGTGTTTGGATGATGTTGTAATGGGTAAAACACACTCAGGATAGTGAAAGATACTAAGGGAAGCTTGAACCCACACCCCATGCACAAAAACAGAGCCACCCGACAATTTTTTCTTCATTACAGCAAGTTCAGCACGGGGCCGTGCTTAGCCAACACGGCCCGTGCTCAAGGTTCTGCAGAAAAACGCCCAGTTCAGGTAACTGGACACGGGGCGTGTTCGCTGAACACGCCCCGGTGCCCAGCCTTCTATTACTTTTTGATACTGGCAATCTGAACACGGGGCCGTGCCCGGTCACCACAGGCCCGTGTCCAGACGCCCAGTAACATAAATTTTTGTTTTTAACACCCTTTTTATACATTCAATGAACCTAAAAACTTATTTTTGGGACACATTGAGGACAATGTGTAATTTAAGTGTGGGGGGATGCTAAAACCTTGAATTTTTCAAGTACTAATTACAAGCCTTACACAAAACTCTATTGGAACCGCTAAACACCCCAAATTTTTTTAAAAACTTTTCATTTTTTTTACTTGTCTTGGTTTAAGTTGGGAATAACAAGTTCTAAAAAGGTTATATTTTTACAAATTTACAACCAATAGCGTCGTGATAAAAAGAACCAACATAAGAAAATTATGAAACGACATGACAAATTTAATTAAAATTTGATTATATATACTCAATCACATTAATAAACCCATTCCCACAAAAAGTGAGTTTTGAGCCTTTATCGAGCATACAAATATACATCTTTAAATTAAATGCTCATCTTTCGTTTCTTGTGTGAATAGCCGCTTGGTTTCTTACGACTCTAGAACTTGCCATGACAATACATTCCCGTTCCTTACCAACTTAAACCCAAGTAAGTAAATGATGGAGGCATTAGGACTAACCCTTTTTCTTTTCAACACCATTTTTTTTACCACCTACCCAAAATCCCCCTAGTTAACCCCTTTGAGCCTAAACCTTTTCATTTCTAAACCCACAAAACAAACACCCCTTTACCCATCAAAAAACCCTTTTTCATTTTAAACCCTTTATATTAGTAAAAAACTCGGTCTTCATGTGACATTCCTTATAAAAAAAATCTAGCAATAAACAAAAAGTTCATCAAAAGAAACTTTGTTTGTGCTTCGTTTTGTGACAAACGCTACGTGCATATGTGAACTAAATTATATGATTGGATTTAATGAATGTTTTGTTATTGAGTGCACGAGGTAATGTATGTATGCATGTATTAACCCGATCGCACAACACACACACCTACACTTGATCGCACAAAGCCATTGGGCTTTACACCTTGTACGCGGACCAATAGGGCAGCCCATGTAAGGGCCGGCCCACCCCTCTATACCGTGTAAACACCTTAGGGACTTGGTTGTTCTCATTTGTTACAAAACACAAGAACACACACCAAGAACCCTAGACCTTTCTCTCTCTCGTTTGCTTTGGAACTCGACGACCATCACTTCTCTTCCTCTCGGATATCATTCTTGAATCGGATCACCCTTTACACTACGGTTAGTGTGTTGTTATTTACCTTCTTATTGATCGATGATATGATTCCATGCTAGACTATACCGGTTAGACTTGTGTATGTGATATTAAACTAGGGCCGATCCGATTAGGTTGATATGTTAGTTGTCGGATTGATTTGTTATGATTGGATGTTGTTAATCGTTTGATATGTGTATATGCGGATGAGGTGCACAACTGTTGAACTAATATGCATGCTAATTGAACCATATCACACGATTTGATAAGATGATGAATATATTGTTTATGTTCTTGATAAATTAGTGTTTATGTTTGAATTAAGATTCATACGAATTCATGATGAAAAGGCTTGTTTGATCGGCATTAGGGTAAACGTATGTTGGAAATTTTGTTGATTGGTTGAGATAAAATTGGTAACTGTTATAAGATTTGTAACTGATTGCTTAATTCATGGAAAGTTGTTAACCAATCGCACAACTAGGCTGAATCACACAAGCCACTCGCACAAACTGGTTCGATCACACAAGCTGAACCAGTCGCACAAGGCATTACCCAGTCGCACAAGGGGAATGTCGTTTAACAGTTGGGCCTTAGAAGTCCAGGGCCCAAACGCACAAGCCCAAATCGCCTGGTCGCACAAGATGTTTGGCATGCACGGTCGCACAACAGGCGTGGATCGCACAAGCTGCCATGCATGCTGGACTGGGCCAGGTGTGTATTGGATCGCACGAGTAATGGCTCTTAAATCACTGTTGGGCCGAATGGCCCAAACTGTCAACCGCACATTTTAGTTGGAGCACACAACGTCCGGTCGCACAAGCTGATAAGACCGCACAAGCCGACCTGGACGTACAAGGCTACATTAACCGCACAAGTCACATATGTGTTATATGATTTGGGCCACTTATGTTATTGGATCACAAGTCACTCATGTATAGTTAATTGGGCCGACTCGTTATTGAATTGTTATGATTATTTGGGCCGGGCTTTATGGGGAACGCACACATGTTGGGCCGGATAGCTTTGGGCTTACTTGTTTAAACCGTACAAGTTGTATGTATTGCTTAACTGTCAAACGTTGCCATGATTTATACGTGATAGTAACGTGTTAACTTACGTGATGCATACGTGTATTACCTTAGTCAACACCTGACTTGTATTATAACCATGATAGGACGTGATTGACCATTTACTAGCTTATCTATACTCTTTGTGTATCTGCCGAGCAAACCAAGGTGAGTTCACACAGCCAAGGCATGGGATTCCCGGGTTGGGAATTGGGTTGGATTGTTAAGGTTGAATAGATTCATTCGGATACCATTACTAGACTACCATACCATCGTCCTCGGTTGTGCAGGACACGTACGTAAAACCTATGTACACTTATGCTACTCGCTATCCTCGGTTGTGAAGGATACTCACGTAAAACCTGCGTGAACAGATACTCACTACTGCCTCGGTTGTGTCAGGCACTTACGTAGAACCTACGTAAACCCCCACGTACCCTATCCTCGGTTGTGAAGGATACTTACGTAAATCCTGCGTAAACTTGTACGTATTACTGTTCTCGGTTGAGAAGAACACTTATGGTTACGCATAGTCTAGTGGATTAATGACATGGGAAGCCCCCACCAATAGAAACCTATACTGGCCCAGTAGAGCCACTTGATACTTATGAACCTACTATTACGCATGTACTTTCTGTGAACTCGCTCAACTAGTTTGTTGATTATTTGCTGCATGCCTTGCAGGACCTTAGGTACTTTATGGAGCTTGCACAAGGAGGAGCAGGTCGTTGTGGACAAGGATTCCTGAATGCTTACTAAACACTTATGTTTGGGTTTTACTTAAATGCTTCCGCTACATATACAATGTTTGGTTTTGAACATCAATTATGTCTATGGTTGTTATTAAATGCTATGTTTGATATAAACGGTGGCTTGATCCTGGTCAGTCACGCTCCCTAGCGGTGATACTCCGCAGGTGGATTTTGGGGGTGTGACAGATTGGTATCAGAGCCATTGGTTATAGAGAACTTGGTTTTAATATGGGAAAACGTTTTTATTAAAACCAGACTATAACCAGAACAGTGCTCTCAACGATCCACAACGACGCTTCGCTCCACGTGCAAGACTCGACATCCTAGGTAATAAGGTTTATGTTTATTGCCTATTTGCTAGAACTGCTTAGAACTTTGCTCGCATTACGTTTAGATACACATGATACTATAGCATGAGAATCCCTATGTGCTTACACTTTTCTGTCATCGCCCTACTCGCGAACCACTCTCACTCACGTTACTTTTTACTATGAAGATCATGTCTGGAAGAATTAACATGACACAAGCCCAGCTAGAGGCTCTCGTTCAAGCTCAAGTTGCTGCGGCACTTGCAGCTGCTCAAGCAGGTCAACACGCGCAGCAACCTGTCTGCACTTTCAAGAACTTCATGGACTGTCGTCCAAGTACCTTTAGTGGCACTGAAGGAGCAGTTGGACTCCTCCACTGGTTCGAGAAGCTAGAGTCAGTATTCGAGATGTGCGAGTGCCCTGAGGCTCGCAAGGTCAAGTATGCCACCGGCACCTTGGAAGGAATCGCGCTAACCTGGTGGAATGCGCAGGTGCAGATTCTTGGGTTGGCAGCTGCTAACGCCACACCCTGGAACGATTTTAAGGAACTTATCAAGAGGGAATATTGTACTCGTGAAGATATTCACAAGCTGGAAGACGAGCTGTATAACCTGAAAATGGTTGGGTCAGAGATTGAAGCGTATACTAAACGGTCTAATGAGCTAGCCGTGCTGTGCCCAACTATGGTAGACCCTCCATACAAGCGCATCGAGATGTATCTCAAGGGGTTAGCGCCAGAGATCTAGAGCCATGTTACTTCGGCTAATCTTGATAACATCCAGGAGATTCAACGTCTCGCTCACCGCATCACAGACCAGGCAGTGGATCAGAACAAACTGCCTAAACGTATCAGCGCTACTGCTACCGTTACTACTTCAGTTACTCCTGCTACTCCCAGTGACAATAAGAGAAAATGGGATGGAGATTCCAGCAAGGGATCAGCTACAGTTCAGTCTCAGGCCCAGCAGCGGAAGACTGACAGTTATCAGAGTCCCAGTCAGCATTCTTCAGGTAGTCACAGGCAGGGCGGATATCGACGGAACCTTCCAAAGTGCAACAACTGCGGTAGACACCACGGTGGCCAGTGTAACAAGGGTCGCTGTCAAAGATGCCTCAAGATGGGTCATGAGGCTAAGGATTGTAGAAGCCCTCGTCCTGCGAACCAGAACCAGCAGCAGCCACAAGCACAGCAGCATCAGCAACAGGGCAACAAAGTATGCTTTCAGTGTGGGGCAGAAGGTCACTTCAAAAGGCACTGTCCTCAGTTAAACAGGAACCAGAACAACAACCATAACAACCAGGGCAATGGCAACAATAACAACGGTGGGAACAACAACAATAATGGCAACGAGGCTAGGGGACGTGCATTCGTACTAGGTCGAGGCGACGCAGTGAACGATCCCAACGTAGTTATGGGTAAGTTTCTCCTCGACAATATTTACATTACTGTTTTGTTTGATTCGGGTGCGGATACAAGCTATATGTCTGTGAAAATGTGTCAACTACTAAAACGTGCACCAACACTTTTACCCACCAAACATGTAGTAGAGTTAGCTAACGGTAAAAGTCTAGAAGCCACGCACGTAGTTCAGGGTTATAATCTTATCCTAGCCGGTCATGCTTTCACTATCGATCTCATTCCCATAGTTTTGGGTAGTTTCGACGTCGTGATTGGGATGGATTGGCTATCTCAACACCAGGCAGAGATCTTATGCAGCGAGAAGATTATTCGTATTCCACGTTCTGGTCAGGAACCTCTAGAAGTTCAAGGCGACAAGAGTGGTGCTGTGGTTGGCATCATTTCTTTCTTGAAGGCTCAGAAGTGTCTGCGAAAGGGTCACACCGCCATCTTGGCACTTGTTTCAGATGCATCAGTGAAAGAGAAGAAATTGGAGGATATTCCAATTGTACGTGACTACCCTCAGGTGTTCCCTGAAGACTTACCTGGCTTACCGCCTCATCGTCAGGTTGAATTTCAAATCGAACTCGCTCCAGGAGCAGCACCCATAGCTCGCGCACCATATCGTCTAGCTCCATCAGAACTGGAGGAACTGTCAAAGCAGCTACAAGAGCTCTTGGAAAAGGGCTTCATTCGTCCAAGCTCTTCGCCTTGGGGAGCTCCAGTACTATTTGTGAAAAAGAAAGACGGTACGTTCAGAATGTGCATCGACTACCGTGAACTCAACAAGGTGACGGTGAAGAACCGTTATCCTCTTCCACGCATAGACGACTTATTCGACCAGTTGCAAGGGTCGTGTTACTATTCGAAGATAGACCTGAGGTCAGGATACCATCAGCTGAGAGTCCGGGATGAGGACGTCTCCAAGACAGCCTTCAGAACTCGTTACGGTCACTACGAGTTTCTTGTCATGCCGTTCGGGTTAACGAATGCGCCTGCCGTATTTATGGATCTTATGAACAGGGTGTGCAAACCCTATCTCGACAAATTCGTCATAGTATTCATCGACGACATTCTGATCTACTCCAAGAGTCAGGAGGAACACGAGCAACATCTTCGTCTTATTTTGGAACTCCTTCGGAAGGAACAGCTGTACGCTAAGTTTTCGAAATGCGACTTCTGGCTTCGTGAAGTCCATTTCTTAGGCCACGTAGTAAACAAGGATGGGATCCATGTGGATCCATCCAAGGTAGACTCGATCAGGAACTGGCCTGCACCACGAACGCCAACGGAAATACGCCAATTCTTGGGTTTGGCGGGTTACTACAGACGGTTTATTAAAGACTTTTCGAAGATTGCTCAACCGCTTACGCTACTAACACAAAAGGGTGTTACCTATCGCTGGGGAGAACCCCAGGAGACTGCTTTTCAGCACTTAAAGGATAGACTTTGCAGCGCACCTATCCTCTCTCTGCCAGAGGGCACAGACGACTTTGTGGTTTATTGTGATACATCCATTCGGGGACTTGGATGTGTGTTAATGCAGCGTGACAAGGTTATTGCTTACGCTTCACGTCAACTCAAGGTTCACGAACGGAACTACACGACGCACGATTTAGAGCTGGGAGCTGTTGTTTTCGTGCTTAAGATATGGCGACACTACCTGTACGGTACCAGGTGCACGATTTACACCGATCACAGGAGTCTCGAGCATATTCTTAAGCAGAAGGATTTGAACATGCGTCAACGACGATGGGTTGAACTACTGAACGATTACGAATGCGCCATCAAGTACCATCCCGGCAAAGCCAACGTTGTGGCTGATGCCCTCAGTCGGAAGGACACTTTGCCTAGGCGTGTGCGAGCGCTACAGCTTACAATTCAGTCTAGCCTTCCTACACAGATACGAAATGCTCAGATAGAAGCATTGAAGCCCGAAAACGTCAAGGCTGAAGCCTTACGCGGCTCACGACAGCAAATGGAACAGAAGGCAGACGGCGCCTACTATGTAACGAGGCGTATTTGGGTCCCACTTTATGGCGGTCTACGCGAACTTGTGATGGATGAAGCACACAAGTCTCGCTACTCGGTACATCCAGGGTCGGACAAAATGTACCACGACATCAGCACTACTTATTGGTGGCCTAGTATGAAGGCCCACATTGCTACGTACGTTGGAAAATGCTTGACCTGTGCGAGAGTCAAGGTTGAATATCAGAAACCAGCGGGTCTACTTCAGCAGCCCAAGATACCGCAGTGGAAATGGGAAGAAATTTCCATGGATTTCATTACAGGCCTACCTAGATCCCAGCGAGGGAATGATACTATATGGGTGATCGTGGATCGACTCACCAAGTCTGCACACTTCCTACCTATAAAGGAAATGGATAAGTTCTCCACTCTCGCAGACATCTACCTTAAGGAAGTTGTTTCGAGGCACGGAGTGCCCACATCCATCATTTCGGATCGTGATGCACGATTCACGTCAGAGCTATGGCAAGCGATGCATAAATCTTTCGGCTCACGATTAGACATGAGCACAGCATATCACCCTCAGACGGATGGGCAGTCTGAGCGAACGATTCAAACACTTGAAGACATGCTTAGGGCATGCGTTATAGACTTCGGCAACGGCTGGGAAAAACACCTCCCTTTGGTGGAGTTCTCGTATAATAATAGTTATCACACCAGCATACAAGCCGCTCCATTCGAGGCATTGTACGGACGTAAATGCCGGTCACCTCTCTGTTGGGCAGAGGTGGGGGATAGTCAGATTACGGGTCCAGAGATTGTAGTGGACGCCACAGAAAAGATAGCACAGATACGACAACGCATGGCGGCAGCACGCGACCGTCAGAAAGCCTACGTGGACAAGCGTAGAAAGCCTTTGGAATTTCAGGTCGGGGACCGGGTATTATTGAAAGTCTCACCCTGGAAGGGTGTGGTACGTTTTGGCAAAAGGGGCAAACTAAATCCGCGGTACGTCGGACCGTTCGAAATCATTGAGAAGATAGGCAAAGTAGCCTACAAGTTGAACCTACCAGCTGAACTCGGGGCAGTTCACAATGTCTTTCATGTGTCAAACCTAAAGAAGTGCCTATCAGATGAAACCCTCATCATTCCTTTTAAAGAACTCACTATTGACGAGCGGTTGCAGTTCGTCGAGGAACCAGTTGAAATCACGGACCGGGATGTGAAGGTCCTCAAAAACAAGAGAATCCCTCTTGTTCGAGTACGTTGGAACTCCAAACGTGGCCCAGAGTACACCTGGGAACGCGAAGACAGGATGACAGAAAAGTACCCCCAATTGTTCGCGAACAGTACAACCACTGCTGAGGCTGAAGCTACTACTTCGGAATTTCGGGACGAAATTCCAGATCAACGGGTGGAGGATGTGACACCCCAGGAAAATCAGTGAACAATACAGTTTACCTAGCTTCCTCAGTGAGTGCATACCAAATTTCGGGACGAAATTTCCAATTAGTTGGGGATAATGTGACAACTCGAACTTTAGACTTACTTTGTGTAACGCTACGTGCATATGTGAACTAAATTATATGATTGGATTTAATGAATGTTTTGTTATTGAGTGCATGAGGTAACGTATGTATGCATGTATTAACCCGATCGCACAACACACACACCTACACTTGATCGCACAAAGCCATTGGGCTTTACACCTTGTACGCGGACCAATAGGGCAGCCCATGTAAGGGCCGGCCCACCCCTCTATACCGTGTAAACACCTTAGGGACTTGGTTGTTCTCATTTGTTACAAAACACAAGAACACACACCAAGAACCCTAGACCTTTCTCTCTCTCGTTTGCTTTGGAACTCGACGGCCATCACTTCTCTTCCTCTCGGATATCATTCTTGAATCGGATCACCCTTTACACTACGGTTAGTGTGTTGTTATTTACCTTCTTATTGATCGATGATATGATTCCATGCTAGACTATACCGGTTAGACTTGTGTATGTGATATTAAACTAGGGCCGATCCGATTAGGTTGATATGTTAGTTCTCGGATTGATTTGTTATGATTGGATGTTGTTAATCGTTTGATATGTGTTTATATGCGGATGAGGTGCACAACTGTTGAATTAATATGCATGCTAATTGAACCATATCACACGATTTGATAAGATGATGAATATATTGTTTATGTTCTTGATAAATTAGTGTTTATGTTTGAATTAAGATTCATACGAATTCATGATGAAAAGGCTTGTTTGATCGGCATTAGGGTAAACGTATGTTGGAAATTTTGTTGATTGGTTGAGATAAAATTGGTAACTGTTATAAGATTTGTAACTGATTGCTTAATTCATGGAAAGTTGTTAACCAATCGCACAACTAGGCTGAATCACACAAGCCACTCGCACAAACTGGTTCGATCACACAAGCTGAACCAGTCGCACAAGGCATTACCCAGTCGCACAAGGGGAATGTCGTTTAACAGTTGGGCCTTAGAAGTCCAGGGCCCAAACGCACAAGCCCAAATCGCCTGGTCGCACAAGATGTTTGGCATGCACGGTCGCACAACAGGCGTGGATCGCACAAGCTGCCATGCATGCTGGACTGGGCCAGGTGTGTATTGGATCGCACGAGTAATGGCTCTTAAATCACTGTTGGGCCGAATGGCCCAAACTGTCAACCGCACATTTTAGTTGGAGCACACAACGTCCGGTCGCACAAGCTGATAAGACCGCACAAGCCGACCTGGACGTACAAGGCTACATTAACCGCACAAGTCACATATGTGTTATATGATTTGGGCCGCTTATGTTATTGGATCACAAGTCACTCATGTATAGTTAATTGGGCCGACTCGTTATTGAATTGTTATGATTATTTGGGCCGGGCTTTATGGGGAACGCACACATGTTGGGCCGGATAGCTTTGGGCTTACTTGTTTAAACCGTACAAGTTGTATGTATTGCTTAACTGTCAAACGTTGCCATGATTTATACGTGATAGTAACGTGTTAACTTACGTGATGCATACGTGTATTACCTTAGTCAACACCTGATAGGACGTGATTGACCATTTACTAGCTTATCTATACTCTTTGTGTACCTGCCGAGCAAACCAAGGTGAGTTCACACAGCCAAGGCATGGGATTCCCGGGTTGGGAATTGGGTTGGATTGTTAAGGTTGAATAGATTCATTCGGATACCATTACTAGACTACCATACCATCGTCCTCGGTTGTGCAGGACACGTACGTAAAACCTATGTACACTTATGCTACTCGCTATCCTCGGTTGTGAAGGATACTCACGTAAAACCTGCGTGAACAGATACTCACTACTGCCTCGGTTGTGTCAGGCACTTACCTAGAACCTACGTAAACCCCCACGTACCCTATCCTCGGTTGTGAAGGATACTTACGTAAATCCTGCGTAAACTTGTACGTATTACTGTTCTCGGTTGAGAAGAACACTTATGGTTACGCATAGTCTAGTGGATTAATGACATGGGAAGCCCCCACCAATAGAAACCTATACTGGCCCAGTAGAGCCACTTGATACTTATGAACCTACTATTACGCATGTACTTTCTGTGAACTCGCTCAACTAGTTTGTTGATTATTTGTTGCATGCCTTGCAGGACCTTAGGTACTTTATGGAGCTTGCACAAGGAGGAGCAGGTCGTTGTGGACAAGGATTCCTGAATGCTTACTAAACACTTATGTTTGGGTTTTACTTAAATGCTTCCGCTACATATACAATGTTTGGTTTTGAACATCAATTATGTCTATGGTTGTTATTAAATGCTATGTTTGATATAAACGGTGGCTTGATCCTGGTCAGTCACGCTCCCTAGCGGTGATACTCCGCAGGTGGATTTTGGGGGTGTGACACGTTTGAATAAAAAGTCACAAAAAATAAAAAGTTTTACGAAGACCGACGCTTTTTACGCCTTTCGCCCTTTTCTACTATCCATTAACCCAAAACCACCTACCTTTAACCCAAGCCTAACCCTTCCCCAAGTCCTCTTGATATTTACAAAGGTTTTTAGTTAAAAAGGAGGAGGATTGATTGCTTGGCAAGCATATGGTAGAAGTAAGTTCCATGCCGGTCTCGAGTCTTTCACCAAAATACATCTTCGGCCGAGTGTTGAGTGATCTTCCGTGAGGTATGTGAACTTGTATATAAATGGAATTTTAAAGAGGCATGTTATGCCCAAATAAGTAATTTCTCTTATGAAACGTTCTAAATAAATCATAACGAATAGGATTGTAAATAGCTTTAAAATAAAACCTAATAAAGATCTTGGAATCCCGACACTCAAGACAAGCCCAAAAACTTCTCTTCTACCCATTCCATTTGGGTGTGTAAGCCACATTAAAAAGAGTTTTTCTTGAGGACAAACAAATATTCAAGTGTGGGGGTATTTGATGTGTGTAAAATGCAACATATAAATTACATCAAATGAGGCATAAACTAACCTTTTTTTAGTACTAATGTTGGAAAAAGTGTGCTTTTGTCTTCCTTTTGTATTTTCAGGATTAAAAGAGCGTAAATGAACAAAAGAAGCAAAAATGTAGCTAAATCTAACATAAATACAAGAAAAGAAATAAACGTGGCATGCCCGACCCCTCGGCAGCATCTTCCCAAGCAAAAACAAGAGATCAGAAGGCTAAACACGCCATGTGCCCAGCGGACACGGGGACATGCTCACGTGTCTACAGAAAAGACAAAGTTGTAGAAGCTTCTATTTCCCAACACGGGGGCGTGCCCAGCTCAACACGGCCGTGGTCAATGCTAAGATTCACAGAATCCAAGTAAATCTTGATAGTACAGATACGCTTCTTCACACGGGGCCATGCCCAGCGGACACGGGGGCGTGTGGAGCTAATAAAGACAAACTGCAATTAATGAAGAAAGAGAAAGTGGATGGACACGGGGCCGTGTCCGGGCTTTTGTGCAGGCTATAAATAGAGGTGCTTGGTTCACTTCAAAGGCATCCCTTGATAAACCACATCTCTCCCACTTCACCCACACTCCACCACCATCACAACACCCACATCCACCACCACCATCCATCATCCATCATAGAGTGTGTGTAGTAGTCTCGGGGTCCAAGACTGATAGTAAGAGTTCTTGACAATCAAATGTCATGTTTGCCTAAGTCTCTTACACATTAGGAATATCATTGTAGGGTCCAAAATTATAAGCTTCCGGTATTATATCGCTATTCATATAACTAGTCCGTTATCGACCCGAAAGACTAGTACGCTGTATTTTTGTCACAAAACAACCAAACGAAGAAGCTAGTGAACTAGTTAAGCTTAATTTGGAACTCGAAATCACTTCATACATCGCTTGACGGTGGGATAACAACTTGCGACAAAGTTTCGTCGGTACGACGCAAAAGTACTGTAAACTAGCCGACGACCAAACGAAAAGCATCTAAAGCATCAAAATGCAATTTTTACTAGTTTAGTGAACTAGTTAAGGTCGATTAACATTCAGAATCCCTAATTGCCCCTTAATGGTGCAATTAACCCCTAAACACCATACTTTATTTAATCACGTAAATATCTAGATTTTAAGACTTTTTTTTATAAAAAAAAAATTATAGACTTCACCCACACCCCCCCCCCTCATTAATTATGAAATCTAGGTGGGTCCCACCCACCATATTTTTGCTTGATATGTGAAGATTGGAGGCATAGTCTTGATATATTTGTTTATTATAACACCATGTTTTTTTATACCAACATTTCACTCCATTATTTATTTTTTTCAACACTTTTGAAACACACCAAAAACTCCTCCATATTCATCCTCATTCATGGCAACCATCATCCCCCATTAAACCACCTTCAAAATCTTCATTTACTTCTTATTTTTCACATAATCTAGCCTTACAAGATCATCCACACATGGGTTAAACTAGGAGCTTTATTAGGAGCATTTTGGATCTTAAACATCTTCTTATTTTCTTGTCTAGATTGTGAAATATTGTAAGTCTTCTAATCACCATTTTTAAGCTTCATATTACGAGTAGATTACTAAAGTACAAGTTGATAATCTTAAAGACTAAAAAAAATCACACCAAAAACCCTAATCTCAAAGCTAATAAACACTAAATATAACTATATTATGTGTTGATTTATTAGATTAGTGTTAGCTAGTTAGCATAATTATGATGATTATGTTAAAGTAAGTTATTTAAGTGGGTGATCTTGTATGATTAAGAATGTCAATGATGATTTAAACATGGTAATGTTTAAATCTAAACAAGATCATCAACCTCATGATCCATGAACTTTACTACAACTTAAAAATGATTTATTACACATAAGTGATTTTTATAAATAATAACCACCATGATTTTTATTATGAGCATCCTAAAAGTTTAGTAAACAAAGTGGTTTAAAGAGAAGATTTTGATTTGAAAATAAAATAAAAATGGCGTCTTTAAAGTCCTAATAAATATGTGAAGACTTCATTATTTTTAACCAAGTTGTTAAAAATATACTTATAAAAGTCCATGGAAATAAGGAGGAAAAGTGTATAAATCATGCATGCAAAGTTGTTGTAATGAAACTTGATTTGAATATTTGATTATGATTATGGGTTTAAACATGGATTAAACGTGTTTTGGAAACGTGGGAAACGTCATAGTTTAGGGGAAACTATGACGAATTTTTCTAAAAATCTAATCGCGATTAAAAATGGGATTAAAGGGTGATTAACAATGTTAAGCGCGATTAGTGTTCTTAATCTTCATTGAGGAAGTCTTGATACAAAGGGTAAAGCTCTAATCATCCAAGAGATTTTATAAACTCATATATATATATATATATATATATATATATTTACAAGTATAAATGGATGAAAAATATAATCATGTGCAAATATAATTTTTGGTAAAAAATATATATTTAAAAGTACTCTTTGGTGTATGATACTTGTATATTATTTGTATGTATTAATATTAGAGTAATACATGTCAAAACACTAAATACAATATACAAGTGAAAATACACAAATACATATCATGAAGACACTTGAAAGAAAACAAGTAGAAAATAACACATGTATACATGTACACCAAAGTCCACTAGATACCAAAGGAATGCTACAAAATGGATAAACATAGATCGTATCTATAACATATCCTTAAACGGATACACGGACGAGTGAACAAATCGGACAACGTGCGAGCCCACAAAAATATATTCTTACGAAATAATGTATAATTCAAGCCGACAAGTAGGATACATAACTTATTTCGGTAAATAAAAGAATATATACCGTCACCGATGACAAGGGGGCATAGCGTCATCACGAGAAGATTACTGCGACACTTGGGTTTCATTGACACAAGAAATATATATATATTTAGACACCGAATTAATATATATACTACCAATAACAAAATTTGGAAAGTTGAAAAATACAAAAATGCAAGACTATCAAAAATGGACTCATGATGATACATGAGCCAAGGCCCAATGACAAAACTTTTGGGGTAGGCCCAAATTGCAAAAATACAAGGGCTAGGGCCCAAATTACTAAAGTACATGGGCCAATGCCCAATGACAAGAAAACATAGGCTCGGCCCAATGACATAAAAGATATGGGCTCGAAACAATAACATTAAAACATGGGTTAGGCCCAATAACATTAAAACATGGGTTAGGCTCAATAACATAGATGACATGGGCTCGGCCCAATGACATGAGCAAAGGCTCAATGACATGCGTGCGCGGCACGAGGACATGTGAAGGGCGAAGCCCGTTCACACATAATTCAATACACATAGAATACATGTATACACCTATAAATTCAATATATATAACAATCGAGCGAGTAAACTACCAACGCTCTAAAAATACAAAGTTGTTCCAAAGATGACAAGCGATAACATAATAAAGAATTCAAGATGAACAACTTGTACGAGGTCCGATAAGACCTAGTGTCTAATAAAGTCAGTACACATGTAGGTTAATCACACGTATGGACGCTCACTATGGTATTACATACAGGAACGCAAACTTGTGAGTTCATGTCCCTCCTTTCAATGATTTCAATGTTTTATTTTAAAACAGACGAGGGGAAATACATGTCAAAACTATGGGTATGTTAGCTATGGGTTTAGATGATAACATGATTAATTACATAAGTAGGATGATAACATAGTAAGCATTAATCACTTAGTGACCAAGGTGCAAAAGGTGTAGATCTATTGAGCTTGAGACACGCTCTACTACTGGTTGGTATACCCTGGAGTGCTTTTGTGATCCCAAAAATGTCAAAGTTGTCTCGGGTTGGTTACGTACTTATGGTACATAATGTCAGGGGGCTCGATACCCACTGATAGATCCTTAATCTCCATGAATGCTATTAACATACCGGGATTTCATTACAAGAATACAAAGATTTCATATGATAACACTAACTGCATGAACTCGCTCAACTTTTGTTGACTTTTTAAAACTACATGTATTTCAGGAAACAAGTCTTGAGTCGGTGATACACTACGGGGAACGGGAAAGTCTATGACAACGATAGCCGGTTTTGGAGGGTTTGTCTTTTATTTCCCAACTTCGTATGGGTATATAGGGGACAGAACCTCACTATGTTTTATTCAAAAACTATCTTTTGTGTCGTGTAATATAACTATGTTTTGGTTAACATTTGTGAACGTTGTAGAAACTAGAAAACTATGTTGGAAACTTGGTTTGCAAACAATATATCTATGGCATCGTTGTGGTTTATTATGTTTAATCATTTGGATGCAATGATTACCTTTCTTACGTCGCACACAATACGCTTCCGCAACTAGCTGGGTGTGACAGATTGGTATCAGAGCTCCGATTATAGTGAACCGAGTAAAAACTTTACAAAGTTTGGTCTACAATCACCAAGGGCTCACATGAAAACAAAGTCAATAACATTACGAAAGTGATTTCAAAAGTATGACAAAAATGAAAAAAAGGTGTTCATTGTGTCACGATAACATGAGGATCTATCACGCGAGCTTAATCATAAATAACAAAGAAGGATCAATACATGGTTAGTCTATGAGGAATAGACTTGAAAACATTAAGGATTACATGTGAAACACGAGAAACAAAAAAAACATGAGATTTAGTGATTATATATATATATTGATATATAATATATATATATATATGTTGTACAGAATATTTTGCCATGACGAAAATACCTTCGACTACGAATTCTATTACTACATTTGACTCACGCGATGAGAATAACTACCTCGCATCTTTTACGAAGCTTATGGCGGATGTGGTTCCTGAGTGAGATCCTAAGGCATTGATCCCATGGAAGATGTTTGTTTTCCCTCGGATGGTTATAAGTCTGCCTTCAGTAGAGACGACGAGGCAGAGGTGGTGGCCTTGGACAACAACTCTACTAGTGGGACGAGGTCCCTGAGGCTCATACTAATCGTGATTGATAACACTCTTGCCCAAACAAGGAAGATGAAGTACTCATCTTGAAGGTGCCCCTCCAGTTGTTATTATTACGAATTATTTTATTTCTATTTCGGCTAACATTGTGCCCTTCACGAATAATGACAACGAGCATTAGCACGTGGGCCATCATGAAGGTCCCCCCTATGTTGAAGGTATATAGACAATAGTGTCCTCTCTTTGACCGATCGTCTGCTTGAACGAGAGAATGCTAGGGTGACCATGCAAGATATTTTATTATAACGGGGCCCACTTAATAACAACTTGTAGTGTATGGAAATCCTGGTGGGCTCTGCGGGTCAAGCTAATGATCACTAATCCATTTGAAAATTCTTAAGTTGTTCAAGTTTTTATCTAGTAGAACGCTAACCGGAATGGTTACTATAACACTCTATGATACAGGAAGATCACACGTATTATTCGCACATCACATTCGATCCATAACACGAGTCGTTTGAGACTAGTCGTCGAAAGTAAACAAAAATTCGTTGTCCACACATGGAGGATTCTCCTCAACATTCTCGGAATTCTTGTACATGGGCTGGTTCTTTGGTGTCTATGACACCTTACCTTAACTTAGCTATTGGAAATGATTACATTGAACTCTGTCGTTTGAAATTTGTCTTATGCCAAGGGATGATATGGCATGAGCCATACTACAACCCCTTCATTGCATTTTATTAGACCTCAATGGAAATTATAACAATTTTGTTGGAGCTCGTGGAGCTCAAGGGATATCAATGTATTCGTCACCCGGGTTAGTGCGGCGAAGGATTTTCCTACGTGGGACAGTCGAGGTCCACAAGGTAGGAAATACATACTGTAAGGATGGAGACGACCATTTGGTTTCTCCTCCTCACCGAATTACCTCTTTTCCCACTTAGGCATATGGTCAATACATGCATGAGTTACTGCACATTTTGGGGTGCGTTTATTCATGTTATCATTGTTCAAACATGCATAAACAATGCAATGTTAAGATTTCCATGACCAATTACATTCATAATTCTTAGGCGCATAGTAGGCTAAATCTGTTCAAATACAAGTCTTGATCCTTTGATACTATGTATCAGAAATAACATGGCATCAAAAAGAAAATCTACGCCCAAAAAGGGGCAGTTAATCAGCACCCTACTATTAAAGTCAAACTAGAGTCTTTATGGAACAACGTGTGGTTGGGGGAATTGCACAACATGAGGTTGTTGAGCCGACACTAGTGATGGTACTGAAGTTACTGGCAGCTCAAGTGGTTTAAATTCTGATGGGACGAGAACGAGTAGCAATGCCACACTTGGAGATGCAATCGCACCAGATTTTAAATTCTAAAGCATCTCCGGATTACAAGCCACGAGACTTCATCGATACGAGAGGTGCGATAAGTTATGTCCGCTAAATAAAGACAATGAAGTCAGTTAACCATGCTAGCAAATGTACTCCTAAGTAAACGATTTGGTAAACGAATAGTCATCTGTTGAGGGAGACGATAACTTGGTGGAATCTCCAAGTGCAAACTATAGGGAGTAATACCACAAAGAGGTTATTGTGGGAATAACTCAAGGATCTTACGTAAGAATAGTATTGCTCGCTAGTGGTAAATTCCAAGGTTGGGAACCGAACTCTAGAACTCGATTATGATTAGAGTGAACATAGCTGGTTACCCCCGATGCCTCTTCGATCTCTAAAAGATTGTTTTATACTAGGTAACACCCGAATCCAAACGCACGGAGCGCTACATTTGGGGTTTGGCTTGAGATACAAATCTGACATCAAGAAGCATGCTAGTAACTTGCCAAAATCCTGAAAGAGATAAGTGAAACTTTCATCATGAGGGCACTTGCAAAAGTGCCAAGAGTAACAGTGTGGTGAGACTGGGCACAAAACGGAAACCAATGAGTTAGTTATATTCAAGAAGGAACAAGGAGGTATTAACTGTGGCAAAGAGATCACTATGAGGATGGATGTCTAAGGATGAATCAAGCAATTGAATGAGTGGGTATATGGGTAGAACTCTGAATACTCCACAAAATCCCAATGTTGCCAAGGGTATGGTCTACTCTACAACCAGCATGTATCAATCTTTGGATACCAACGTCAGCTTAACTTAGTGTCTCTAAATATTAAGCCTATACATGAATTAGAGTCATGTAGGTTAGACATGCCTTACCCTATAAAGTTAATTAATGGGGAATTAGCAGAGTCATGTGAAGTCATTAAGGGTCACTGATACGTTTCCTACCAACCGACCCACTGCACCCTTTTTGTTTGATACCGGTGTCGGTATTAGTTTCTCCCCCTTAGAATTCAAAATATACTTGGCCTAGAGTCAAGTAAGCTAGACGCCCCCTCATTCCATAGGATTGGCCAACGGTAGATTAGTTAAGTCAGGAGAAGACATTAAAGGATGCACACTCGAACTTGGAGCACAAAAATTTAACATTGAGCATTTTACCCATTCAATTGCGACGTAGTTTTTTTTGACATAGACTAGTTATCCGACAATCGAGCCGAAATTACATGTCATGAGAAGATCATTTGCATCGCCCTGGTCGATGGAGAACATTTGTTATTTCACAGGGAGAAACAGGACATGCCCCTACGAATTATTAATTGCATGAAGGCTTGAAGGTGTCTGAGAAAAAGGATGCATCGCCCTTCTTGCCCGTGTGGCTGACAAGAAGGCCAAGGAGCGCAAGGTGGAGGATATACCTGTGGTAAGGGGATACCCTAAAGTCTTTTCAGAAGACTTGTCGGGACTGCCTCCACAACGACACGTGGAATGCCATATCGATCAAGTGCCAGGAGCTGCACCGGTGGCGAAAGCTCCGTATCGACTGGTGCCCTTAGAGATGCAGGAATTATCTACTCAACTTCAGGAGCTACTTGAAAAAGGATTCATTAGACCGAGTTTCTCACCTTGGGGAGCTTCGGTGCTATTTGTCAAGAAGAAAGATGGGACCTTTCGGATGTGCATCAATTACAGAGAACTAAACAAGCTAACTATCAAGAATCGGTATCCTTTACCGAGGATCGACAACTTGTTCGATCAATTACAAGGTTCCAGCCTTTATTCCAAGATTGATCTAAGATCCGGATATCATCAGCTGAGGATTCAAGAGGAAAGCATTACTAAGACAGCGTTTAGGACTCGCTATGGGCGTTACGAGTTCCTTGTTATGCCTTCCGGCTTAACAAACGCCCCCACCGTATTCGTGGCTTTGATGAACCGAGTATGTAAGCCATATCCCGACAAGTTCGTGATTGTATTCATTAATGACATTTTGATATACTCACGGACAGAGGCGGAACACGAACAACACTTGAGAACTATTTTGGAGTTGCTTAAGAAAGAACAATTGAATGCCAAGTTCTCAAAATGCGAATTATGGATTCGCGAGGTGCAATTTATTGGTCATGTGGTCAACGAGAACGGAATACATGTTGACCCAGCTAAGATAGAAGCTAAAAAGAACTGGAATACTCCAAAAACCCCAACAGAAGTAAGACAATTTCTTGGTTTCGCGGGATACTATCGAAGATTCATTGAGAATTTTTTTAAAAATTCTTAACTACTAACCTCACTCACTCAAAAGGATAAAATGTTCGATTGGGGTGAAAAACAAGAAACGACATTGCAAATACTCAAGGATAAACTATGTCAAGCGCCAATCTTATCACTCCCAGACAGTACCGATGACTTTGTGGTATATTGTGATGCATCGCACCAAGGCTTGGGTTGTGTGTTAATGCAACATGAGAAAGTCATCGTGTGCGCGTCACGACAGTTAAAAGTCCATGAAAAGAATTATACCACTCATGACCTAGAGTTGGGCACAGTGGTATTCGCTTTAAAGATTTGACGTCACTATCTTCATGGTACTAAGTGTACCGTATTCACCGATCATAAGAGTCTTCAACAAATATTCAATCAAAAGGAATTAAGCATGCCCCAACGTCGTTGGGCAGAACTGTTGAATGACTATGACTATGAAATCAAGTACCCTCCGGGCAAAGCAAACGGTGTGGCGGATGCTTTAAGCCGGAAGGAACAAGTCAAAACATTATGGGTACGAGCTTTAGAAATGACAACCAGACGAACTTTACGGTTCGAGTGCACGATGCACAACAAGAAACTCTAAATACGGAGAACATCCAAGCGGAATCCTTGCGGGGATTGGAAAAACAAATGGAAATGAACAAAGATGACACTTTATATTTCATGGAAAGGATCTGGATCCCATATTTTGGCGGTCTACGAGACTCGGTGTTGGACGAAGCACACAAGTCAAAATATTCAATACATCCAGTATCCGATAAGATGTATCAGGATTTAAAAGAATATTAATGGTGGCCTAAACTCAAGGGAGATATTGCGACCTATGTTGGGAAATGCCTAACATGTGCAAAGGTCAAGGCCAAATATCAGAAGTCGTCTGGCTTATTACAACAACCAGAGATTCCCGTTTGGAAATGGGAACAGATAGCAATGGACTTCATTACAGGACTCCCATGGACCCCTTGAGGTCATGACATGATATGGGTTATCGTTGATCGATTAACCAAGTCAGCTCACTTCTTACCTATTCGTGGAAAAGACAGTACCGAGAAGTTGGCTGAACTTTACCTCAACGAGATTGTGGCACGTCATGGAGTGCCTATTTCAATAATCTTGGATCAGGACGGTCGCTTTGTGTCAAGGATTTGGAAGTCATTTCAAAATCGCTTGGATCTCGTTTGGATCTAAGCACAACATTTCATCTGCAAACCGATGGCCAAAGCGAACGAACCATCCAAACTTTGGAAGACATGCTTCATGCATGTGTGATGGATTTAGGCGGTAACTGGGATACTCATTTACCTCTGGTAGAGTTATCATATAATAACAGTTATCACACAA
This sequence comes from Helianthus annuus, assembly GCF_002127325.2. Taxonomy (NCBI): domain Eukaryota; kingdom Viridiplantae; phylum Streptophyta; class Magnoliopsida; order Asterales; family Asteraceae; genus Helianthus; species Helianthus annuus. Next base: position 103,882,417 of record NC_035444.2, on the reverse strand, counting down.
GCATTGAAGTTGCCCCATTCAAAGCACTATACAGACGGAAGTGCCGATCACCGCTGTATTGGGCGGAAGTAGGAGACAAACAACTCATTGGCCCCGAAGTAGTCCATGAGACTACAAACAAAATATCAAAGATACGAGACCGTATTAAAGCGGCTCGTGATAGACAAAAGAGCTACGCGGATAGAAAACGCAAACCATTATCCTTTGAGGTCGGAGACAAAATCTTACTGAAAGTCTCGCCTTGGAAAGGCGTAGCTAGATTCGGGAAACGCGGAAAACTAAACCCGAGATATATTGGACCATTTGAAATTCTAGAAAAGATCGGTACCGTGGCGCACAAGTTAATACTGCCAGAAGAACTCAGTAATGTACAGACACATTTCATGTGTCGAATCTCAGGAAAAGCCCGACCGAAGAGACAGTCGTCATCCCAATGGATGAAATTCATGTAGACGACACGCTTCAGTTTACCGTAGAACCCGTTGTGGTTATGGACTGGAAAATCCACAAGACAAGGAGAAGTCGTATCAGACTAGTCAAGGTCCGCCGCAACTCACGTCACGGACCCTGGTATATATGGGAACGTGAAGTTCAGATCAAGACAAAGTACTCCCACCTGTTCAAGAAAAACTCCTTTAAAGGATAACTCAACGTGAATTTTGGGACGAAATTCTTTTTAACAGGGGGAGAATGTGACAAATGGCAAATAACCGGTGATTCCGTACAATCTAATCACTATTTTTAGTCAATAATTTCATGCAATTAGCGTAATTTAATTACGTAACTGTGTCGTGTACTAGATAACAGTGTTAGGACAAGAAAACAATGCTAAAACATATGTTGGTTTTCGTCATGTCGCGAAACCAATCAAACTATGTCCTAAAAATGTTGGTAGAAAGTGTTGCGCGCACTATTCACTGTGTAACAACTGTCACTAAAATCAATAATTAGGACGATAATTAGTCAATAAGAAAACCCTAATTGAGACACCCAAGTAATTCTGCATTAGCCTAAAAATTTTCAGAACAATCGTAATCAGGATCAGGGCCCCTAAAACTCGAGGGGGGCAAACCCTAGTTGAATAATTATCTAAATAAAACGTTGGGACAATCTGATTTATCCAATTTGTTGATTCAGCCAAGCTAGTCCCGAGCCTAGGCAGCCTATGAATTAGACTGCTTAGCTTACGAACCGTAAGGGATGAGGCATACGGTTCGTAAGCGAGTCCCAAAAATCAGTATAAATAGCCGACCTTGGCACTTGAAATCTGTTGTGAAAACGACGTAAAGTTGCTGTCTGTATGTCGAGTTAAGGCTGTTATATCACAATTAAACACACACGAATCACGAGGTGCTGCCGCAATCAGGGTAATAACTCGATCGCTATTACGATTCAACGTCCGATCGATTATAACTATCCAACGATTGTTCGAGTGCTGCTCAAATTGAGCTTGTACTTTGATTATTCGTCGTGATTTCAACTTGAATATTTGAGTGCTGTTCGAATTCGGACTATGCTCTGTTATTCGTTGTGAATCCGATTGAATTATTAAGTATCGCACTTGTTAATCGATGTGAGGGTTTGATCTCGTGAATTGACGTAACTGCTGTATTAGTTACTAACCCGTTTGTGTGTGTATTGTGTTAAATTAGGTTTAATTAAGGCTAATCAGTAGGCTTATATCTTGCTCGTTAAATCTGCAATGTGAGTCATTCTCTTTTTATAAATTGTTTTACAAAACTCCAAATTATTTTCAAAGTTATAATTACAGGGATTAAGTCTTTGTAATCACCATATTACAGCCGGTATGTGGGGTTTTGTATACATTACTTGATAATCTTCAACATTGGGGCAGCCAATGGGTGATATGACCATAATCACAGACACCACTGGACAGGTGGGCCAGTGGGTCGAGTGGTAAAGTACCGTGGGTAATTGGTTTGATAATCAGAAACATTGTAATCGCTCTTAATACTGTGAATTATAACTAATGTGTCGTTTTAAGTAAAAATGAATGATTCACTCAGTATTTCCCCGCTGACAAAACATTTTTCAAACATGTTTCAGGTGATATGTTGTGAGCAAAGAAAGAGAAGTGCCGTGAAGCACTCCCAGCTTAGAAAAGTGGCTCAGTGTAAATAAATAAAAGAAACATGTTTTGAAAATAAAGATTTCCCGGAGAAATCACATTATTGTAAATTATGGGATTTTATCCCTCAGTTATAAAATGGGCAGTTTGAATTATTGAAAGATCCTGTTTTTAAAAGACTTCCGCTGTCGCCTAAAATTTAAATACCGCAGGATTTCTGTCCCGCGGCTCCTGAAACGGGTCAAACCGGGTCGGGGGCCGTGACAGAAATAAGGTGGTATCAGAGCCACTGTTTTAAGCTTACTAATTAAGCTCACTGTTCTAATTGATTTAAGCCTATTACAATTAGGAAAATTTTATTTGTCCTTCTGTGAATATATGTACATTAACTGATTAATTGTTGAAATTACAGTATGGGTAAACAAAAGATTTCTGCTATCTATCGCAAATTAGATAGTACACCTAAAGAACAGGAACCTCTTCCTCCAAATCTCCCATCGAGTTAGAGGAAGGAATCTTTGTTCGTAAGGCAAATTATGAAAATCCACTTACACCGGAGAAAAGGAATTTGATTATTAGGAAGGGTCAAGAGAAAAAGAAACCCCAAACCAAGAGAGTGAGGTTTAACCCGGAGATTCAGGAAATTAGCAATAATCCACCAGGGGAAAATAACCTAGATGAAAAATGGACAAACCTGTATCTGCTCGCTACCGTAGAAGAAAATGCAAATCTTTAAACTCTAAATCTAGAAATAAGTACTTGCTAGTAAATAAATAAATAAATCTGAGTGTGTTCTATTTGCTGTTATGTTGTACAAATTAGTGTGCAATAAAAATGTTTATTTGTTAAACTTTGTTCCAAAGTTTTAACTTAGCATTTTTGTGCATTTTACATATATGCTACACAGCATGAGTGAGCTATCCGAGGCGTTTCAAAACCTCAACCTCTATCCTGTGCCAATTGAAGTCTCCCACAACTTCACTGGTTACATTGCTGACATAGAGGAACCTCTAGAATTCCAAGCTCCACCGCTAGAAAAAGCAAAACCTAAAAAGAGGAGAAGATATGTAGGATGGAGAAAAGTGCGTAGAAGGAAACCCGCAACTATAAGACTCCCTAAAATAGAAAATCCTGTAAGTGTGAGCAAGGGAAAGGAAATAGAAACTGGAGAAAGTTCCAAACCAGTAGGGACAGAAATAGGGATAGACCTAAAGCAAAAGGGAATAGAGATCGGAGAAAGCTCTAAACAGCCAGAGGAGATCACATTCCAGGACGAAATAGACCGTCTACTGGCCAGTTGTGATGTCATAGAGCCTGTCAACAATAATCTCTTCTCTTATCCTGCCATAGCCCAATTCCCAATAAACCTAGAACCAGTGATTCCAGACCCACTAGTCCACACACGACCATTAGGCCAAATGGAAGAATGGTGGACCAATGACTGGCAATTCCAGAATATAGTCAATAGTCCCTATAGTTTTCTCCCACAGTTTGACCCAGAACCTATCCCTAATCCGCCAATGAGCTATGAAAATTTAGTTGAACTGCATCAGTTTGGTGAAAAACTGATAGGCACTGGGAATAAGATCAGGGAAATTGGGGAGCAGATTTCCTGGAAGTATGACGAAAGGGAACGTCACTACTGAACTGCCAGTTGATCCAAGAATAGAGGGAAGGGTTTGGAAAAGTTTGTTTGTATTATAACTAATACAGTAAAAACTAACTCTGTAAAATGGGCAATAAAACAATGTAAGATAAAAGGTGTGTATTGAAGCAGATATGGTATATAAAACAAAACAGAAGTCGAGGCATCGACAATTTTGGTTATATTTGTATGTTGTAATAATCTATGTGTTATCTGTGCTGATTTTGTTACCAATAATTAGATACTAATAATTCCTATCAATATAAATTAGCAGATGGAAAATGCTAGTAATGAACCAGTTAATGAAGAGAATCAATCTGAGCAAAATCAGGAAAACCAATACATGACTAGACAAGATATTGAAAATATCATCACTCAAGGGATAGCCAATGCTATTCCAGAAATCATGGCTGCTGCTAGGAAACCTGTTGAATCACAACAAATCATTCCTAGTAAACGTACTCAGGAAGATAATTTTAGCCATAGTGTAAATGGAGGCGGCAATCATGATAATCATGATAATAATCCGCAACAGGCCCCACTCCCTAAGAAAATGAAAGCTGCAACGCCTGGTTGCACTTACAAGGAATTTCTTGCCTGTAAACCAGCAGAATTTGCAGGTAATGAAGGGGCAACTGCAACACTGCGATGGTTATAGAAAACCGAAGCAGTAATTGCAATAAGTAAATGTGCTGAAGAAGATCAAGTGATGTATGCGTCAAACTTGTTCAAAGAAGGGGCGCTAGAATGGTGGAACACAGTGCTACAAGAAAAAGGAAGAAGAGTGGCCTATGCGATGAATTGGGACGAATTTAAGAGTCTTGTCGAAAGAAAATTCTGTCCCAAATACGAAAAGGAACAAATGGAAAACAAGTTCCGGAGTCATCGTATGATAGCCGTCAACTGTCGAGGATATACTTCGACATTCTTCGAATATGCGAGAGTGGTACCTAACCTGGCTTCGCCAGAACCGGTACTCATTTCCCATTATATTTGGGGATTAATCGAAGAAATCCGTAACATCGTTAAAGCTGCAAGACCACACACTATTGACGATGCTGTAGAGTTAGCCAACACTTTAACCGATGAACTGGTGCGCACAAGAGAAGAAGATCGAAAGAAGGAATTGGCTCAGAAGATTACTCAGGGATTTCGTACGGGTAATAATAACCGCTTTAAAAGAAGAGGAACAGGGCAATCCTCAACCCCGCCATTCTGCAGAAATTGCAAGAGAAAGCATTTTGGAAGATGCAATATAACCTGCAATTTTTGCAAATCAGTAGGACATAGTGAAGATAACTGCAAAAAGAAAGCCATAGTCTGCTATAACTGTGGAGAAACCGGACATTACAAAACAGAATGCCCTAAATTGGTTAAAGCCGCAGATAATAAAGGCAAGCAAGCTGAAGGGGCAACTAAGAAGAATGCTCGCGCATTCCAGCTAACCACTCAAGAAGCCGAACTCATTCCAGACATAATAGCGGGTACGTTCTTAGTGCATAACGTCTATGCAAAAGTATTATTTGACTCTGGTGCAAACCAAAGTTTCATTAATACTTCATTCTGCCAAGCTCTTAACTTACCTTTAACTACCCTTAGGCAGATTCTTACAGTCGAAACGGCAGATGGAAATTCTGTCAACATAGACAAAGTATTGCAAGAAGGAAAGATAGAACTGTTAGGCCATAAGTTTTCTGCAAATCTGTTACCTATGAATTTAGCCGGATTCGATGTAGTATTAGGAATGGATTGGTTAGTCGCCAACCATGCTCGAATCCTGTGTGATAAGAATTCCGTAGAAATCCGTACCCCCACAGGAGAAGTAATCTTAATTACAGGAGATAGACCTCGAAAGCCATTAAAATTCATTTCAGTAATGAAATTGGCTAGTTATTCAAGGAAACAAGAAATGGTGTATATGATTTCTGTAATCATTAACACTAAAAGTAAGGAACTCCAGGACATCCCTATAGTTTCAGAATACCCAGATGTCTTTCCAGAAGAATTACCTGGGTTACCACCAGCTAGGGAAGTAGAGTTTAGAATTCATCTAATTCCAGGTACTACACCAATAGCTAAGGCCCCTTATCGATTAGCACCTACCGAAATGCTAGAATTGAAAAAGCAATTAGATGAATTACTAAGCAAAGGATTTATACAACCTAGTTCATCCCCTTGGGGTGCACCAGTGTTGTTTGTGAAAAAGAAAGATGGGTCGATGAGAATGTGTATCGATTATAGGGAATTGAATAAGGTTACAATTAAGAATCGATACCCACTACCTAGGATTGATGATCTTTTTGATCAATTGCAAGGAGCTAGGTATTTCTCTAAGATAGACTTAAGATCAGGATACCACCAGTTGAAAGTACAAGAGGAGGACATACCTAAAACTGCTTTCAGAACTAGGTATGGTCATTATGAGTTTACAGTCATGCCCTTCGGATTAACAAATGCTCCAGCCGCATTTATGGACATGATGAATAGGATCTGTAAACCATACTTGGATAAATTTGTAATCGTGTTCATTGACGATATACTCATTTATTCCAAAAGTCAGGAAGAACATTGTGAGCACCTGCATGTACTCTTAACTTTGTTAAGAAAGGAAAAACTCTATGCCAAATTCTCGAAGTGTGAATTCTGGCTGCAGGAAGTACAATTTTTAGGTCATATGGTGAATCACGAAGGAATTCACGTAGATCCTGCTAAAATAGAAGCAATCACCAATTGGAAGGTTCCACGAACGGCTATGGAAGTTAGAAGCTTTCTAGGATTAGCTGGATACTATAGACGATTTAGCAAAGACTTCTCTAAGATAGCTGTACCTTTGACTAAGCTAACTTGTAAGGCAGTTAAGTTTGAATGGGGAACTAGACAAGAGGAAGCTTTTAGGATTCTAAAACACAAATTGACGAACGCTCCAATTTTAGCTTTACCCGAAGGAACCGAAGATTTTGAAGTATACTGTGATGCTTCAAAATTAGGATATGGATGTGTGTTGATGCAACGCAAGAAGGTAATTGCGTATGCCTCTAGACTGTTGAAAAAGCACGAGGAAAATTATACAACTCATGACCTAGAGTTAGGAGCCATAATTTTTGCCCTTAAAATTTGGAGACATTATCTGTACGGAAGTAAATTCACTATCTATACAGATCATAAAAGTTTAAGGTATATATTTGGGCAAAAAGAGCTAAACATGAGGCAAAGAAGGTGGATGGAAATCCTAAGTGATTACGACTGTGATATTCAATATCACGAAGGAAGGGCAAACGTAGTCGCAGATGCCTTAAGTCGCAAGTATCATGAAAAGCAAAAACGAGTCCGTGCTCTTAGGTTAAATCTACAATTAGATTTAATGGAACAATTAAAGAAAGTTCAAGGAACGGCAATCAAGGACGATGCCGAAGGAATGAAAGGTTACCTAAAGGAACTAGAACAAGGAAAGGATGGAATTTGGAGATTCCACAAGAAACGAATTTGGGTACCTAAGCAGGGAGAATTAAGAAATAAAATTCTAGAAGAAGCACATAAATCTAGGTATACTGTACATCCAGGAAACAATAAGATGTACCAAGATTTAAGAAATAATTTCTGGTGGATAGGAATGAAAAATGACATAGCTGAATATGTAACCAAGTGTCTTACTTGTTCGCAAGTTAAGGCAGAACACCAGAAACCTTCAGGACTACTACAACAGTTAGAAATGCCTGTATGGAAATGGGAACTCATAACAATGGACTTTGTTACTAAGTTACCCAAAACCAGAAAAGGTAATGATGTTATTTGGGTAATTGTGGATCGATTAACCAAATCAGCTCATTTTCTTCTAATGAAGGAAACTTTTAGCATGGAAAGGTTAGCCAAGTTGTATGTAGATGAAGTAGTATCCTTACATGGAGTCCCACTCTCCATTGTATCGGATAGAGATAGTCTTTTCACTTCCCGTTTCTGGACAAGTTTCCAGGAGGCAATGGGAACCCGACTCAATTTAAGTACTGCATATCATCCTCAAACGGACGGACAAAGTGAAAGGACGATACAAACAATGGAAGACATGCTCCGAGCATGTGTAATTGATTTTGGTGGTAATTGGGATAGCCATTTACCATTAATTGAATTCTCCTATAACAATAGTTATCATTCAAGCATCGAAGCTGCACCATTCGAAGCACTGTATGGACGCAAGTGCAGAACTCCCGTTTGTTGGGCAGAAATAGGAGAAAGTCAATTATCAGGACCAGAGATTGTGCAAGAAACCACAGACAAAATAACACAAATCAAGGAAAGACTGAAAACTGCTAGAGATCATCAAAAGAGCTATGCAGACAATCGCCGCAAGCCACTAGAATTTCAGGTAGGAGACAAAGTACTCTTGAAAGTTTCTCCTTGGAAAGGAGTAGTACGATTTGGTAAGAAAGGAAAACTGAGTCCAAGATATGTTGGACCATTCCCCGTGATCCAACGAATAGGACCAGTCGCTTATCGTTTACAACTACCAGAAGAATTAGCTGGAGTACATGATGTGTTTCATGTATCCAATCTCAAGAAATGTCTATCAGACGAATCCCTGGTAGTACCTCTTCAAGATATAGAGGTAAATGAAAAGCTGAAATTCGTAGAGAAACCCCTACAAATAGAAGACCGGAAGATTAAGTTTCTCAAACACAAACGACTAGTACTAGTGAAAGTCAAATGGGAATCCAGGAGAGGACCAGAGTACACTTGGGAACTGGAATCAGAGATGAAGCGAAAATACCCTCATCTATTTCAGTAAATCTCGAGGACGAGATTTTTCTTAAGGTGGGGAGGATGTAACAACTGTCACTAAAATCAATAATTTGGACGATAATTAGTCAATAAGAAAACCCTAATTGAGACACCCAAGTAATTCTGCATTAGCCCAAAAATTTTCAAAACAATCGGAATTAGGATCAGGGCCCCTAAAACTCGAGGGGGGCAAACCCTAGTTGAATAATTATCTAAATAAAACGTTGGGACAATCTGTTTTTCCAATTTGTTGATTCAGCCAAGCTAGTCCCGAGCCTAGGCAGCCTATGAATTAGACTGCTTAGCTTACGGACCGTAAGGGATCAGGCATACGGTCCGTAAGCGGGTCCCAAAAATCAGTATAAATAGCCGACCTTGGCACTTGAAATCTGTTGTGAAAACGACGTAAAGTTGCTGTTTGTACGTCGAGTTAAGGCTGTTATATCACAATTAAACACACACGAATCACGAGGTGCTGCCGCAATCAGGGTAATAACTCGATCGCTATTACGATTCAACGTCCGATCGATTATAACTATCCAACGATTGTCCGAGTGCTGCTCAAATTGAGCTTGTACTTTGATTATTCGTCGTGATTTCAACTTGAATATTTGAGTGCTGTTCGAATTCGGACTATGCTCTGTTATTCGTTGTGAATCTGATTGAATTATTAAGTATCGCACTTGTTAATCGATGTGGGGGTTTGATCTCGTGAATTGACGTAACTGCTGTATTAGTTACTAACCCGTTTGTGTGTGTATTGTGTTAAATTAGGTTTAATCAAGGCTAATCAGTAGGCTTATATCTTGCTCGTTAAATCTGCAATGTGAGTCATTCTCTTTTTATAAATTGTTTTACAAAACTCCAAATTATTTTCAAAGTTATAATTACAGGGATTAAGTCTTTGTAATCACCATATTACAGCCGGTATGTGGGGTTTTGTATACATTACTTGATAATCTTCAACATTGGGGCAGCCAATGGGTGATATGACCATAATCATAGACACCACTGGACAGGTGGGCCAGTGGGTCTAGTGGTAAAGTACCGTGGGTAGTTGGTTTGATAATCAGAAACATTGTAATCGCTCTTAATACTGTGAATTAAAACTAATGTGTCGTTTTAAGTAAAAATGAATGATTCACTCAGTATTTCCCCGCTGACAAAACCTTTTTCAAACATGTTTCAGGTGATATGTTGTGAGCAAAGAAAGAGAAGTGCCATGAAGCACTCCCAGCTTAGAAAAGTGGCTCAGTGTAAATAAATAAAAGAAACATGTTTTGAAAATAAAGATTTCCCGGAGAAATCACATTATTGTAAATTATGGGATTTTATCCCTCAGTTATAAAACGGGCAGTTTGAATTATTGAAAGATCCTGTTTTAAAAAGACTTCCGCTGTCGCCTAAAATTTAAATACCGCAGGATTTCTGTCCCGCGGCTCCTGAAACGGGTCAAACCGGGTCGGGGGCCGTGACACACTGTCACACTATTCATGCCAGCAGAACCATGAAAACAGAACGAAATAATAAAAGTCGACACACGGATAACATAACTGAGTCCATTTACATAAGAAAACACTAATGAGAAAACATATCTTGCAAAAATCTAGAACTTTCTGGTACAACACCCAAATCACTAAAACGTCCGTTTCGCTAAAAGTATGACAATTTTAACTCGTCTGAAACTATAATTAAGCATTTCTGGAACACCAGAATTATGACAATTGATGACATACACACTAAAACACATTGGGAATATCATTGTAGGGTCCAAAATTTTAAGCTTCCGGTATTATATCGCTATTCATATAACTAGTCCGTTATCGACCCGAAAGACTAGTACGCGGTATTTTTGTCCCAAAACAACCGAACGAAAAAGCTAGTGAACTAGTTAAGCTTAATTTGGAACTCGAAATAACTTCATACATCGCTTGACGGTGGGATAACAACTTGCGACAAAGTTTCCTCGGTACGACGCAAAAGTACCGTAAACTAGCCGACGACCAAACGGAAAGCATCTATAGCATCAAAATGCAATTTCTACTAGTTTAGTGAACTAGTTAAGGTCGATTAACATTCCGAATCCCTAATTGCCCCTTAATGGTGCAATTAACCCCTAAACACCATACTTTATTTGATCACCTAAATATCTAGATTTTAAGACCTTTTTTTATAAAAAGTGTTACACTTTACCCCCCCCCTCATTAATTACGAAGTCTAGGTGGGTCCCACCCACCATATTTTTGCTTGACATGTGAAGATTGGAGGCATAGTCTTGATATATTTGTTGATTATAACACCATGTTTTTTTTACCAACATTTCACTCCATTATTTATTTTTTTCAACACTTTTGAAACACACCAAAAACTCCTCCATATTCATCCTCATTCACGGCAACCATCATCCCCCATTAAACCACCTTCAAAATCTTTATTTACTTCTTATTTTTCACATAATCTAGCCTTACAAGATCATCCACACATGGGTTAAACTAGGAGCATTTTGGAGCTTAAACATCTTCTTATTTTCTTGTCTAGATTGTGAAATATTGTAAGTCGTCTAATCACCATTTTTAAGCTTCATATTACTAGTAGATTACTAAAGTACAGGTTGATCATCTTAAAGACTAATAAAAATCACACCAAAAACCCTAATCTCAAAGCTAATAAACACTAAATATAACTATATTATGTGTTGATTTATTAGATTAGTGTTAGCTAGTTAGCATAATTATGATGATTATGTTAAAGTAAGTTATTTAAGTGGGTGATCTTATATGATTAAGAATGTCAATGATGATTTAAACATGGTAATGTTTAAATCTAAACAAGATCATCAACCTCATGATCCATGAACTTTACTACAACTTAAAAATGATTTATTACACATAAGTGATTTTTATAAAGAATAACCACCATGATTTTTATTATGAGCATCCTAAAAGTTTAGTAAACAAAGTGGTTTAAAGAGAAGATTTTGATTTGAAAATAAAATAAAAATGGGGTCTTTAAAGTCCTAATAAATATGTGAAGACTTTATTATTTTTAACCAAGTTGTTAAAAATATACTTATAAAAGTCCATGGAAATAAGGAGGAGAAGTGTATAAATCATGCATGAAAAGTTGTTGTAATGAAACTTGATTTGAATATTTGATTATGATTATGGGTTTAAACATGGATTACACGCGTTTTGGAAACGTGGGAAACGTCATAGTTTAGGGGAAACTATGGCGAATTTTTCTAAAAATCTAATCGCGATTAAAAATGGGATTAAAGGGTGATTAACAATGTTAAACGCGATTAGTGGTCTTAATCTTCATTGAGGAAGTCTTGATACAAAGGGTAAAGCTCTAATCATCCAAGAGATTTTATAAACTCATATATATATTTTTACAAGTATAAATGGATGAAAAATATAACCATGTGCAATGGTAAAAATTATATATTTAAAAGTACTCTTTGGTGTATGATACTTGTATATTATTTGTATGTATTAATATTAGAGTAATACATGTCAAAACACTAAATACAATATACAAGTGAAAATACACAAATACATATCATGAAGACACTTGAAAGAAAACAAGTAGAAAATAACACATGTATACATATACACCAAAGTCCACTAGATACCAAAGGAACGCTACAAAAATGGATAAACATAGATCGTATCTATAACATATCCTTGAACGGATACACGGACGAGTGAACAAATCGGACAACGGGCGAGCCCACAAAAATATATTCTTACGAAATAATGTATAATTCAAGCCGACAAGTAGGATACATAACTTATTTCGGTAAATAAAAGAATATATATCGTCACCACCGATGACAAGGGGGCATAGCGTCATCACGAGAAGATTACTGCGACACTTGGGCGTTTCATTGACACAAGAAATATATATATATATATATATATATATATATAGACACCAAATTAATATATATACTGCCGATAACAAAATTCGGAAAGTTGAAAAATACAAAAATGCAAGACTATCAGAAATGGACTCATGAAGATACATGGGCCGAGGCCCAATGACAAAACATTTGGGGTAGGCCCAAATTGCTAAAATACAAGGGCTAGGGTCCAAATTACTAAAGTACATGGGCCAATGCCCAATGACAAGAAAACATGGGCTCGGCCCAATAACATAAAAGACATGGGCTCGGACCAATAACATTAAAACATGGGTTAGGCCCAATAACATTAAAACATGGGTTAGGCCCAATAACATTAAAACATGGGTTAGGCCCAATAACATAGATGACATGGGCTCGGCCCAATGACATTAGCAAAGGCTCAATGACATGCGTGCGCGGCACGAGGACATGTGAAGGGTGAAGCCCGTTCATACATAATTCAATACACATAGAATACATGTATACACCTATAAATTCAATATATATAACAATCGAGCGAGTAAACTACCAACGCTCTAAAAATACAAAGTTGTTCCAAAGATGACAAGTGATAACATAATAAAGAATTCAAGATGAACAACTTGTACGAGGACCGATAAGACCTAGTGTCTAATAACTTTAGTACACATGTAGGTTAATCACACGTACGGACGCTCACTATGGTATTACATACAGGAACGCAAACTTGTGAGTTCATGTCCCTCCTTTCAATGATTTCAATGTTTTATTTTAAAACAGTTGAGGGGAAATACATGTCAAAACTATGGGTATGTTAGCTATGGGTTTAGATGATAACATGATCAATTACATAAGTAGGATGATGACATAGTAACCATTAATCACTTAGTGACCAAGGTGCAAAAGGTGTAGATCTATTGAGCTTGAGACACGCTCCACTCCTGGTTGGTATACCCTGAAGTGCTTTCGTGATCCCAAAAATGTCAAAGTTGTCTCGGGTTGGTTACGTACTTATGGTACATGTTGGTGCACTACATCTGTTGATTTCGTCTTGGATCATGTTATACTTTGTATTGTATAGATTAGGGCATGTTTTACGAGAAAACTAGAGAGTATATGTGTTTTAGCTAGTAGGTTCGCTTATGTGACATGTACGAATATGGGAACCTGTTAGGTTCGCTTATGTGACATGTACGAATATGGGAACCTGTTAGGTTCGCTTATTTTGACATGTACGAATATGGGAACCTGTTAGGTTCGCTTATTTGGACATGTACGAATATGGGAACCTACCAATAGTATAAATACCCACAAGCGGATCTCATTTGTAAGGTTCTGATTTTCCATACCGAGATGCTGCCGGTGTGAGAATTGGTTGTAAAGGCTGTTATATCAATCAACAAAGTGATTTAAGAGAATATCTAGCTGTTTCTACGTCAGGTACTTGTTTTCCGCACCTGTATCTGATCAAAACTCCTCTGATAGACTCGTTCGGGTCAAAACACGATCCTACAAGTGGTATCAGAGCTTCAGGAGGAGGAGTTCTATTGAGATTTGCTGGATTTCTTCTAAAATTCTTACTTCTACACCTTTTCTCTTCATCAGAACGAGATTTGACGGTCGGAATTCGCTCAAAATTTCACAGATTGTGTGTTACTGATCATTGTCAAATCCCTGAAAGTTTGAGGCTGAAATTCATAGTAAAAATGGTCCAAATTAAACTCCGATTTAGATCCGCTTTTATGAACAAAGCATAGATTCGCTCCAAAATTTCGATCAGGTTCGCTTTTAGGACATTTTATTGATAGATTCGCTCCAAATTTCAGTTCAAGTCTGCTTTTTAGACACTTTTCGGGTAGATCCGCTTCAAAGGTCCGTGTTTTTAATACATGGTTCGCTTATAAGATCAAAGTTCAGGTTCGCTCTTGTGGTCACATCATAGGTTCGCTTCAATGATTCATGTAATGTGATAGGTTCGCTCTTGTGACATCACAGATCCGCTCCAAGTGTGAATTTGGTCCGCTTTTCTGACAAAGTTGAAGTTAGCTTTTAGTCTGCTCCAAATTATCGGTTTAAGACTTTAACGGTCACATATAAAATAACGGTCCAATCAAAGAAGTTGTCAAATATTCTGGTATCACAATCAAAGTAGTTCATTAAATGTTTTTGATTGTTGTCAGCAAGTAGTTCACGGCCCAATCAGTGATTGACATTTTAGTGAACACCGTCCACTATAAAGAAGAACGGCCCAATGAGATTTTATAAATAATAAACTTGCCGCCCATTTAATAAAAGCCCACGTATCGGTCCAATTAAAAGCATTCAGTTTGTCGATTGTTAGTGGATTTTGGCGGCCCATGTGATAAAGTTTTAAAATCAATTGTCGGCTTTTAAAATCTTATGCATGTGATCTGTGACAACCATCACTAAACCAGGTATCCGTACGACTTAATTAACTATTAGTTGTTGCTTAATTACTGTGCTTAACTGAGATTACTGATAAACTGCTACTTGACTATTGATACTTGTACATATCTGTATCATACTTTGATTTCCGTCACTACATTATTTACTTACTGAACTCTAGTGACAAACATGATGCACAGAAGCACAGTAGCACTTGAACGGGTAACCTATTGAACATGCTGATATAGCCAGCATCAGGCAAACACTGCCTCTAAAGGCCTGAATGAGCCAGAAATATTTTACTACACCCATAGTGTGTGTAGGGATACAAGGGTTGTTGAACTGCGTCTCTAGGAATAAGATACAGAGATTGGATGTGCCTAAAACGTACTCTAAGCACAAAACACAGCACTTTTATCAACATACTAGCTTCTAGCTAATTAATAAAGTGCCAAAACATGGGGAAATATTCCTGACACTTTGCTGAATAAATTGTGTCGCTAAAAATATTATTTACAACGCTTAAAAGATTACTTAAGCACTTTAACGGATTACTATCCAACCGAACAACCGGACTATACCCGGAACATAAAAATATTGCCAGAAATATTGTTAGTATTTTTCTGAGCCAGTTAGGGTCCCTGATTACCCTAACACTCGCAATATAACGCGTCATGCAACTAACGGGGTTAATCTCTAAGTAACCGACTTAACATAACAGAACTCTAACTGAACGATTGGAAACCAACCGGATACCCCCCCCCTAAAGAGATCGGCCAAACCAAGGGGACATGGGAGTACACCTTTTGATTATTTAATTGGTGAATGCCTAATATCTTGAAGACATAAGAACCGTTGGACGAAGATCATGCTTTTGCCTATATAAACCCTTCACTTCACACATTAGAGATCACACCTCACAAATCACCAACTCACTCCCACTCTCTCCTCTCCTCCCACTCTCGGCCGAGAGCACCTCACATCCATCCATCCATTTCGGTTTCCATCTTGCAAGTTCCAAGTATATACAAGTGTCGAGGATCACGTATAAGGAGCCTTGAAGCAAGCGGAAGTTGAAGGACCTCGTTTCTTTGCTTTTATCCACGCCATTTTCGACTAGATTCTTCCCTAGCCCCGAGCTAGAGGTATAATGTTTAAAACTCACTCTCGATTGTATCTAAAGTGGTTAATATGATTTTTAACGGTTAAAAGTCGGAATCATGCGTTTTGAATCTATAAAGTCTACTAAAACTCGAATATTGTTGGTTAAAAGCTCATAACATGTGTAAATGTTGTAGTATTCGAATATGTTGATTATTGAGGCCCGATCTACGATGTGGTGGCTCTTATCATCGTTTAACCCGACTTTGTTAAGATCACGAATCTTGACATACGCTTGTTTCTATCGGTACGAGGGTTAAAAGGTGAAACTCCACCACACGAGAAACATGAACTTGTGTAAAAGTATTTTGACTTGTAAAATAGTATTTAAAATGAGCTGATCTACGTATGTACAAGTGGTATATTCGTAGAACTAAGTGTCGAGAAAATGATGTTTTATAAAAGTTGGGAGACATGTTAACAAATATGATTTTTACAAACTACAAGTGTATAAACACTTGTGAAACGAAAGATCCGACAAAGTAACAATTTTTATAAAAGTTGTCGGGAAGTTGTAAAGGATGATTTGTTCTAAAAACGGGGTTTTTACAAGACTAAACTATTTTATACATAGATCCACTAAATATAAGGTGATCTACACTATGACTTTCGGAAAAACTACAAGTTCGTGTAATTATGAGATTTTACATACTAGTCTACAAGTTTGATGTGTTGAAACTAGTTTGAAGTATCGGAAATTGATTGGTTGATTTAAAGAAGTATTGGAATGATTTTGTAAAAGAAAATGATACGCTTGAAAGCGTGGCCACCTCCAGTTACACAGGGGAAACTCTGGCGAAATTTTTCTAAAATCTAACACTTAGAATTATTTACAAGTGTTAGACTATTTTTGATATATTTTCAAATATATTTCGCCATGACTTTATTTATTAAATAATCGAAGGTGGGATTTTCACAAAACTAAACGTGGTAAATATTTATTCGATAAATATATTTTTCACCACACTGCTTATGATTATTTTGTGAAAATATATAAATATTATTTTTAGAGTAAAAATAATATTTACAAACGTAGACGAACCCAAAATAATACCAACGCCTACACGACAAACATATAAGTTACAACGGTAATTACTATTACCACTAAATCGCCAAAACGTAACTTACGCTTTATACGGGAATATTCATAAATGCGTATTTTGTCAACGTATTATTTTTGGAAAGAATTATGCGAAGAGAAAATATAATATTTTTGAGAAAAATAATTATATTTTGGAATGAGAAGTAAAATATATTAAGTGAGACTTAATATTATAAACGCGCATGTATTAATTCCCCCATTTTTGGGAAGGAGATTAACTACCAAATATATACAAGGAACAGTTGTCTAACTGTTTCCCGAAAATTAAACTATAAAGCTAAAGCACGGCCATCCGTCTAATAGAATTAGCACATGTAGGTCGTTGCACAGCTTTCGGACATTTGGAGTGCTTGATTTAGCGACGCACTGACTGTGAGTTCATGTCCCCCTTTTCTCTTAAATGTTTTCAGTTTTCTAACTGCGGGGGTGAAATACATGTTACAATGATTATGATTACTTATTACATGGTATGGTTAGCGTAAGGAGGGTTACTTTTAGATCATGTGAATGGGTAGGCGGAAACTTGAGGTCATTAATCCTCAGGGTAGGACCGAGGGGCAGGAGCGGTAGATCTATTTGGGTGTAGCGAGCCCAGTCCCAGGTCCAGCATAACGGACCTTGGGATGACTTTGTTCCCGACGCATAAATTTGCTAGGTTTGAGCCTTCCTACTTGCATTTCACACATATCAATGGCCTTGCAAACCATTGGTGATCTCTTTTTCCTTATTTGCTACATACCAGGTTTTTGATAAAGATAAAGGTTATTTACTCACTATCGCATGAACTCGCTCAACATTATTGTTGATTTTTCAACTTACATGTATTTCAGGGAATTAAAGATCTGGCACGGTATGGCATGTTTTCCGCTGCATAAGTCACCAGGGTCATCCAGGGTTCGGGGAATGTGACTCTTTCCTGGACAAGTCACAGTCCTTGAATCATGTTTATGTTATGTTTGGGTTGTAATGTTTAGACAAGTTTATGGTTGTTGGGTGTTAACCCGTTAAGACAATGTTTCGATATTTTATTTTTAATGGATGATCTTGCATATTTTTAATTCATATAGCTTGTTATGATTAAGCTATGGTACTAAGAAGTCACACCAAGATAACCACGCTTCCGCAAAGCCAGGGTGTGACAGCTTGGTATCAGAGCTCTGATCATAGCGAACTAGGATTCCTTCTTGAGTCTAGACTATGATCACTAGTGCTCTCACGAAAACATTTTTACTGCATACCACTTAAGTCCAGATCCAAAACGTTTTTATAAACAAATGTTGAGCATATTTTATTTATTATTTTTAGGCTCAGTCTGGGAGGCTGAGGCTCGGTCTGGGAGACTGAGGCTCGGTCTGGGAGGCCGAGGCTCGATCTAATGGATCGAGGTAGTTGTCTAGTGGGACTAGGGAGTCAGTCTGGGAGGCTGGGAGAATTTGCTAGTGGGACTAGGGAGTCAGTCTGGGAGGCTGGGAAAGTTGGCTAGTGGGACTAGGAAGGACAGTCTGGGAGGCTGGGAGGCTAGTGGGACTAGGAGGATTATGTGATTATTACTTGGTAACTTGTGTGTTTACCTGATTTACTGATTTTTGGTGCATGTTTGTGTTTATGTTACAGACCTATGGACTCACCAGCCACGGGTGATTCAGATACCACCGGACCTTTACCCATAGTATCGGACGACATTGTGTCTTCAGAGCACGAGGTGCATACCTCCGACTTCACTGGCACCGATGATGATGACTTCCAGCCCTTCGCTCTGCCCGATGGCGCTGATGAGCATATCGATGACCCACCTGCTGAGTATCTTCCCCTGGTTGTGATTCCAGCTCCTATTCCTCTTGCTTCATATCCAGCATACGACTTGCTACCCGACGCCGAGGCTGACGGCGATGTTGATCTCTTTGAGGACAAGCCTTTCGAGGATGAGATTCCTGATGCAGCCCCTCTTCCCGCTGGCGATCTTTTGATGATCACTGGTGCTCCTGTTGAGGACTCGCCCGCCCATTCGCCCGTCCCAGACTCCTTTGAGTCTGTGGCATCTGCACCGTCTCACGAGGTGAGCACGCAGCATTTTGTACACGACTCGGACCCCGATCAGGCATCTTCTGCCGCACCCATTCCGAGCTTTGTGTTCGAGCACGACGACATTGAGGATTCTGATCCCGTTTTTCCTCCAGGATTTGATGCTAACCACGATATTGAGTATATTCCTATGGACCAGCATATGGAGGACCCTGTTGATCCCGTTGATCCTGTTGATCCAGAGTTTGATTTTGATATGGCTTTTGATGACCCAGAGCCTGCCTTGGCCCCAGAGCAGGCAGTTGCTCTAGATCCTATGCATGAGCATGACCTGGTACATGCCGGCGTTCCTGATGAGCCCATATTAGCAGACCCACCTGTTGGTGACCATCTTGTGGACATTCCTTTGGTTGTTGACGACCATGTTATAGCTGATGATCCTGTTGTTGATCCACCTTTTGTTGATCCCCCTTTGATTGCTGATATCCCTGTTGACCACCCAGTTGAGCATGTTGCACCAGTTGACCCTGTCATTGCTCTATTTGATCCTGTTCCCCTCGAGCCTGAGCACGCTCTGTTTGCTGATCACCTGGATCCACCCGATGAGGACGCTCAGCACGGTTGGATACCTGCTGACGAGGATGTTCCACCGTTTCCCCCACATCACACTGATGCACATCATGCTGATTTCTCATTTCAGATCCCTGTGACACGATCCGATGATTTCACCTTTCCGATCCCTCAGATTATACCTCCCGCGAGGCCTGGAGAGGGCTCTTCAGCCCACCCTTTTGGGCACATACCGATGCCTATTCCTTTCGTGCCCCAGATGACATCTGTTCCATCTTCTGTTTCACCTGTTCATGCAGCACCATTCGATCCCACCAGCACGCCACTGCTTTGGTCATCTTCCTCTCCGATGCCTCCCACTGATCCATATCATCCATTCCATATGGGGCACACCATAGAGGACGTCTTGATGTCCTTTGTCCATCAGTATGAGTCCCATACACAGCGACTCCAGGAGCTCGAGAGAGCTCAGCTATCACTAGGTCCATGTCATGGTCAGACATCTTCACCTTTTCAGTCGTTTCGATCATTACCCCCGGACTTCGCTGCCCGACTTCTGACTTTGGAGCAGCAGATCGCTTCTGTTATTCACACTCAGCAGGCGATGGAGGAGGACTGGCTTCATCTACGCCGCTTACTCTACACTCACTTTCCCCCTCCTCCACCCCCATCCGCATAGAGCTCATCGGTGCTATAGAGGTAGACGTTGGTGAGACGACAGCGAATGAGTGGAAGCAACTCCGGCAACACGGGCAACAACAACAACCCACCGCATGGGTGTACTTACAAACAATTCTTGGACTGCAAGCCCATAAACTTCGATGGCACAGGAGGTGCTGTTGCTTTCGTCCGCTGGGCTGAGAAAACCGAGTCCGTACTTCGCATGAGCAAATGCGCGCTGGATCAACAAGTCACTTACATCTCAGGGCTATTTGTGGATGGAGCCCTATCCTGGTGGAACCTACAAGTCCAAACACTTGGCGAAGCTGCTGCTTACGCACTGACGTGGACCGAGCTGAAAGAACTCATGCGCAAGAAGTACTGTTCTCGCGCTGAAATTCAGAGATTGGAGACCGAATTCTGGCATCTAAAAATGGAAGGTTCTAAGATAGCTGAGTATGTTCAGAGGTTCCATGATTTGTCGCATGTGGTACCCTACATGGTTACACCTGAGTTCAAAAGAATTGAACGCTTCATTTGGGGATTGGCTCCTCAAATAATCAGCATGGTGACTTCCTCCAAACCTGCAACTATCACTGAAGCCATTGATTTGAGTGTGGCTCTCACCGAAGAGGCAATTCGGTTGAACAAGTTTGATGAAGTCGAGCCAAAGAAGAAAGAGACTCATGTGGAGTCTTCAGGTGGTAACAAGCGAAAATTTTCGAATTTCAAGCAGGGCACCGGGATGGTGGTTAAGAAAGGGGAATCGAATGCGCCAGCTCAAAATTCAGCTGGTGGTAGAAAGAAAAGTAAGGGATATATGGGTGCACAGCCCAAGTGCAACTCATACCAACGACATCACTCTGGTCGTTGTGGGATAAAAGTTTGTGAAGCATGTGGAAAGGCTGGCCACCTGAAGGAGACTTGTTGGGCCACTGCTGGCCGGGGAGGCCAAGGAGGATATGGGAATAAGAACAATCGTGGCGATGGAAACCGCCCACAAGGAAACCAGGGAGGTAATGGAAACCGTGCCAATCTTGCTAACCAAGCAGGCGCCATGAACCGAAATCAGGGAAACAATCAAGCTGGAAACAATGGTGGGAACGGGCAGAGGCCCGGATGTTTTAACTGCGGTGATGTTGGGCATTACAAGAGGAATTGCCCAGAATTAAACCAGGCACGCGGAAGAGTTTTTAACATGGAAGCCAGGGAAGCGCGCCAGGATCCCAATGTTGTCACTGGTACGTTCCCTGTAAACCAACGCTATGCATCCATTTTGTTTGATACTGGTGCCGATTATAGCTTCGTATCGCTAGAATTTAGAAACATGCTTGGTTTAGCTGCTAGTAAGTTAGATATTCCGTACTCGATCGAATTAGCGAATGGGAAGTTGGTAGAGGCTAACGAGGTGATTCGAGGTTGCGTAATCGAGCTGGGAGAGCGTGAGTTTGCTCTCGATCTACTACCAGTCCAGTTGGGAAGCTTCGACGTGGTAGTAGGGATGGATTGGTTATCGAGTAACAAAGCAGAGATAGTTTGTCACGAGAAGATTATTCGTATTCCGACCAATGATGGTTAGACCATTGTTGTTCATGGGGAGAAGCGTGAGACGCCGTTGAGGATGATTAGCTGCCTGAAAGCAAGGAAGTGTTTGCAGAAGGGATGTGTTGCTTTTCTGGCACACATTGTGGATAAAAAGGCTGCTGAGCCAAAGATCGAAGACATCCCTGTCGTGAGGGAATACCCAGAAGTCTTTCCAGAAGACTTGCCTGGCTTGCCGCCTCAAAGGCAAGTGGAGTTTCGCATAGACTTAGTTCCAGGCGCCACGCCTGTGGCTAAGGCACCCTACAGACTTGCTCCGTCTGAAATGCAGGAACTGTCGACACAACTTCAAGAGTTGTTAGACAAGGGATTTATCAGACCAAGCTTCTCGCCTTGGGGAGCTCCAGTTTTGTTTGTGAAGAAGAAGGACGGTAGTTTCCGTATGTGCATTGACTACAGAGAGTTAAACAAGCTGACGATCAAGAATAGGTATCCTTTGCCAAGGATTGATGATCTGTTCGACCAACTTCAAGGTTCAAGTTTCTACTCAAAGATCGATCTTCGATCTGGATACCATCAGCTACGGATACAGGAGGAGAGTATCCCGAAGACAGCCTTCAGAACTCGATATGGACACTACGAGTTTCTCGTTATGCCATTTGGTCTGACAAACGCACCTGCTATATTCATGGATCTGATGAATCGAGTTTGTAAGCCGTACCTGGATAAGTTCGTGATCGTATTCATCGATGATATTTTGATTTATTCAAAGACGAAGGCTGAGCACGAGCAGCATCTTAGAGCCATTCTGGAGCTGCTAAAGAAAGAACAGTTGTACGCCAAGTTCTCTAAGTGCGAGTTTTGGCTAAGAGAAGTGCAATTCCTTGGGCAGGTGGTGAACGGAGATGGAATCCACATGGATCCAACCAAGATCGAGGCGATCAAGGATTGGGAAACGCCAAAGACGCCAACCGAGATTCGGCAATTCTTGGGTTTGGCTGGCTATTATCGAAGGTTCATCGAGAACTTTTCAAGGATCGCTCAACCGTTGACACTCCTCACGCAGAAGGATAAGAAGTTTGATTGGGGAATCAAACAGGATGAAGCGTTTCAGATATTGAAAGATAAGCTTTGTAACGCGCCAATCTTAGCTCTGCCAGAAGGTACAGATGATTTCGTGGTATACTGCGACGCTTCGCGTCAAGGATTGGGTTGTGTGTTGATGCAACGCCAAAAGGTTATTGCCTATGCGTCACGCCAACTGAAGATACATGAAAAGAACTATACCACACACGATTTGGAGCTAGGTGCAGTGGTCTTTGCCTTAAAGATCTGGAGACACTACCTTTACGGTACAAAGTGTACGATTTTCACAGATCCAAAGAGCCTCCAACATATATTCAACCAGAAGGAGTTGAACATGAGGCAAAGGCGATGGGTCGAGTTGTTGAACGATTACGACTGCGAGATCAAGTATCATCCAGGGAAGGCGAATGTGGTCGCTGATGCCCTAAGTCGTAAAGAGAGAATCAAGCCCATAAGGGTTAGGGCTATGGAAATGATAATTCAAACCGACCTTTCCTCGCGCATTCGTGCAACACAGAAGGAAGCTCTCAAGGAGGGAAACTTTGAGGAAGAATATCTCCGTGGGATGGAGAAGATATTGGTGCCAAACAGGGAAGGAACGTTGCGTTTTGAGAAAAGGATTTGGGTTCCTCTGTTTGGTGGTTTAAGAGAGGTTATCTTTGATGAAGCTCACAAGTCGCGGTACTCTATCCATCCTGGAGCGGATAAGATGTACCAGGATCTTAAAGATTATTACTGGTGGCCTAGGATGAAAGGCGATGTTGCTATTTACGTGAGCAAATGTTTAGCTTGCGCCAAAGTTAAGGCGGAATACCAGAAGCCTTCGGGACTTCTGCAGCAACCAAAAATTCCCCAGTGGAAGTGGGAAGAAATCTCCATGGATTTTATTACGAAGTTGCCAAGAACGCCAAAAGGCCATGACACTATCTGGGTGATAGTGGATCGCTTAACGAAGTCAGCACACTTCTTACCTATCCGCGAGAAGGATAATATAAGCAAATTGGCTGAAATCTACATGAGAGAGATTGTTGCTGTGACACCTGTGTCACTTCAACCATCAAACAAATGCCAAACCAAGGAAATATTGTATTTCATACTTGGGATTTGTATAAATATGTGTATGCTTTGCACATATCAATTCTTGTTCAATTTCATACTCTACAACGCTTTCTGGAGAATTATACGCAAACTGGTGCATAAACGTACTCAGTTTAATGCGAAAAATACTCCGGGAGACCATCATACACTTAACATACCTTAAATAACCTTTACATAACTTAGAAATAAGTTTTGAAGGCTTTGGTATGGCAAAAACAAGTTAATTCGCTTACAGGGACTAAACTTGACAAACTGCGAAAGTATGCCAATTTGAACTGTAACGAACATTCCGGAACATGTCCATAAGTTAAACATACCATATATATCCTTTACATAGCTTAGAAATAGGCTTTGAGGGGTTTGGTATGCTAAAACAAACTTTTGGATCATTCAGGGACTAAATGTGTCAAAAAGTGCATAAGTTTGCACTTTCGCGCATAACTCACGTTCTGAATACATCCGGACATCCAAAAATTTATGTAAGCATCCTTATATTATGCCTTAGTGTTTGGCATGAGAAAAATCCATTTGTCGCGTCATTTGGATCGTCTTTCACGCTTATGCGCATTCCGTCGTAATTAAGCGAACATCGCGATCGTACGGCCAAACGAACCGACATCCGGAATATTTTTGAGCATATTTCAAGTCCCCTACACTTTAACTTCATCTTAGAGCCTTGAAATGAGGTTAACGGGGCTTAAACATGCCAAAAATGGGCCAAAATACGTGTTTCTGAAGTGCAGGGACCAAAATTGAAAATTCTGGTCTGGGAACCTTAGGCGGGGCGCGTAAGGATTTGCCAAATCCTTAGGCGGGCCGCATGAACATGTCTGACAGAAAGATTTTGCATTTAATGCAGAATCTGGCCTTTCGTTCGATCAAAGGGCGATGCCTTTTCACCCAATGAAGAGCCAAGGGTCAAGTTCACTGAACTTATCCACTTGGACACATGTACGCACGAGATCAAGGCACGATATTCGATAAAACGATCCTAACGGTTCCACTTTTCCTATAAATACCCCCCCCCCTTTAGTGTAAAATTCACAAAATCAGATCTTAGAGCTCTAAGTTGAAACCATTGTTTCATACCTGAGCTATTTGGTCTTGATTAGCACTCGGGGACCCTCCGTAAGTCTTCTTTCGTTCTTTTATTCGCTTTTCGAGTCCGAAAGTCAATGTTTTGTTGACTTTCTGCATTGACCAGCTTTTGGTCAATGTGAAGTTCATGGAACTTCATAACGTGAGCGTGATCACGATGGTTATGGTCCATAGTGACCATACCTACTGATTACCACGTTATCTAGGCTCAGTGACGAGTCGTAGTTTCGGCCAAAATGCGCATTCTTGCGTATTTTGTAACCAAACTACTCGTGGGCATCAAAGCCGTTTGTTTTGATGCCAAACCTGTTTCTAAACTTAGTTAAGCATGTTCTAACATGCTTAGCTCGTCACTTTTAGTTTAGTGCTTATATAGGGTCGTAAGGTAAGCGATTTAAACCATCGCTTATACTTTCGAACCCGACCCATTTGGTCGGTCATTAGGACCCGACCAAACACATTAGGTGACCATAGCTATAACCTTCCGAGGTTATACCGTGTGGTCGCAATGTTAGGCGTTTCGAACGCGTTCTACGCAAACGACGCGTAAGGTAGCATAAGCTACCTAAACGGGTCGTGATGGACCGTAAGCACTTAGGTTAAGTTTCATTTTAGTATGTAGGCTTTGTTAAACCATACTACACGAGTCTCCATACTCGTTTGGTTTACGAACCCGCGTACTATCCGATCCTTCCGATTTGGTCCGGTATATTAACATAGCTACCTATTAGGTGCCGTTTGATATCCCGTGATCTTTAGCATTATCTGGTTATTATACAAGAACTCCAAAGCAATCTCAGGTGAGTACATAGTTCCCCTCTTTTACTGTTTTCTGAACTGTTTTGGGGTGAAGCATGTGTACCTATCTGTTATTTTCATGATTTCAAAGTATAATTGATTATACATGATAGTATTTATCTTTTGACAAACAAAATGACTATCTATGGTTTAAACACTGATTTCTCAAAGATACAAAAGTAATTGTTGGAATAGTACTTATTTTGTTCACCAGACCGATTGGTAGTATGATATAGCGCTATAGGACTAGACACCCCATTCCTATTGTCATGGAATGTCTGAAACCAATTTGTTTCTCCATCCAAATAGGGATTTCCTTTGTGGTATCCTTATAGTCTCAAAGGTGTAGTTTGATGCACCAGGTCTGAATGAATTCTTAAATCGCACCTTTAAAGTATATTTTGATATACTCCCAAAAAGTATAGTTTGATATACTCTCATGTGTGGTATTGTACAGAACCAACATATATTTTGTAATCATCCAAAGCATATTGTGATATGTTACTTACATAACAAAAACATAGTTTAATATGTTATTTATCACATCCAAAGCATATACTGATATGTTAGTTACAAAACCAAAAACATGGTTTAATGTGTTATTTATAAATCCAAGGCATACTTGTAATATACTACTGAAAACTATTATTTTGAACAACTAAAGTATATTTAATATACTATCTATCAAACGATTTAGTTTTGGTTAGTGTTTAGATAACGGAACGAGTGTAATGTGATGAAAACATGGTAGATACGCCGCTGGTACTTCTTATATATAAGTGTTTTCATTGCATTACATACCGTGGCGTTATTTAGTACACTTGGGTTAACAATATTGGAACTGAAATATATTTTAATATATTACTTATTCAACTTTCTTAAAACCAAGATATATTTTATATATACCATAAACGTTTTATTAAAACATTGTTTTTCAAACAACTTAACTTATACAAACTCATTTTACATGGTTATTCAGTTAACCATACATTATTCTCTTATTTATACATATCATCTGATCCTATCGTTTTTCAAATGATTTACAAGACAAAGCAAATTTACAAAGTTCATGACTAAACATTTTCTCAAACATAAGTCATGAACTCCGTTTTCACAAAACCTATGTATCTCACAGGCATTTTTATGCTGACGTACCTATTTTTACACATGTTTCAGGTGCTGTCTTGAGATGATTGTTGATGCATGCTACATTTAGGATGGACTCGTGCCTTAGCAACTTTAAAACTTGGAAGATCATAGTTGTACTTATGTGATTGTAATAGAACAACGAGTTCATTTAATCAATAAAACAATATTTAAATTTCCATGTGTTATGAAACAATGATTCTGTTACAACACTCCCCGACGTTTCCGCCACGTTTTGTTGTTACACGTGGTCGGGGTGTGACAGAAAAGTTGGTATCAGAGCTCATGGTTATAGGGAATTAGGTTATTAGTAATGCTTTGACCTAGTCTATAACCTTCCTAGGACCCTAACGCGAGTTTACTTGCGTTTAGTCATAAAACAACACCATCACCTATCCTTAGGCGACGACCGCAACAAGAACATAAATTTCAAAACCGCTTTGAAAACTAATCATCTGTTCTAGGATGATTGATTACTAGGTTTTGAACCCTCTGTTATAAGGTTTTGAACCCCTTTGAATTTTCAAAACTCTCGTCAAAGTTGGTCTAAATATTGTGAACACATGCAAACTGGAAGGGTGGGTGCCTGTACCCTGAGTTTTCTGTCTAAGGCTAGAGTGTTCGTACAAATCCACATAATCGGACCAGTCACTCTTACCTGGGAACTCTTGGGGTGAGTGTCCACTTATAGGCGAGCATGTCTTCGCGATACGTTATTTTTGACCTATTTGCTTTGATTAATCACCAGGTCGTGTGTTGCTTTGTAGTAACAGACAGACGGCCACTATCCTTGCTTTCATCAGATTTGTTTCATCTCATTCTTTTCGTCTAAATTCTCTCACTCGTTTCCTCTCATGTTTCCTCTTTTAGAATGCCTCCTCGACGCGACAATCAGATGGCGAATGCCGAACTGGCGGAAATCATCGCGCAACAAATGGCTGCTGCCTTCCCAATTCTTTATGCTCAAATAACTCAAGCCATCAACAACAACAATGCTCCATGCAATTTCAAGATTTTTAACTCAGCTAAACCGCTCAAGTTCAATGGTTCTGAGGGAGCAACTGGTCTTCTTCAATGGTTCGAGAGCATTGAGAATACTTTCCGTCACGTTCAGTGTCCTGAAAATCGCAAGGTCGAGTTTTCTTCGAGTGTGTTTCAGAAGAGGGCTCTTACATGGTGGAACGGGGTTATGAGAGACCGCGGTGCAGAGGTTGCATTAGCACAGACTTGGGCCGAGCTTAGGGCTCTTATGATGAAGGAGTTCTGTCCTCGTCATGAGCTTAGGGCTCTAGAAAGGGAATTTGATGACTTAAAGCAAGACAGTGGGGAACATCGAGCCTATACTGATCGCTATGAGGAATTGAGCTTGTTATGCCCTACTATGGTTACGCCTCTGGATAAGGCGATTGAGAAATACATTGATGGGCTTCCTGACGTAGTTCAGGACATCGTTACTGGCAGCAACCCTACTACTGTCAGACAAGCCATTGAATTGGCTGCCACTCTGACTGAATCCCAAATCAGGAAGCGCAAGCTGTTTCGGAAGGGCGACTTAAGACCATCTGACAAGACTGCTCATGTGGAACCAAAGGAAGAAAGTGCTGAGGTGTCCAAGAAGAAAAAGCGCAAAGCCTCTCAAAGCTACGCTGTAACTGCTCAAGACAAACAAGTTGCACCAAACCAGCCAACACAACCTCGTAAAAGACAAAACTATGTTGGTACTGCACCGTTGTGCAACAAATGCAACCGTCATCATCTAGAGCAAGAGCAGTGTCACAAATGTACCCACTGTGGGCGGTTGGGACATTTGATCAATGTTTGTCGTTATGCAAATCAAACTGCTGCAAACCCTGCTGCTGTTCAAGCACGGTTCCCTCCAGGGTCATGTTATAACTGTGGTGACCTTACCCACTACAGAAACAATTGCCCAAGGCTTGTTAACATACCTCCAGCGCGTGGACGAGTGTTCAACATCAATGAGGCAAACATGAACAATGATGCAGCAGTGAACAATTAGTGTTTTGTATTACCTTAGTTGCTATCTTTTGACACTTCAAGACAATTCCGTTGTTACATAAATAAAGATTTGTTGTTTTTATTTCTGCAAAATTTATGCGTTTGTGTGAATGCTTGATGCAACTTTATGATGTCAACCCAAAGACAAACTACTCGTATGGTTCTGTCATATTATGATCACTTGTGATCTCCCCAAGAACCTTAAACTCTCGTTTCTTTTAAGAAACAAAGTCAAACACTTATTGAGAATCCCTCTATCTTTATAGATAGATCTTCATAAATCGTTAAAGTGCCAAATGAAATCCATAGGTTGGATTCCTAGTGTGCCTTAATATCCATACCTAAGGATAACAAAATAAAGAATCAAGTTAACTAAATTTGTGCTTATGTATTTTCTTACAGGTTTTTTGGTTGTATGTGATCCATCCAAATCCTCATAGAATCTTTCATATCTTCATACGAGAGATTCATAATGGGATATCCAAAGATACTATCTTAAACCCTTAATGGATTTCAACAGTGTAGTTAAGTCCCTCGGGTTATTAAGTATTATTCTATAATTGGACCTCTTGAAAGGTCTGCTTAAACAGATTGATTTTGAAAATCTGATTAGAAATATCATGTGATGATATAAAAATGATCCCTTAAGCGGTCTATTTAAAGAGATCGTACGACGGTCTAGTTAAGAAGATCATGTGTTGATCTAGTTAAAAAGATCGTTCGTTGATCGAATTAAAAGGACCCTTTGGTGGTCTAGTCAAATCGCTTCATATTTATTCAAGTAATTTTTATTATGAAATGGACTGTGCGGACTGTGCAAGGAATTACGTAATTATGGAGGCCTACATAATTATGAAATTCAGTGCACAGGAACCACAGGAAGTTTCATCATGTGTTAAGACCTAGTGACAAGAATGATACGGGAGAAGTCTCGGACCTCGACCAATGTCATTTATTCTCACACTCCCCCAATTCTGATCTCAATCACACACCAAGTTTTCCTATGATAAGCCTTCATAAGAAACGTTCGTCAATCAGTAGTTCAAAATTTCATGTTTTACTATTTCAAGGAATTCACTCTGAGGGTTAACAAATTCGCTAAGAATCCTAACATGGCCCAGGGTTTTACCTAAGGTTTCAATGGATCTATTATAAGGCGAAACCTTCACAGCTGTCCTCACGAGTTTCCTCTAGAATTAAATTTCGGGACGAAATTTCCTAAAGTAGGGGAGACTGTGACACCTGTGTCACTTCAACCATCAAACAAATGCCAAACCAAGGAAATATTGTATTTCATACTTGGGATTTGTATAAATATGTGTATGCTTTGCACATATCAATTCTTGTTCAATTTCATACTCTACAACGCTTTCTGGAGAATTATACGCAAACTGGTGCATAAACGTACTCAGTTTAATGCGAAAAATACTCCGGGAGACCATCATACACTTAACATACCTTAAATAACCTTTACATAACTTAGAAATAAGTTTTGAAGGCTTTGGTATGGCAAAAACAAGTTAATTCGCTTACAGGGACTAAACTTGACAAACTGCGAAAGTATGCCAATTTGAACTGTAACGAACATTCCGGAACATGTCCATAAGTTAAACATACCATATATATCCTTTACATAGCTTAGAAATAGGCTTTGAGGGGTTTGGTATGCTAAAACAAACTTTTGGATCATTCAGGGACTAAATGTGTCAAAAAGTGCATAAGTTTGCACTTTCGCGCATAACTCACGTTCTGAATACATCCGGACATCCAAAAATTTATGTAAGCATCCTTATATTATGCCTTAGTGTTTGGCATGAGAAAAATCCATTTGTCGCGTCATTTGGATCGTCTTTCACGCTTATGCGCATTCCGTCGTAATTAAGCGAACATCGCGATCGTACGGCCAAACGAACCGACATCCGGAATATTTTTGAGCATATTTCAAGTCCCCTACACTTTAACTTCATCTTAGAGCCTTGAAATGAGGTTAACGGGGCTTAAACATGCCAAAAATGGGCCAAAATACGTGTTTCTGAAGTGCAGGGACCAAAATTGAAAATTCTGGTCTGGGAACCTTAGGCGGGGCGCGTAAGGATTTGCCAAATCCTTAGGCGGGCCGCATGAACATGTCTGACAGAAAGATTTTGCATTTAATGCAGAATCTGGCCTTTCGTTCGATCAAAGGGCGATGCCTTTTCACCCAATGAAGAGCCAAGGGTCAAGTTCACTGAACTTATCCACTTGGACACATGTACGCACGAGATCAAGGCACGATATTCGATAAAACGATCCTAACGGTTCCACTTTTCCTATAAATACCCCCCCCCCCTTTAGTGTAAAATTCACAAAATCAGATCTTAGAGCTCTAAGTTGAAACCATTGTTTCATACCTGAGCTATTTGGTCTTGATTAGCACTCGGGGACCCTCCGTAAGTCTTCTTTCGTTCTTTTATTCGCTTTTCGAGTCCGAAAGTCAATGTTTTGTTGACTTTCTGCATTGACCAGCTTTTGGTCAATGTGAAGTTCATGGAACTTCATAACGTGAGCGTGATCACGATGGTTATGGTCCATAGTGACCATACCTACTGATTACCACGTTATCTAGGCTCAGTGACGAGTCGTAGTTTCGGCCAAAATGCGCATTCTTGCGTATTTTGTAACCAAACTACTCGTGGGCATCAAAGCCGTTTGTTTTGATGCCAAACCTGTTTCTAAACTTAGTTAAGCATGTTCTAACATGCTTAGCTCGTCACTTTTAGTTTAGTGCTTATATAGGGTCGTAAGGTAAGCGATTTAAACCATCGCTTATACTTTCGAACCCGACCCATTTGGTCGGTCATTAGGACCCGACCAAACACATTAGGTGACCATAGCTATAACCTTCCGAGGTTATACCGTGTGGTCGCAATGTTAGGCGTTTCGAACGCGTTCTACGCAAACGACGCGTAAGGTAGCATAAGCTACCTAAACGGGTCGTGATGGACCGTAAGCACTTAGGTTAAGTTTCATTTTAGTATGTAGGCTTTGTTAAACCATACTACACGAGTCTCCATACTCGTTTGGTTTACGAACCCGCGTACTATCCGATCCTTCCGATTTGGTCCGGTATATTAACATAGCTACCTATTAGGTGCCGTTTGATATCCCGTGATCTTTAGCATTATCTGGTTATTATACAAGAACTCCAAAGCAATCTCAGGTGAGTACATAGTTCCCCTCTTTTACTGTTTTCTGAACTGTTTTGGGGTGAAGCATGTGTACCTATCTGTTATTTTCATGATTTCAAAGTATAATTGATTATACATGATAGTATTTATCTTTTGACAAACAAAATGACTATCTATGGTTTAAACACTGATTTCTCAAAGATACAAAAGTAATTGTTGGAATAGTACTTATTTTGTTCACCAGACCGATTGGTAGTATGATATAGCGCTATAGGACTAGACACCCCATTCCTATTGTCATGGAATGTCTGAA
Source organism: Helianthus annuus (assembly GCF_002127325.2). Classification (NCBI taxonomy): domain Eukaryota; kingdom Viridiplantae; phylum Streptophyta; class Magnoliopsida; order Asterales; family Asteraceae; genus Helianthus; species Helianthus annuus. Next base: position 103,849,839 of record NC_035444.2, on the reverse strand, counting down.
ACCAATTTGTTTCTCCATCCAAATAGGGATTTCCTTTGTGGTATCCTTATAGTCTCAAAGGTGTAGTTTGATGCACCAGGTCTGAATGAATTCTTAAATCGCACCTTTAAAGTATATTTTGATATACTCCCAAAAAGTATAGTTTGATATACTCTCATGTGTGGTATTGTACAGAACCAACATATATTTTGTAATCATCCAAAGCATATTGTGATATGTTACTTACATAACAAAAACATAGTTTAATATGTTATTTATCACATCCAAAGCATATACTGATATGTTAGTTACAAAACCAAAAACATGGTTTAATGTGTTATTTATAAATCCAAGGCATACTTGTAATATACTACTGAAAACTATTATTTTGAACAACTAAAGTATATTTAATATACTATCTATCAAACGATTTAGTTTTGGTTAGTGTTTAGATAACGGAACGAGTGTAATGTGATGAAAACATGGTAGATACGCCGCTGGTACTTCTTATATATAAGTGTTTTCATTGCATTACATACCGTGGCGTTATTTAGTACACTTGGGTTAACAATATTGGAACTGAAATATATTTTAATATATTACTTATTCAACTTTCTTAAAACCAAGATATATTTTATATATACCATAAACGTTTTATTAAAACATTGTTTTTCAAACAACTTAACTTATACAAACTCATTTTACATGGTTATTCAGTTAACCATACATTATTCTCTTATTTATACATATCATCTGATCCTATCGTTTTTCAAATGATTTACAAGACAAAGCAAATTTACAAAGTTCATGACTAAACATTTTCTCAAACATAAGTCATGAACTCCGTTTTCACAAAACCTATGTATCTCACAGGCATTTTTATGCTGACGTACCTATTTTTACACATGTTTCAGGTGCTGTCTTGAGATGATTGTTGATGCATGCTACATTTAGGATGGACTCGTGCCTTAGCAACTTTAAAACTTGGAAGATCATAGTTGTACTTATGTGATTGTAATAGAACAACGAGTTCATTTAATCAATAAAACAATATTTAAATTTCCATGTGTTATGAAACAATGATTCTGTTACAACACTCCCCGACGTTTCCGCCACGTTTTGTTGTTACACGTGGTCGGGGTGTGACAGTTGCACGCCATGGAGTACCTCTCTCGATTATTTCTGATAGAGATGGGAGGTTCGTATCAAGGATATGGCAATCCTTCCAGGAAGCTTTTGGCTCAAAGCTGAATATGAGCACTGCTTTTCACCCGCAGACCGACGGGCAAAGCGAGCGGACGATTCAGACGTTGGAGGACATGCTGAGAGCATGTGTTATGGATTTAGGCGGTAGCTGGGATAAGCATTTACCCCTGGTTGAATTTTCATACAACAACAGCTACCACACCAGTATTGGTGCCGCGCCATTCGAATCTTTATATGGGCGCAAGTGCAGGTCGCCGCTCTGTTGGTCTGACGCGGGTGATAGACAATTGGTAGGTCCCGATGTAGTTCAGGAAACTACAGATAAGATTGCGCAAATCCGAGATCGCATTAATGCGGCTCGTGGCCGTCAGAAGACCTACGCAGATCTGAAAAGGAAACCTCAGGAGTTTGAGGTTGGGGATATTGTTTTGTTGAAGGTATCACCCTGGAAGGGTGTGGCACGCTTTGGGAAGCGTGGGAAGTTGAATCCGCGCTACATTGGTCCTTTCAAGGTTTTGGAAAGAATTGGAACCGTAGCATACAAGTTGGATCTACCTGCCGAACTGAATAATGTTCACGATACATTTCATGTATCCAATCTGAAGAGAAGTCCAACTCAAGTTAACGTTGCCATTCCTACCGACGAAATTCATGTTGATGACACGCTCCACTTCGTTGAAGAACCTGTCGAGGTCACGGATTGGAAAGTGAACAAGACTCGCCGGAGCAGTGTCAAGCTCGTCAAAGTTCGTTGGAATGCTAGACATGGTCCTGAATTCACCTGGGAGCGTGAGGACCGAATGAAAGAGAAATACCCCCACTTATTTCCTGAGAACCCTGCTTCTACAAGCAGAACTTAAAATTTCGGGACGAAATTTTTCTAACGGGGGGAGAATGTGACAACCCTCACTAAACCAGGTATCCGTACGACTTAATTAACTATTAATTGTTGCTTAATTACTGTGCTTAACTGAGATTACTGATAAACTGCTACTTGACTATTGATACTTGTACATATCTGCATCATACTTTGATTTCCGTCACTACATTATTTACTTACTGAACTCTAGTGACAAACATGATGCACAGAAGCACAGTAGCACTTGAACGGGTAACCTATTGAACATGCTGATATAGCCAGCATCAGGCAAACACTGCCTCTAAAGGCCTGAATGAGCCAGAAATATTTTACTACACCCATAGTGTGTGTAGGGATACAAGGGTTGTTGAACTGCGTCTCTAGGAATAAGATACAGAGATTGGATGTGCCTAAAACGTACTCTAAGCACAAAACACAGCACTTTTATCAACATACTAGCTTCTAGCTAATTAATAAAGTGCCAAAACATGGGGAAATATTCCTGACACTTTGCTGAATAAATTGTGTCGCTAAAAATATTATTTACAACGCTTAAAAGATTACTTAAGCACTTTAACGGATTACTATCCAACCGAACAACCGGACTATACCCGGAACATAAAAATATTGCCAGAAATATTGTTAGTATTTTTCTGAGCCAGTTAGGGTCCCTGATTACCCTAACACTCGCAATATAACGCGTCATGCAACTAACGGGGTTAATCTCTAAGTAACCGACTTAACATAACAGAACTCTAACTGAACGATTGGAAACCAACCGGATACCCCCCCCCCCTAAAGAGATCGGCCAAACCAAGGGGACATGGGAGTACACCTTTTGATTATTTAATTGGTGAATGCCTAATATCTTGAAGACATAAGAACCGTTGGACGAAGATCATGCTTTTGCCTATATAAACCCTTCACTTTACACATTAGAGATCACACCTCACAAATCACCAACTCACTCCCACTCTCTCCTCTCCTCCCACTCTCGGCCGAGAGCACCTCACATCCATCCATCCATTTCGGTTTCCATCTTGCAAGTTCCAAGTATATACAAGTGTCGAGGATCACGTATAAGGAGCCTTGAAGCAAGCGGAAGTTGAAGGACCTCGTTTCTTTGCTTTTATCCACGCCATTTTCGACTAGATTCTTCCCTAGCCCCGAGCTAGAGGTATAATGTTTAAAACTCACTCTCGATTGTATCTAAAGTGGTTAATATGATTTTTAACGGTTAAAAGTCGGAATCATGCGTTTTGAATCTATAAAGTCTACTAAAACTCGAATATTGTTGGTTAAAAGCTCATAACATGTGTAAATGTTGTAGTATTCGAATATGTTGATTATTGAGGCCCGATCTACAATGTGGTGGCTCTTATCATCGTTTAACCCGACTTTGTTAAGATCACGAATCTTGACATACGCTTGTTTCTATCGGTACGAGGGTTAAAAGGTGAAACTCCACCACACGAGAAACATGAACTTGTGTAAAAGTATTTTGACTTGTAAAATAGTATTTAAAACGAGCCGATCTACGTATGTACAAGTGGTATATTCGTAGAACCAAGTGTCGAGAAAATCATGTTTTATAAAAGTTGGGAGACATGTTAACAAATATGATTTTTACAAACTACAAGTGTATAAACACTTGTGAAACGAAAGATCCGACAAAGTAACAATTTTTATAAAAGTTGTCGGGAAGTTGTAAAGGATGATTTGTTCTAAAAACGGGGTTTTTACAAGACTAAACTATTTTATACATAGATCCACTAAATATAAGGTGATCTACACTATGACTTTCGGAAAAACTACAAGTTCGTGTAATTATGCGATTTTACATACTAGTCTACAAGTTTGATGTGTTGAAACTAGTTTGAAGTATCGGAAATTGATTGGTTGATTTAAAGAAGTATTGGAATGATTTTGTAAAAGAAAATGATACGCTTGAAAGCGTGGCCACCTCCAGTTACAGGGGAAACTCTGGCGAAATTTTTCTAAAATCTAACACTTAGAATTATTTACAAGTGTTAGACTATTTTTGATATATTTTCAAATATATTTCGCCATGACTTTATTTATTAAATAATCGGATGTGGGATTTTTCACAAAACTAAACGTGGTAAATATTTATTCGATAAATATATTTTTCACCACACTGCTTATGATTATTTTGTGAAAATATATAAATATTATTTTTAGAGTAAAAATAATATTTACAAACGTAGACGAACCCAAAATAATACCAACGCCTACACGACAAACATATAAGTTACAACGGTAATTACTATTACCACTAAATCGCCAAAACGTAACTTACGCTTTATACGGGAATATTCATAAATGCGTATTTTGTCAACGTATTATTTTTGGAAAGAATTATGCGAAGAGAAAATATAATATTTTTGAGAAAAATAATTATATTTTGGAATGAGAAGTAAAATATATTAAGTGAGACTTAATATTATAAACGCACATGTATTAATTCCCCCATTCTTGGGAAGGAGATTAACTACCAAATATATACAAGGAACAGTTGTCTAACTGTTTCCCGAAAATTAAACTATAAAGCTAAAGCACGGCCATCCGTCTAATATAATTAGCACATGTAGGTCGTTGCACAGCTTTCGGACATTTGGAGTGCTTGATTTAGCGACGCACTGACTGTGAGTTCATGTCCCCCTTTTCTCTTAACTGTTTTCAGTTTTCTAACTGCGGGGGTGAAATACATGTTACAATGATTATGATTACTTATTACATGGTATGGTTAGCGTAAGGAGGGTTACTTTTAGATCATGTGAATGGGTAGGCGGAAACTTGAGGTCATTAATCCTCAGGGTAGGACCGAGGGGCAGGAGCGGTAGATCTATTTGGGTGTAGCGAGCCCAGTCCCAGGTCCAGCATAACGGACCTTGGGATGACTTTGTTCCCGACGCATAAATTTGCTAGGTTTGAGCCTTCCTACTTGCATTTCACACATATCAATGGCCTTGCAAACCATTGGTGATCTCTTTTTCCTTATTTGCTACATACCAGGTTTTTGATAAAGATAAAGGTTTATTTACTCACTATCGAATGAACTCGCTCAACATTATTGTTGATTTTTCAACTTACATGTATTTCAGGGAATTAAAGATCTGGCACGGTATGGCATGTTTTCCGCTGCATAAGTCACCAGGGTTATCCAGGGTTCGGGGAATGTGACTCTTTCCTGGACAAGTCACAGTCCTTGAATCATGTTTATGTTATGTTTGGGTTGTAATGTTTAGACAAGTTTATGGTTGTTGGGTGTTAACCCGTTAAGACAATGTTTCGATATTTTATTTTTAATGGATGATCTTGCATATTTTTAATTCATATAGCTTGTTATGATTAAGCTATGGTATTAAGAAGTCACACCAAAATAACCACGCTTCCGCAAAGCCAGGGTGTGACATGATCTGTGATCATTTGAACCGAAAACTTAAAAGGTCAAATTCACTTGAAAGTTGGTTCTAGTTCGTACGGTTTGAAGTTCACAATTGTCAAAGGTACATCAGGTCGTTTGAAAGTCCACCAGTTCGTTCGTAGTGAATCTGGTCGTTTGGTTTTAATCCGGGTCACAGTAGTTCGCGTGTTTTGATAACAAACTCAATTCAAATCAAATTCAGTCCGCACAGTTTGTCAATCTTCAGTACGCACGGAATAGGCATCAGTTCGAGTGATTGAGTTCGCACGGAGTATCATTTTAATTCAGTTGCTTTGATAAGTGTTTTAAACTGATTGTGTTTTGTTTGTTTGTTTACGTCAGGTAATCCGAGATCGTCAGGTATTTCCCGAAGCATCATCTGAGTTTTGAAACATGGCTGAAGAGTTCTACAATGCGTTCGCGACACCCGTTGCCCCTGTAGCTGCTGCTGAAGCGTTGTATAATGAGAATGAGACGGGAACTCATCAAAAACCACTGAAACTCATGTACATTGAAGATTTTCAGGGTTGGAAGAACCGATTCGAGAACTGGGTTCAAGCTTACAGATTCGACGCATGGTGTTCTTTACTGAAAGATTACGAGAAACCAAAGAATGAACGTGGTTTGGAAAAGGGTTTCAATGATTTTACTGAAGCTGATAAGTTGAAGTACACTAGTGAGAAAATGATGATCAGCATCCTTCAGCAAGCAGTTAAAGAAGACATCTTTGTCTTACTTCAACATAATGGTACAGCTAGATCAATCTGGGAAACGTTGATTCAGAAATTCAGAGGGAGTGCTGATATGATTAAAAACAAGAAGGCATTATTGAAGAAATCGTTTGACATGTTTACTGCATTTGATCATGAAACAACCAAGCAGACTATAGATAGATACTGTCATCTAGTATTGGAAATGGGTAGGTTGGATATCAAGAAAGAGGACGATGAGTGGGTCGACAAACTAGCTGAGGCGTTACCACAGCATAAGTGGGGAACATATTTGATGGTTGTGAAACTTATGAGAAAGTCCGAGAGCATAAATTTGGCTCAGTTTATTCAGAAAATCGAAGAACAGGAGTTGGATATTCGAAAGACAGCTATCATGACAAATCCAAATGCGAAGCAAGATGTCAGTCTGTACTATCGAGTGAACAAGTTTGAGGCCACTCCCAGTCAAAGTCCAAAGATTAGTACTGCATTCAGTGCTGATGGTTCTGCAAGTCCAACTGCAAGTACTACAACTCAAAGTGGTGGATCTACTTCATCATTCTCAAGCTTTGATCCAAACATCAACACACCTAGCCCTCAAAAGCAAAATTCTACAAATCTGCAGTGCAATGTGACACTGAACATCCAGAATGGTCAAAATATTTCTCCTGAGGTGGCAAAGCAACACATGGCATCTCTTGTCGCCATGTTAGAGTCATATGAAAGCTTGATTGCAGGAAGAATTGGTAATCCGATGCTCACAAAAGAAGATTACGACCAAATCGATGCAGAAGAGCTTGAGCTGATGGATGTAAAGTGGTGCTTAGCTAGTGCCTGCAGGAGAGCTGAAAAATTTCAATAGATTACTGGCAGAGACGAGTTTCGAGGAATGGCTACCTCTCCACTTGGTTTTGACAAGTCAAAGGTTACCTGTTTCCGATGTAAAGGAAAAGGTCATTTTAAACGGGAGTGTAAAAACCAAGAGTCAACTGGAAGTCAAGAAAAGAGCAATTATTATCAGAAATCAATCTTTCATCAAATCGATCAAAAACCTTAACAAAAGGAACCGCAAACTGCTCATGGGAAAATGATTGAAGAAGCCAATAGGAAAGCTTATTATGGAATAATAGATCAGAGTGATGAGTTTGTTGCACAGGGGTTTAGCTGGGACAAGTATATACCTAGTGGAACTAAGCCTGATGTGGCACTTGTTACCAGGATTCTAGATCAAAGTGAGGATTGTCAGAAACGGATTCCGATATTTCCAGATCTTGGAAGTGACATTGATACGGATGATGAGGAAGAGTATCTTAACAAATGTAGAAAAAGCATTGATCCTGATAGTTTTAATTTTTTCTATGTAGATAAAGTTGAAATGTTGAATCAGAAGAAGATCGCTCGATTGCAGAGAGAGCTAGAAGCAGCAAAGCTACTCGCTGATGAAAAGGCGAAGACTGAAGCTGTAGAAACAAAAGATGAAGCAACTACTGAGATTGCAATAGAGAAGATTGTTGAAGTAGAAAAAGTAGTGGAGAAAATTGTCGAAGTCGAGAAACTCGTGGAAGTTGAGAAAATGGTTGAAATTGAAAAGATTGTCGAAAAGATTGTTGAGGTCGAGAAACTTGTAGAAGTTGAAAAGACTGTCGAAGTCGAAAAGATAGTTGAAAAGGTGGTTGAAGTCACAAAGCCTTGTGAGAAATGTTCAGAAGCTTGCAAAGTTTGTGAAGAAAAAGACAAAAAGATTGCTGAGTTAGAGAAAATGAAGGAAGATTTACTGTCTGATGTGAAGTATGTTAAAGAGTCCTATGATGTTCTAAACAGGACAGTTGATGGTCTGAGAAGGACAAATGCAGAAATCGAAAAAGCAAATGACAAGATGAGTGCAACTTTGATGACAAAGCAAAGTGTCATTAATGATTATATCGAAGATTGTGCTAATTTGAAGAAGGAGTTGGAACTTGAGAGAATCCAGAGTGAAAGGATCAACCGATTAATTTTGAGTTATACTACTTGTGATTATTTTATTGATCGTGTTTATCCTACTGTTGCAGGTCTTGAAGCTTTCAAGAAGAAAGAAAAAGAAGAGGATACTGGTAAGAAATCAAGTGTCAAGTATAACAGATGTCCGCCTCCTATCTTTGAGAGTTATTCCCCCAGGAAACCAAATGAGGAACGGGTAGATAAGGCTCTAAACATCAAATTAAAGTCTGAAATCACTGATGAATTACCAGACAATATTGATGTTACATTCACAGCGTCTGACACTGATCATGAGTCCGAGTTAGTTAAGAAAGTGGTCGATCAGGTGTTGGATATGGATGAAGAGTCAAAACCGGAGTCTAAGTCTGAAAATTCGAGTTCGTTAGAAAAGAGTCCGAGTTCACCGGTTAACAGGGTTTATAATAAAGAATTCTTGTTATCAAAGAATAATTTGAATGACGAAATGTTTAAGGTTGCTTATACCTTGAATAATTCGGACAAATTATTTTCTGATGAGGAATTCCCAATAAGAAGTGTCAAAACTGAAATGATTAAACAGGTTTTCAAATTAACAGAAATTAATATTTCTGAAATAAAAGATTTAAATCTTGCTGAAAAACCTAAAAAGTACACTTCAAGAGTTCAACAAAGATTGAACAAGAAAAAGGGTTACGGTTATGGTTCAGGTTATCGAAAGAAACCAAACCATAATGGTAATCTCAAAAAGAAAGGTATTGGTTTCAATTCTTCAGAAAATTATAAAAATCAGAAAACTTAGAAACCAAAAACAAAATTTGTTTCAGGAGGAAGTTCAGAGGATGAACAGAAGAAACCGTTCTGGAAGCAGTCGAATCAAGAGTTTCTTGCTAAAGTAAAGAAGAATGTGAGGAAGTTTGCTTCGAGAGTTGATAGAAGAACCTGTTTCAAGTGTCAAAAAGTTGGACACATTGCTTGGAACTGCCAAGAGTCCATTTATTCAAAACAGGGAGTGTCTTCTAACTCTGATATGAAAAAGAAATGTGTTGATAAATCGACTTTGGAAGTTGGTGAAACTTCAAAACGTTTTTACAAAAGACAAGTCGATTTGAGTAACAAAAATGGGTTGTAAAGTCTGAAAGTAGTTCTGATAATGAATCTGATTCCATAAAATCAGAGGAGTCATTGGTTGATAAAAAGATTGTGAATTCCGTTCCAGTGGTGAACGATGAGAATTTTCCGTCATTGTCAAAGGAAAATTTGATGAAGAAAGTTGGAAAGGTTGAGATCTCAAATCAATTCTTCGCTGATAAAGGAGAATTTGATGTTGAGAAGGCTTTCAACGGGAAAGTCAAGCACATTTTTGGAAAGATGGTTGATAAGAAGGTAAAGGGTGCTAAAGAATTTTATAAATCAAAATGTTGGTGGGACAGATGTGTTCCAAAGTCACACAAGGCTGGTGAGGCTTGGGTGGACATTATGTTTGAGTAAAACACTGGACTTGCCGGAGATCCCAAGTTGGTAATTGTGGATCAGGAATCGGCATCTTTCATGTTTAATTAGGATAATTTGAAAGTGTTTGAAATTGTTAAAATTTTTCATGTTGAAGGACTATGCCGGAGATCCCAAGTTGGTAATTGTGGATCAGGAATCGGCATCTTTCATGTTTAATTAGGATAATTTGAAAGTGTTTGAAATTGTTAAAATTTTTCATGTTGAAGGACTATGCCGGAGCTTCCAGGTTGGTAAGCGAGGAGCAGGTATCGGCATCTTTCTTGAGGAATTTACTACGGTAATGTCAATCATGCAAACGGTAAAAAAGGTTTGTTTGTGTTTGTTTACAAGTGGTTAGAAGATTTGTTTTGTGCATAACTTGTGCATATGGTAAATCAAGGACATTAATTTGTACTTGCATTTTCCTACAAGTGATTGAGAGACAAGATGATGAACCACATCCCCGAACTTAGTATTGATATACTTACAAGTGGTAAAATCAACCAAACTTATTTTCCGGAAAAAATCATTTCGATTAAAACAAACTTAAGTGTTTTGAAATCTAAATGAGAAAATAGTTTGTTGATAGGGGGAGTTCTGATTGTTTTATGCCAAGTGAATGGCGAATTAAGGCGATTTGATATCGGTTATCATGTTTCTGTACAGTTTGTTTTCAATTTTCGTTAATGTGTTTGCATTTTAGGGGGAGTAGATAATTTCAGAAAATCCAAAAACATTAGAAAATTTGAAAAAGACAAAAACATGATAAAAACCAAAAATGAGTTTCGTTGTGAAAAGAGGAAATGATAGTACATCAGTGGACTGTCACAACATGCTAAAGAATTGGAGAGATAAAGATGTGATAAACAATCTCACTGCGGATATGCCAGTAGGTTTTACACATTTAGTAGATTGTGACGAGATATAAATCTAAAAATTCAAACTTGCTTATTCTGTGGGTTAACAAAACTGCTTGAATATATAGGTAACCCTTGAAATCTTGTTTGAAAGGTCCCTTATTCTGAGATACTATGTCTTTATGCTCAGTGATATCTGGGGTATTATCCCGAGACTTCTGCTGTATGGAAATACTAACCTAGTCCCCGGATAATACTTTCTGCAAATGCTTGAAAAAGCGCCGCCCTCAGCAAATCGATGAAACAATAAAATTGATAGTCATTGCTATTGTAAAAAAGATCCTCTAAAGGGGACCCACCAAAAGTCGAGCCGTCATCTCTCTGCTGAACGGAAGTTCTGACCTGAGCTCTCACGGTTTCGCACCTAACCCCTTACAGATATCATATGTGGTATATTCACCTGTAAGACTGGATATTGGGATCTGGATACAGGAGTATATTCAAGTAGTGGGACACACGAATAAGTTTAAGTTCTTAAAACATTAATATTGTATCTCGGATCAATTAAACTTTGTGTGAACATTTAAGTGGACAAATATACTGACAATCTAGGTGAATTGTTTAAAACTTAAAATGAAATGAAGCTTAACGGTGTTGGTGATTAGTCTCAAAAACTGATATGATCCTCTTACACGAACTCAGAAAAATATTGTCTGTAAATATTTCTTTACTGCATTACATGTTTCTTTGCAAAATTCAAAAAGATTTTAGTGTGTTTTAGCATAAAGTTTCAAAAACTCAAAAAGATTTTTGACAACTGATATTGGAAAGCTGTTTTTCAAAATTCCGAGTGCTAAACATGATGAGCAATATTTGAGGGAGTGTATGTTTGGAATTGTAGGATCGGTTTCGACCTGAAGGAGTCGATCGGAAGAGCTCTCGTACGTTTCAGAGGCGGAAACTAAGAAACGAACTAGAAAACAGCTTGAACTACACTTAAACCTCTTGTATATTCATTTAACAGCGTTTACAGTGAGAGGAAATACCAGCAGCACTTCGGTATCAATTTGTCTGACCGTTACAAATGACAACAACATGACAGCTATTTATACTAACAGACTCATCGTTTGAAACTTTTCAAACGGACATACATTTCAAACGAAGGCCATTCAAACGGCCATATCCTCAAACGGTCACCAACTTTAACTTAAACGGTCAACAAGAATTCTTTTTACAATATTCAAATGGCAGCCTTCACATGATTGGATCTCAAATGGTGTAATCTCATTGGACCATAAAATGGCATCACTTCATTGGACCATAAAATGGCATCACTTCATTGGACCATAAAATGTTTTGTCTTTTGTGAACAATCAAACTTGTCTTTTACGTGACATTGTAGACTTCTCATGAGATGATGATGCAAGGAATGATGTCACAAGGATGATGTCATCATCAAGAATGATGACATCATTCTTGTTCCATACCGCAACGAACCTGAGACTCGACATAAGACGAAGACGACAGATGACTGCACCAACAGACTCCCCCTCAGATGTTGACGAGTCTTAAGTGTCGAGTCTTCAACGACTTCAATCTTTATCAGTCTGAACACTCTCTGAAATATCTCACAGTGTAAGCATCCTCAAGTCTTTCTCTTCTCTTTTTATCATCATCAACAGACTCTCCACGAACAATCTTTACTCGGATGTCTTCAGACTCCCCCTTTCAATATGCTGGGATCGCAGTCTGGCATGTTGAAATCACAAATTCTTCAGGTATCGGAACCTGGATCTCTATCTCTTAGAAACCTGCACATCCTCTACCCAAAAATAAATTTTTCTGATGATAACATGTAAAAATCTAATGAATCACTTGTAGAAATTATACAATCAAAGAATGATTTTACAATGTTAATCTTTGATAAACCACTTGAAGATATATTTTAATTTTTCAAAACATCACACCTCCCAAACCTTTTGTTCATCATGTTTAGCACTCGGAATTTTGAAAATTAGCTCTTCAACATCAGTTGTCGAAAATCTTTTTGTATTTTTCAAAAATTTATGCTAAAACACACTAAAAAGCAGAAAAAACAAAATATTTACAAACAATATTTTTGTGAGTTTGTGTAAGAGGATCATATCAGTTTTGTGACAAATCACTAACACCATTAAGCTTTAAACATATTCAGTTCTAAACAATTTTCCTAGATTGTCAGTATATTGGTCCACTTTAAATTTTCACACAAATTTCAATCGATTCGAGATACGATATTAGTGTTTTAGAAACTTAAACTTAATTGTGTATCACTCCACTCGAATATACTCCTGTATCCAGATCCCAATATTCAGTCTTACAGGTGAGTATACCACAGATGATATCTGTAAAGGGGTTATGTGCGAGGGCCGTGAGAGCTCAGGTCGATACTTCCGTATACCCAGAGAGATGACGGCTTCGACTTTAGGTGGGTCCCCTTTAGAGGATCTTTTGGTTACAACAGCAGCGACTATCAATTTTATTGTTTCATCAGCTTGCTGAGGGCGATGCTATGTTTCAAGCATTTTGCGAAAAGCATTATCCGGGGACTAGGTCAGTACTTCCAAACAGCAGAAGTCCCGGGATAATACCCCAGATAGCACTGAGTATAAAGACCTAGTATATCAGAATACGGGACCTTTCAAACAAGATTTCGGGGGTTACCCATATATTCAAGAATAGTTACCCACGAATCTAGCAAGTTTGAATTAGGTTTATATCTCGTTTCAATTTACTAAATGTGCAAAAACCTACTGACACATCCGCAGTAAGATTGTTTATCACTTTTAAACTTTCCAATTCTTTAGCATGTTGTGATAGTCCACTGATGTACTATCATTTCCTCTTTTTCACAACAAAACTCATTTTTTATTTTATCATGTTTTTGGCTTTTTCAAATTTTCTAATGTTTTTGGATTTTCTGAAATTTACTACTCCCCCTAAAATGCAAACACATTAACGAAAATATGAAAACAAACTGTACAGAAACATGACAACCGATATCAAATCACCTCAATTCACCATTCGCTTGGTATAAACAATCAGAACTCCTCCTATCAACAAACTATTTTCCCATTTAGATTTCAAAACACTTAAGTTTGTTTTAATCAAAATAGTTTTTCCGAAAAAAAAAGTTTGATTGATTTTACCACTTGTAGATTTATCAAACAAATGTTCGGGGATGTGGTTCATCATCTTGTCTTCCAACCAGATGTAGGAAAATACAAGTACAACTTAATGTCCTTGATTTACCATATGCAATCAAATCATCTAACCACTTGTAATTATAACCAACAAACATAAACAAACCTCTTTACCGTTTGTATGATTGACAGTACCGAATAAAATTCAAGAAAGATGCCGATTCATGCTCCACGCTTACCAACCTGGGAGCTCCGGCAAGTCCTGAGACTTACTGTTCATAATATGTACCATCCCAGTCACAAACCAGGGATGGTTCAACCTTTTCTTTCTTTGTTTTCTTCTCATAAAATTCTTTAACCCCTTTGACTTTTCGATCAATCATCTTGCCAAAGATATGTTTTACCTTGGGGTTAAAGGCCTTCTCAGCATCAAATTCCTGTTTATCATTATAAAATTGATTAGAAATTTCAGTTTTACCAATTTTCTTTTTATAATTTTCAGCCCGAAGTGATGGAAATTCCTCATCATTCACAATCGAAACTGATTTTTCATCTTTTACATCAGCTTCACATTTTGAAACAACTTGTGGCTCAACTGACTTTGTGGAATCAGTTTCATCGCCCGAAGATAGCTCCTCTGATTTCGACCTATCAGAATCATTGCTAGAGCTTTCACCAGCATTCTTAACAACCCATTTCTGGTTGTCAGACTTAGCTCTCTTCTTGTAGAACTTGTTCGAACTCTCACCAATTTCAAATATAGAATTTTGAAACAATTTTGTTCTATCAATTGGTGATTCGAACGCAAGCACTTTCTCTTTGACTTTACGAAATACTCCCTGTTTTGATTGTATTGCATTAGAACAATCTTTTGCAATATGTCCAATAGTGTTGCATCTGAAACAGGTTCTTGTATCTCTCTTCTGTTCGTCTTGCTTCTTCGCAAGGAACTCACTATTTGATTCCCTCCAGAAACTTGTCTTTTCTTCTTCATCAGTTGATGTGCCTGAAACAAATGACATTTTGGATTTAAAATCACGAACATATTTTTCATTTTTCTGTTTTTCTGTAGGAATAAAGCCTAAACCTTTCTTTTTGAAATTACCGTTATGGTTTGATTTCTTTTGAAAACCTGAACCAGAAGTGTAATTCTTTTTCTTGTTTAATCTTTGTTGTACTCTTGAGGTGTATTTTTTAGGTTTTTCATTAAGACATAAGTCTTTTATTTCAGAAATATTAATTTCTGTGAGTTTGAAAACCTTGTTTATCAATTCAGTTTTGACACCTCTTATTGGAAATTCCTCATCAGAATATAATTTGTCAGAATCATTCAAAGTGTATGCAACTTTAAACAACCCATCATCCAAATTAGATTTTGATAACAGGAATTCTTTGTCATAGACTATTTTTCCCTGTTTTTCTGTTTGACCCGGAGTGCTTGACTCAGACTTTGACTCTGACGCGGACTCCGACTTTGACTCCTCTATTTCATCGTTTTCTAACACATGATCCACGACTTTCTTCATTAATTGAGACTGTTGATCAGTGTCAGACGATGTAAACACAACATCAATACTATCTGGTAGATTGACTGACGACTCTGACTCCCACTGTAAATTTGTTGCCTTTTTGACTCTTTCATCGTTTGGGTATCTTGGCAAATATCCATTTTCCAGCGGGGGTGGACATTTGTTATAACTGACACCTTGCTTCTTACCAGATGGCGTCTTTTCAGTATCTTTTTTCTTGTCATTCGTCTTCTTGTCAGCATTTTTTTCATCAGCACCTTTTCCAGCTTCTTTCTCTTCAGTTACCTCATCATCTTCCCATACCTTCATACTTTCAACCGTCGGATAAATCCTGTCAATAACATAGGAAGTACATGAGTAACTTTTTAACAAACGATTAACTCTCTCCGTTTCAATTCTCTGCAGCTCAAGTTTCTGTTCTAAAGCAGCACACTTCTCAATATAGTTGTTTACAACTTTCTGCTTCGTCATAAACGCTCCCTGAAGAGTCTTCATTGCTACAGCTTGTTCTTCACTCGTTTGATTGTACTGATTCATAGTTTTATTCAGCACATCGTAAGACTCCTTCAGACTGTTCAAGTTGTAAATCAACGTGCTATTTTGCTTCTTCACAACTTCACAATTCTCACACTTCACTGGAATCTTTTTTGCATCAACTTCTTCCTCAGCCTTGAATTTAGGCACTTCTTTCACCTTTTGTCTTCTTACCACCGGTACCTCTTCATCATCACTGCTCACCGGTGTCTTGATCTTTTTCTTTTTCTTCTTGACCTTTTCATCTTCACTATCACTTTCAGCAAGCAGTTTCATATCTTCTTTATATTTTCTTGCCCAATATTCCGTATCATCATCACTATCATCTACAACCTTTGCCGTAAAAGCAATGTAAGCTGTAGTTTGATCAGGAATATAATCATCCCAGGTAAAATTTGCCCAGCTAAAACCCTCTGGTAATATCTCATCATCTTGATCAATTATCAAAGCACTACCATCCCTTCTTTTTCCACAATCATAACTACTCACACAAGCCCTCTTTCCAGTGTCTTCAATTACATCCCTTCCATGTGCAGTTTGAGCTTGATGTTTTTGTTGTTGAGATGATTGTTGACCAACTTGGTGATATATGGCTTTCCGATAGTAATCATTGTTGTTGTTGAACGGATTTTGAGCTCCACTTGCTTCTCGGTTAGTGCACTCTCTCTTGAAGTGTCCTTTTTCCCTGCATCGAAAACAAGTGACTTTAGATTTGTCAAAACCTAAAGTAGAAACATTCGTATCACGAAGATCATCTCTCCCCATGATTTGTTTGAATTTCTCAGCTCTCCGTAACACGCTAGCCAGACACCATTTTATGTCCATCAGCTCCATTTCTTCAGCATCTATCTGGTCGTAGTCTTCCTTGGTTAACATTGGATTGCCAATACGACCTGCAACAAAACAAGTATAAGATTCCAAAACCATTCCTAATGAAGACATTTGGTTTTTGGCAACTTCCTCGGAATAATCTTGATCATTTTCAAGATTTAACACAATGTTGCACTGTAATTTTCTCCCATTTTTAGTTGCAGAAATATTTGGATCAAAAGATGAAAATGGAGTGAAACTGGTTTTGCTGTTTGACCCAGATGATGGACTTCCAGATGAATTCTTGGCACTATAGGCAGTCTCAACCTTCGGAGATAGATTTGAAGATTTCTTCTCATTTACCCCAGCCTTATAATATAAACCTATGTCCTGTTCACCATCGAAATCTTTCATTCGGATAACTTTCCGTTGTTCCATTTCCTGAGCTTCGATCTTTTCAATGAACTTACTGAGCGTCAGATTGCTAAAACCCTTCTTGTTTCTGAGCATCATAAGGTGTGTGCCCCAAGTCTCGTATGGCAAAGCATCAACAAGTTTTTCGATCAACTCATCAGTGCTTTTCTCAATACTCAATCTCTTCATGTTAGCAAGCAAGTTACAGTATCTTTCAATAATCTCTCGTGTACTTTCATTCTTTAACCCTCGAAATAAATCAAACTCTTTCTTTAGAAGCGATTTCTTGCTTTTAACCATCTCTTCACTTCCTCGAAACTTTGAACGTAATGCTTTCCAAATCGAATATGACGTTCCATTGTGTTGTAAAAGCACCATAATATCTTCTTTCACTGCTTGTTGAAGAAGACTTAGCATCATTTTCTCATCTTTATACTTCTTCCTAGCATCAGCAGTAAGATCTTTTATTGGAACAGGCTCTTCATCATCATTCAAAGGTCGAACATACTTTGTCTCGACGCATTCCCAAGCATCAAGATAGTTAGCTTGCACCCAATTCTCAAACCGACCTTCCCAACCTTTAAATTCTTCGATGTTCATTAGTTTGGGAGGCTTTTGCATCGTCCCTGTTTCGTTTTCCAACATCGTGTTCTGTGTAATACTCATCGGTGTAACTGGAGTAGCGAATGCGTTGTAGAAATCCTCATCCATTTTTTCGAATTTTAAATGAGTTGTATCACCTTGTAAGAATACCTGACAACAAACAAACAAACAACAATCAGTTTATAGATTTATCAATTAACAGGATAAAATTGGTACTCGAACTGGTGAATATTCTGTTTGAACTGAAAGTTGACACACTGTGCGGACTGCAGACTGTGCGGACTGTTATGATCCGGATCCAATTTAACTGACTAGACTCTTTGAAACCTTTGAACTCCAAACTGTATGATCAAACCTTAAATTCAAATGACCTGACACACTCAACAAATGATTTGACCAATTCTATAAAGCACCAAATGGATTTATGAGTTCACATGCATTTTGATAAACAATTTCTTGGGCCGATGAACCATCACATAGGCTGACAAAATGTAGATCACATGAAGCCGACAACAACTTTTAGCAAATGATTATTGATTGGGCCGCTAACAGAAGTAAACACATGGGCCAATTACAAACAATTGATGGGTCGGCAATTTCTTTATATTTTGTTTGGACCGAATTAATGACCAATCACATGGGCTTTCACATGCAAACTTTAATATATTAAACAATGGCCGACAATTAGAATTATCACCACTCAAAGATTGGACCATTAATCTTGAATCACATGCATACTGACATGCAACCCGACAACCTTTTATAATATTTCGATTTCAAACGGTGACTTCAAACGATATGTGTCATTCAAACAATAGTTCAAACGAGAGCCTTGTTTCAAACGGAAGAGATGGTTCAAACGATGTGTTGTTCAAACGATGGGATACTTCCTCAAACGAGATGGATTGTTCAAACGATTCTTTCAAACGGTATGGACTTTTCAAACGACAGAAATCATTTTTCAAACGATAGGACAAGTTTTTCAAACGGTCAGATAATTTTCAAACAATACGAAGCATATTTCAAACGATAGGAAGCCTTTTCAAACGATAGGAAATTGCTACGTTCAAACGGAACCCTTTTTTGAAGCCATTTTTGTCACTTTTACTTCGATTTTTGATCTGAAATTCTCAAGGCTTTGTTAAAACACCATTACACACATATTGTGAGAGTTTCAGCCGATTTCAACCGTGAAAACTTGTAATTTTCGAAAAAGAAAGATGTAGAAGGAGAAAATGCAGCTGAATTGTATAGAACTCTTCCTCCTGAGCTCTGATACCACTTGTAGGATCGGTTTCGACCTGAAGGAGTCGATCGGAAGAGCTCTCGTACGTTTCAGAGGCGGAAACTAAGAAACGAACTAGAAAACAGCTTGAACTACACTTAAACCTCTTGTATATTCATTTAACAGCGTTTACTGTGAGAGGAAATACCGGCAGCACTTCGGTATCAATTTGTCTGACCGTTACAAATGACAACAACATGACAGCTATTTATACTAACAGACTCATCGTTTGAAACTTTTCAAACGGACATACATTTCAAACGAAGGCCATTCAAACGGCCA
Source organism: Helianthus annuus (assembly GCF_002127325.2). NCBI lineage: Eukaryota > Viridiplantae > Streptophyta > Magnoliopsida > Asterales > Asteraceae > Helianthus > Helianthus annuus. Next base: position 103,830,691 of record NC_035444.2, on the reverse strand, counting down.
TATCCTCAAACGGTCACCAACTTTAACTCAAACGGTCAACAAGAATTCTTTTTACAATATTCAAATGGCAGCCTTCACATGATTGGATCTCAAATGGTGTAATCTCATTGGACCATAAAATGGCATCACTTCATTGGACCATAAAATGGCATCACTTCATTGGACCATAAAATGTTTTGTCTTTTGTGAACAATCAAACTTGTCTTTTACGTGACATTGTAGACTTCTCATGAGATGATGATGCAAGGAATGATGTCACAAGGATGATGTCATCATCAAGAATGATGACATCATTCTTGTTCCGTACCGCAACGAACCCAAGACTCGACATAAGACGAAGACGACAGATGACTGCACCAACAGGAATTAAATGTTTTCATAATCTAACCTTTCAAGTGGTTCATCAAAATCTGTGTTTGTTTTTGAGAAGTGAGTCTGATGTAGTACATGGGTTTATGTTTGAAATATGTATGTGAGTGAAACTTATGTTTTGGGTAGAGAATTTGCAGGTGATCCAGTTGCAGGTGATCCAGGTTGTATTGCTTGAATCTGTTATAAGCCAGACAACAATCCTAAAGCTGATGATGCTGATGAACTGAAGAAATGCCAGCATATCGCAAGGGGGAGTCTGAAGATCTGCAAGAAAATATTGAGAGAGAAAAGCCCAGAGACTGATCAAGACTGGAGATGTGAAGACACAGCATTGTTGTGACTCAATAGTCGACTCCATCAACATCTGAGGGGGAGTCTGTTGGTGCACTACATCTGTTGATTTCGTCTTGGATCATGTTATACTTTGTATTGTATAGATTAGGGCATGTTTTACGAGAAAACTGGAGAGTATATATGTTTTAGCTAGTAGGTTCGCTTATGTGACATGTACGAATATGGGAACCTGTTAGGTTCGCTTATTTGGACATGTACGAATATGGGAACCTACCAATAGTATAAATACCCATAAGCTGATCTCATTTGTAAGGTTCTGATTTTCCATACCGAGGTGCTGCCGGTGAGAGAATTGGTTGTAAAGGCTGTTATATCAATCAACAAAGTGATTTAAGAGAATATCTAGCTGTTTCTACGTCAGGTACTTGTTTTCCGCACCTGTATCTGATCAAAACTCCTCTGATAGACTCGTTCGGGTCAAAACACGATCCTACAGTACATAATGTCAGGGGGCTCGCTACCCACTGATAGATCCTTAAACTCCATGAATGCTATTAACATACCGGGATTTCATTACAAGAATACAAAGATTTCATATGATAACACTAACTGCATGAACTCACTCAACTTTTGTTGACTTCTTAAAACTACATGTATTTCAGGAAACAAGTATTGAGTTGGTGATACACTACGGGGAACGGGAAAGTCTATGACAACGATAACCGCTTTTGGAGGGTTTGTCTTTTATATCCCAACTTCGTATGGGTATATAGGGGACAAAACCTCACTATGTTTTATGTCAAAAACTATCTTTTGTGTTGTGTAATATAACTATGTTTTGGTTAACATTTGTGAACGTTGTGGAAACTAGAAAACTATGTTGGAAACTTGTAAAGTTGGTTTGAAAACAATATATCTATGGAATCGTTGTGGTTTATTATGTTTACTCATTTGGATGCAATGATTACCTTTCATACGTCGCACACAATACGCTTCCGCTACTAGCTGGGTGTGACACGATGCCCTCAGCAGGCGAAGCTATTTGCAAAGTGTTCGTAATATTTCCGCCCAGCATCATCTCGAAACCCTCATCCATGACGCTCAGCATGCCTGTTTTACCGAACGCACTATGAAGAAGGAAAGGATTTATCATAACGGCGAGCAGTTAGTGAATAAATCGAATGGGATATTCCATTATTTGGACTGAATTTGGATTCCCAAACGTACTAACTTGCGACAAATCTTGTTGGATGAAGCCCACAAGTCTCGATATTCTATTCATCCTGGCACCGACAAAATGTATCATGACCTTCGTCAATGGTACTGGTGGCCTAGAATAAAGAAGGATATCGCTATCTATGTTTCGAAGTGCCTGACTTGCTCGAAAGTCAAGGCCAAACAACAAAGACCATCTGGCTTGCTTGAACAACCCGAGATCCCGATGTGGAAATGGGAAAGCATAGCCATGGATTTTATCACGAAATTCCCGCATACAACCTCAGGTGACGATAGCATTTGGGTAACCGTTGACCGTTTGACTAAATTTGCCCATTTCTTGCCGATACGAGAAGACTTTAAGGTGGAAAAATTAGCCCGAATCTACACCGATGAAGTTATCTGTCGACACGGTACGCCTCGTGACATCATTTCTGACCGCAATGGTCGGTTTACCTCGCGTCTCTGGGAAACGTTTCAATCTGCTCTCGGTACTACGCTTAATCGTTTTCCATCCCCAAACTGACGGTCAGACTGAAAGAACGATTCGTACTTTGGAAGGCATGCTTCGTTCATGTGTCATAGATTTCGGTGGTAGTTGGGACGCTCACTTACCTTTAGTCGAATTCTCGTACAATAACAGTTATCATTCTAGTATACAAATGGCACCATTTGAGGCATTGTACAGAAGAAAATGTCGATCGCCGATTGTGTGGCATGAGATCGGAGATGCGCAGCTAACCGGTCCTGAGCTACTGCAAGAAACGACTGACAAAATCCTCCAAATTCGAGACAACCTGCTGAAAGCTCGGAGTCATCAGAAAAGTTACGCCGATAGACGACGCAAGCCCCTTGAATTTGATGTTGGCGACCATGTACTCCTAAAGGTATCACCTTGGAAGGGTGTGGTCAGATTCAGCAAGAAAGGAAAGCTCGCGCCTCGATATGTTGGACCCTTTAAGATTCTGGAAAGGATCGGAAAAGTGGCCTACAGACTCGAACTACCGGAGGAACTTAGCAACGTTCACCCGAATTTCCATGTATCGAACCTCAGAAAGTGCCTAGCCGAGCACGATTTACATGTTCCGCTAGAGGATCTCCAAGTGGACGAAACTGTTGGATCAGTTTCGACACCTTACGATTGCGTAACGAGCGTTCGACGTGCGGAATCCGTGAACGTGCGTGACCGAACACATAATAACGTACACTAATCGGTGATTCTATTTATGATGTGACAAATACAAGCTCCGTGAATCACGTCTTGCCACTTTCTCTCTCTAGTTTCTCTCTCTAAGCACCTAGCTCTCCAAGCTCTAATGTGGCAAAAGTCTTAAATCAAAACCCTAAGGCTCCTATTTATAGACACAAGATTATAAGGGATTTACCCTTATTTACAATAATGCCACCTTGCCTATTGCTTACAAATTACAATATAAAGCCTATTTTACTTCTATTTCAGCTACGGTTGCGATTGACGAAGGCGATAGACATTCTGCACTAACAGACTCCCCCTGGATATTGCCGCAGTCAATCTGTAGTCAAACTCGTAGCAACTTGACTTTCTCTCTCTCTCTCTGAGTCTTCTTGAAGGTTTGACGGTTTCAGCAACCATAGACTCCCTCTTTCTCAAACAGAATCCCCGTGGATCTGTTTACGAGCTTCCGTTGCTCCCCCTCTCGCTTAGACTCTTTTTCTTCAGGCTCCCCCTTTCGTCAAGCTTCCGTGCTTTTAGGATCGACACCTGGATTTCCAGATACAAGCTCTTCCAGGAACGATACCTGGCTCCTTACACGCTTCCGTTTGCGTTGAGCTCGTCTTCAGACTCCCCCTTAGACTCAGCTGTCGGGATCGTAGTCTGGCTTTCACCGTTTCACAAATTCAGGATCAATTCCTGGCTTTGTTCTGCATCTGCTCAGGACTTGAAACCTGGTTAACCTGCACATCCTCTACCTCAACATAAGTTTCACAAATTTATAACAGTTAGATTTAAGAAACTTACTGGTAGAAATCATTAACTCATCAATCTGTATAGTTACATCAAGTTCAAATGAATGACCTTGATTAACTAAACACACAACCTTTTAAACATTTGTATATGACATTCAAAGTTTTCAACATATTCTCCCAATCCTGTTCATCATGTTTAGCACTCGAATTTTGAATATCAGCTCTTCACTATCAGCTGTCGAAAATCTTTTTGAATTTTCAAAATTTTATGCTAAAACACTCCGAAAATCTTTTTGGATTTTTGTTTCTGAATGAAATGCAGTAAACAAATATATACATATAATATTTTTGTGAGTTTGTGTAAGAGGATCATATCAGTTCTTGAGACAAATCACTAGCACCGTTAAGCTTTAATCATTTTAAGTTCTAAACGATTCACGTCGATTGACGATATAGTTGTCCTCTTAAATTTTCACACACTTTTCAATCTATTCAGGATACGATTTAGATGTTTTATGAACTTAGCTCAATTCATGTGTCCCCCCACCTCTTGAATATACTCCCGTATCCAGAATCTCAATATTCAGTCTTACAGGTAAGTATACTACAATGATATCTGTACATAAATTAGGTGTGCGAGGGCCGAGGGATCTCAGGTCGATACTTCCGTATGCGCAGAGAGATATCAGCTTCGACTTTTCAGTATGTCCCCTTTAGAGGATCTTTTTGCATTACAACAGCAGCGACTAACAATTTTATTGTTTCATCTGCATGCTGAGGGTTTATGCTGTGTTTCAAGCATTTTGGTGAAAGTATTAGCCAAGGACTAGGTCAGAACTACCGTTCAGCAGAAGTCCCGGAATAATACCCCAGACATCATTGAGTATAAAAACCTAGTATATCAGAATACGAGACCTTTCAAACGAGATTTCAGGGGTTACCTATCTATCCAAGTAGTGTTCCCCACGAATTTCACAAGTTTGAAATTTTAGGTTTATATCCCGAATAAATCTACTAAATGTACGAAAACCTATCGACACATCATTAGTGAGACCGTTTATCACATTTGACAATACATTTCTTTAGCGTGCTGTGATGGTCCACTGATGTACTATCATTTCTTTAGCGTGTTGTGATGGTCCACTGATGGTCCACTCATTTTAGTTTTTTCAATGTTTTTGGCATTTTCAAATTTTCTAATTTTTAAAAATTTTTCTCCCCCTAAAATCAAAATATGTTTCAATTTTGATTTTCAAGGAAAATTTGAAAACTGTACAAATAAAATGACAAACTTATATCGAATCACTTCAATTCGCCATTCATTGGCATAAACAATCAGAACTCCCCCTGACAACAAACTATTTTCCCATTTAGATTTCAAAACACTTAAGTTTGTTTTAATCAAAATGGTTTTTCCGGAAAATTAGTTTTGTGTGTCATTTCACAAATTCGGGGTTCTTTCATCACATTGTTTTCCTTTAATCACTAGACGGAAAGAGAAATCAAGTACAACTTAATGTCCTTGATTAGTCTTTTGTAATTCGAAATATCACAGTTACCAACCTGTGAATTTCTCAAGAAAGATGCCGATACCTGTTCCACACTTACCAACCTGGGAACTCCGGCAAGTCAGAAATTCAACCAACCAATTTTGACACCCAAGCCTGACCAGTCTTAGGCGTATTTTGAGCTTTTCTCTTTTCTTCATAAAATTCTTTTACTCCTTTTTCCTTACCATCAGCCATCTTACTAAAAATATGTTTAACATTGCTATTAAACATTTTTCCAGTATCAACACCTTTTGATTTTCGGTTCGCGGCTTGTAATGGTGGAAAATCCTTATCATTCATTAAAGGAATTGTTTCTTCCTTTTTTACCTCAAGTTGTGGCTCTTCTGATTTTGTGGAATCAGATTCATTGCCCGAGTGTGGCTTGTCTGACTTTGATCTGTCAGATTCATCGCCGACACTTTTCTTTTTCTCCTTTTTCTCTTTTGTCCTCAAATTTGTATCTGATGAAACCGTCTTGCTTGACTGTGCAATCGAGGAAATCGATTCATCAGAACTCTTATTCTTACCAACCGAAGAACCCGAGGACAAGATTCTTTCCAAATACTCTCGTGCTTTCTTCCTCTTTTTCTCAGTCTGTCTTTTTGCCCCTGAGAAAGTTTTACTTTTGCTTCCTGAACTTTAGGTTCTTGAACCTTCTGTTCTTTGGGCTTGACGTTGACTGGTTTCTTTACTAATCTCTGAGATTCAACCCTCGATCTTCCCATCGATCTCCTTGGGCAATCTCTAGCAATGTGGCCTCTGATTTGACAATTAAAGCGTCTTCTCGTCTCATAATTCCATCTTTGGCAGTTAACAGCGATGTGTCCTTGATAACCACAGTTGTAACACACCCTGTTATCATACCATGTACCACCTTCACACCAAATGCTCAGATCATAGCATTGTCTGGCTTTGTGAAAAAATGGATTTAGCTTTGAAGCACTGTGGTCAAACCTGCACCACTTATTACCAACACTTTGTGAGTTTTCATTGTTAAATTTTTGTGTTTTTTCATAACGATTGGATGACTTATCTGATGAGCTTTTATTTTCATTTTTAGACTTTTTCAAATTTTTATCTTTTTGTTTCTGTTCTGCACTCCTCTTAACGGGTTTTTGCTTCGAGCATTCACCTACTTCAGTAGATTGCAGAACAGTCTTTTGAAATTTTTCTTGTAAATCTAAAAATATTTTTCTTTTCTTCTCTTTTTCATCATCAGATATTTCATCACAATCTTCAATTTTGACTTTGTCAAAATTTGTGACCTTGTCACTTATTGGAACAGAATTGATTGGTTTTGGACATAAAAACTTCAAACTATCCGATGAAGTCACAAAACCTTTCAGTTTCTTTTCAAGTTCCTCAATCTTGTTTCTTGAATTTTCAGCTTCGTTTTCAAGCCAAGATATTCTTTCAAGATGTGACTTGATTAATTTTTCATTTTCAATTTTAACATTTTCAAAAACAGACTTCTCATTTTCCAAAACTCTTATTCGATCTTGAAATTCTATTTCTTTTTCTTTTAAAAAATTATTTTCTAATTTGATCCAAGAAACCTTTTCATTTTTACTTTTAACTGTTTCTTTCAAAATTTTGTTTTCTGATGATAAACTGTTCAAATCATTTAACAGTTTATCATTTTCAGATTTTAGCTTTTCACAACTCAAGCGTGACTCCAGAATCTGTTCATTATCGGCCTTTTTTTACTATCATTATCACACTCTTCATCAGATGAGCATGAATGATCAAAAACTGGAGCTCTTTCTGAAATATCTTCTGAAACTTCATCTTTTTCAGATTTAACTTCCAAACTCTTTTCAGTTTTATCTGCATCAGCTTTAACCTTTCCTAAGGCTTCCTTTTTCAAATCTTCAACCATCTTTTTCAACCTTTCATCTGTTCTCTTCTTGAATTCTACCACCTTCGGTAGACTTGCTAAACAAACTTCTCTTATCTTTTTCTCCAAATTCGGCAAATACTCTTTATCAGATAACCTTCTTGTGTTGAAAGTTCCCTCACTTGGAAACAAATTGGTTACAGCATCAAAATCCACTTTTGATGGATCAACTACTGGATTTCCCAGTGGATCCATGTAACACTCCAACTCTTCATTCCATCTATTAGCTCTTTGTGCTTCTTGAAATGGTTCATTCAACTTTCTAATTTCCCATCTTGCACTATCTCTTCGCCACCAGGCATCATGATCATCATTAGCCATGTCTAGAAATTCTGAAAATATTGAATATCTCGAATTACCTTTATTAACTCAAACGATAATTGGGCCTTTTAACTGTTTGTAGAAATGCTATAGGGCCTCAAAAGATTAGTGGGTCGGTTGTTCTTGTCCCACCGTCAACTATGATTGTTATAGTGGGTGACAAAATGAATTCCTTTGATTGGGCCTCGTATATTAATGAGACGGTGCAGTATGGGCTAAACAATTAACACAACAGATAACTCAGCTCAACTTTTGATTTCCGACAATTCAAACCAACTTTTGCGATTGGACTGTTTTTAATTTTCAATTGTGTGTGGCCGACAACCTTTAATGTTCACATGCAATAACCTTGATTGGTCCTTAACTAACGATATCACATAAGCATGTGATACAGCCTACAACTATGAACAATCTGAACCATGTGAAGAAGATGACACAAAAGCGAATCACTATCAAAACTTATAAGCGGACCACTGATGTATAATGAGCGGATCTATTTGTCAAATAAGCGGACCAATCACGTGATTTGGAGCGGATCTGTATGAGCTATAAGCGAACCATCTCAAATCAAAACCTATGAGCGAATCTCCTAGTCATATGAGCGAACCTGTTGTTTAACCGAATAAGCGAACCTCAAAATTGACCAATGAGCGACCCTCTTAATTGACTAATGAGCGGACCATAAACTGTTCGAAAAAGCGAACCAAACATGTAATTTTGGAGCGAATCTCACATAAGCGAACCAGAACGAGCCTTGACCCTATGAGCGAACCTCAACAGCTCTATGAGCGAACCTGGACGAACGAACCTGTTTGTTTGACGCGAAAACGAACCGAACAACCTCGATTTCTCCTAAACGGCTTGGAGTTTTGATCTGAAACTTGGTAGGGTTGTATATCAGATGTATACGCACAATATATCCAAAAATCAGCTGAAATGGACCGTGAAAACCTGTTCGTTTTGACGAAAAACAGTAAAAAAATGTGAAAAGTAGGTAGAAGATGAAGAAATAGATGTAATCAGATCTGAATCGGCTGAAAACTGGTACGAATCAATGCGTTTGATCGTGCAATCGAGCTCCTAGCTCTGATACCACTTGTTGGATCGGTTTCGACACCTTACGATTGCGTAACGAACGTTCGACGTGCGGAATCCATGAACGTGCGTGACCGAACACACAATAACGTACACTAATCGGTGATTCTATTTATGATGTGACGAATACAAGCTCCGTGAATCACGTTTTGCCACTTTCTCTCTCTAGTTTCTCTCTCTAAGCACCTAGCTCTCCAAGCTCTAATGTGGCAAAAGTCTTAAATCAAAACCCTAAGGCTCTTATTTATAGACACAAGATTAAAAGGGATTTCCCCTTATTTACAATAATGCCACCTTGCCTATTGCTTACAAATTACAATATAAAGCCTATTTTACTTCTATTTCAGCTACGTTTCCGATTGACGAAGGCGATAGACATTCTGCACTAACAGAAACATTACACTTCGTGGAGAAGCATGTCGAGATCATGGATTGAGAAACCAAGAAGCTCAGGCGCTCACGCATTCCCATTGTGAAGGTTCGCTGGGAAGGCAAACGAGGTGCGGAGTTCACCTGGGAACTCCAAAAGTGACATGAAGACGAAGTACCCGCGGTTATTTGTTACTGCTTAAGCCTAATTTCGGGACGAAATTCCCTTAAGTAGGGGAGGCTGTAACACCCCGTGTTACGAAAGTCAAAGTCAAAGTCAAGATTGAAGTCGAAGGAAGAAAAGATTGCTAATTGCGATTTGTCACTCCTTGCACAACTACTGTTTTGACTTCTTTGACTTGTAATTTATCTATTTATTTTATCGCTTTAGTTGTATTATGTGGAGTATCTATTAATAATCGAGGTTTAATCGTTAATTATCGCATGTTTTATCGCTTTATCGCTAACCGCATCACAATCGCATTCGCGCCTTGATTGATAGGTTCTGTATATTGTTTTACGTGTGTATGTTACTTATGTGTTACTTGTGCACGTCTACTTTATGTTTGTGGTGATTAATCAAATCGCAATCGCAACTCTATCGCAACGCAACTTAATCGCAAACGCTAAACACAAGTTATTTATAGTGATTGTATGTTAGATATAGTAGCTAGCTTATTTGTGGGTAATTCTATCGCATCGCTCACTCGAAACGCGTCGTAACGCTCAACACGCGAATCAAAACGCCGAAACTTAACTCACCAAACTCACTCGATCGAGTGGCCAACCGATCGAATGGCCAGCCGATCGGGTAGCCATCCAATCGAGTTGTTGTTCGACCCTTGCTCCCTTTCCTCTTTTGGAAACCCTATAAATACCCTCCTGGCACATTATTTGTGATGTGACAGCTCCTTCACTCGACCAGCCGCACTCAAGCACTCTTTCTCCCGATTTCTCGCGATTCTTGTAAGTTTTCAACCTAAATCTTGAACTTCTATGATCTACACGCACTTCTTCATCATTTTCTCTTTTGAATCTCAACTTTTAACCGTGAAATCAACGGATTTGAGGTGTTCTAGGGTGATGTCATCATGGAGTTCCTATGAACTTCAAGTCTTGGCCTCATTCCACCAAGAACAACTCAGATCTGGAAGATTTCCACAAGATTAAACAATGTTTTCGCTTAGATCTACACATATTCATGGTTAAAAGGATTGAAAGATGGGTTTCTAATTTTCTTTCAACTCTTTTACACTCAATGTACTCAAAACCGATAGAATCGGAGTTCGTTATGATCTTCTACTCCTTCTTAGTGATGTGTTGGTTCAAGATCCGGTTCCTATCAAAGAGACTACCGATTTCGGGTAAAACATGAACGACCGTCTTGGACAGTTAACTAATCGGACTAGGGTGATTCCTGTTCGATCGGATCACTTGGGTCATGATGGGGTTTCTGTTGTTTAACACGTTGTCACACCGTCTAGATCAATCTACACAACTTTCAAAACAATCAAGTTCAAGACGGTTGGTTCGTTGGGACGAATTGCCACCCGATCGGATAGCCATCCGATCGAACGACTATCCGATCGGCTTGCACCTGGTTCCATACTTAAACTTTTTATTCAACTTTACAAAGGTCTGAACGTCGAACTAATTGCCGCTCGATCGGATAGCCATCTGATCGAACGACCATCCGATGATATGACATTTGGAACTTCAACACTTAACCATTTTCATAAATTTCAAAGATCATCAGTAACTAACGGATTGCCAATCGATCGGATTGGATTGCTATCCGATCGAGTGACCATCCTGCTGTGAACTTGTTCTCACGAAGTGTCCTACCAATCGGATCGCTCTCCGATCGAACGACCGTTTGATCGATCGACCTGAAGGGTAGAGATTACTTCTCTGTTTTCAAAATGCTACAATGAAAACTTCAAAGCCATCATACACAAACACATCCTTACCAAATGAGGGTCAATCCAATCGAATGGCCATCTGATCGGATGACCATCCGAACGGATTGACATCCGATCGAATGGTCAACCAATCGGATAGCCATCCGATCGGGTTGCCACTTGACACTTAATCATTCTTCTCGTTTTACGCGCCGCTTATCGTTAACTGTTCAGGCTAATCTCTCTCAGCGCTCCCTTCAATCCAAGAGAGTGTTTACTTGTTAAACACTATCTGTGAGTATACTCGAACCCTTTTTGCTTTACGCACTTTTGGGTGTTACATACGTTACTTATTCTAAATCACAATCTACACACAACGCAAACACTATTTATACGCTGACCGTTATTGCATGCTACGTTTTATTCGATGAATGCTTGTATGTTATGTTAACACAGTGATTGTTGCCTGACACCTTAGCAACGATAGTACTATATTTTGGACTCAGCACCTGTCATGGACAAGGGTTGTTAAGGGCTTTACTTCACGTGTCCCAGTGGGGATATGTGTTGCACATTCTACAACTCGCCGTCACGTTTGTGCATATTTCTCTGTCGATAACCTACTTGCCTTCACTTTGTACATGTTACATGCTGGTTATGCGCAAACGACTCTATTACTACTATCAAACTTGTATGCTCACCTTTACACTATGTGTATTGACCTCTATTTTAGTGTATGTGACAGGTGTTTGAATGCTTAGGATGCTTTGCTTGTTAATTGCTGGAATCAAGACTAGGATGGAGTCTAGAAACAAACCAAAAACAATTTATTTATTTTGAATCTGAGTTGTCAGAACAGAACCACTTGTCTTTTAATTGTCTGTAATAACTATGCTACTTGTTATATCATGGTATGGGACGTGATGCTTAAATAATTGGTAATCGTAGTTGTTATGGAAATTCCTGGACAATCTGTTTCGCTCAGTGTCGCGCCCCGATGTTTCCGCCATCGGTTAGGGTGTGACATTGGTAGTACTGGTTCGGACGGCTCCTCGAAGATGGTATCCTCGCCGATCGGTAACTCGCCGAACTTCCAGTACAGAGACGATGAAGAGACGCAAAACTTGGACGCTGGAGGGGGAGCAGAAAAGTCGCCGGAAGTGAATGGGGAAACTCAAGAGATGGTCTCTCCCATGCACGTTCCCGTTCAGAATGATTATGTTGGTGGGGGCATTAGTTTCAAGAATGATGGGGATTTTTTTAATAAAGAAGTGGAAGAGGCTATGGAAGAGAAGGCTCATGTGGACCCCTCTATTGAGCATTCCTTGGGTGTTGGTATCGAGAATAATAAGGTGGCGGAGTGTTATAAGGTAGTTGGGCCAATTCAGTGTTGTGGACCCTATATGGTGAACATATTTGAAGATCCCAGTAATGTTAATAGGCCCAAAAAGAAAAAAAACAGCCTAGCATTCTTAAAAGCAAAAAAAGGGGTAGGCCAGAGAAGTTGTGAGAGCCCAAAGGAAGATCAAAGACCCAAAAAAAAAGACCCAGATCAGAACTAGAAGATAGGTTTGATTTAAATAAAGATTTTGACCCTAAGTTCAACTGGGTCTCGGGAACAGAGGAAGATAGCAAGTCTGGAATTATTAGTGAAGATTCTGGGATAGGTCTTGCGGATCTTAACGGTCCTGTGCATCATGTTGATCACTCGGGCGGCGACTCGGAGCCTCGGGATTATACCAGTATTGTTGAGCCGGATGAGGACTCGACAGCGGCGGCGATAGGAAGTGATAAGGACTTATTGACTTATAACTTATCCAAAAAGTGTTTGAATGAGCTCATGAGGTGGGAAAAGTAAATAAGTTGTTTTAAAAAAGTGTTTGTATGAACTTATGAGGTGCGAAAAAGTAATATTTCATTAAAAGTTAAAATAAATTTCAAAAAGTTAATGTTTCATGACTTTCCAAAATGACTTTTCCATCTTATACATTAAGGTGGAAAAGTCATTTTAAATAATTAAGTACTTTATTACATTATTAATAATTATGTTTTTTTATGTTATTTACTTTATTACATTATTTTGTTATAAAGTCAAAAGTAATAATTATGTTTTTTATGTTATTTTATAATACTTTTGTTATTTTTTTATATTTTGTTATACTATTATTAATATTAATATTAATATCAATATTAATAAATAAATAATCATGACACTTTATTATAAACACGAAAGTGAAAAAATGCATCATAAATAAATAAAAGTTCATCTAATAAAAAAGTATGCAAACATTAAAACAATTAATCACCTAGATCGACAAAACCATTTTCACGACGATAAAGTTGGGTATAAAATTCTAAACGCCACCTATATAATTCTAGCTCCTAGTGGTGGGAAAAGCAGACAATATTGGTGATAACGGGGGCCGCATGTTACAGTAGTTCTATGATCATCACAAATTGTTGGGGTTGATGATCAAGATTCCCCTATCTTTTGATATTAAGGGGTTGTTTGGCTGAGCTTTTCAAAACAACTTATTTGCTTATTTGCTTTTCTGAAAAGCAAATAAGTCAATAAGCTCTTTTGAAAAGCTTTAAAATGAAGCTTTTCAAAACAGCTTATTGACTTAATGCTTTTCAGAAAGCAAATAAGCTCTTTTGAAAAGCTCAGCCAAACAGCCCCTAATTAACCTAATAACCAAACTCTTTTGTAAAAGTTTGTGCTCAACTTCTCATCCAAATGTTACAGTATAGCTTGTATAAGTTGGACAAAGAAAGTATATATTATGGCAAATTATTTAAGTCGTAGATACACTGCAAACTGAAGTAAATCATATGTTTTAGAAAAATAGAATATAATGAGTTAGAAGGTTCTTGTTATGAATATATTTATTATTCTTGTGGTTATCAACACCTAAAATAGATTAGGCTTGTTCCACAAGTTTTCCTATCTTATATATACACTCTTGTACATCTTCTAATATACACTCATTCAATAATATCAATATATTCCTCCCAATTCTTCTCTTGTATGGTTTTGCTATTAGGCTAGTTGCACAATACGTTATCAGCACGACTCTCACTAAAACCCTAGTTTTTGAGTGGTCGTCACAGTTGGCTACACGTTTTGAAGCAAACATGATACATTAGCATCTCCCGTTGTTCCGAATTTTCTTCTGCATACAATCAGGTAACAATTTTTAACCTTCGTCGGTAATATTCCCTATATATCACTCATACATGTGCTGAAATATGTCATGAAATCAAATCTTCGATGATGCGTTAACTGAAATAGTTTTTTTTTTTGTTGTGAGCGATGTATAGTTCCTGATATGACTGTTTAGTTGGGGCTCTCTATGAAAAACTAAAGATACTATTTAAAAGAAAAAAAATCTTTGTTGCTTTTGATTTGCACGTCGGTGGTTTGTTTTGCGTGTTAATAATAATATTATCAATTAGTATTAATTGGCTGTAAACAAAAATAAATAAGTAAGCGGTCCAATTACTAGATTATTTTATAACTATAATTATATTGTTATCTTTTCTTGCTTAACTTCCACCGTCAGGGTTTCATTGTAAATTTGATAGATTACTGGCAGAGTAATATATACAATATGGGTTTAATAGCATGGCTTATTTTATTACACTATGATGATTCTGAATATATTTTGTAATTGAGTTATAGATAACTCTACTGATTTGAATATTGTAATAAGTACTAAAATATAATCTTATTATATTATATGAAATATGATGATGTTATCTGAAATCGTCAATGGATTTGAACTCACAAATAAATTTATTTACAATAATATGGTAAAACTTTTTCATTTTTTTCTTGGACATACATAATAAAATGGGTTAATAAGGATAAACAAAAAGAAAAAAAAAATATTTGTACGTAAATTGTATTCATAACGATTATATCATGTATGTGTAGTTGCATTATTTTCAAAGTGAACATTGTAAACATTAATTTGTGGATATGAAACGAAAATATATAAATATTTATATTGATTAATGTATAAATATTTTTTTTGTTATAATTAATTCTTAGTTAAAAGTTTATTTAAGATGGTGATCAATCTATTCTATTGATCCTGTTTGATAGAGTTATATAAAGACAATATGATTTAACCTATTTTGAAGCTTGGATGATAATTTGATAAACCTTTTATGTTGAAGTTGAAAACAAAATGATGGAGGTATGAATGATATAATTTGTTAGCTTTTATTTGGTTGATTATAACGTTTATCCTTTTATGTCATGAAAATCGAAAAAAATTAGGTCAGACCAATATGGGATTTTGATTACATTTCATCAACATGCTTAGTATGAATAGCATATTTGTATATGTTTATATGACTGTAATTTATGGTTCAAGATGTAGCATTTTGTGGTGTCTTTCTTCATATAACAATGTTGTCTTTTTATAGAACAGTAATTTTAATGCAGCATGCTTAATGTTGATAAAATAGATAATGGTATCTAAATTTTTTTTTTATTGTAAGATTATCGGTGTTGCCATTTTACTCATGTCATTAAAGTTATAAATATAACTTGTAAAATGGTAGAAATTTTAATGATATGCTTTAAATATTTGTATAGGTAAGTGGAGATATATATGTGATAAGAAAAATTGTTGTGCTATATATACGTGCATTTATGTATGGATATTTGCCTACGAATGATGAAAGAAAAACACCCTATATTATAGATGTATTTAGCACAGCTTGTTTTATACAATGACATGTTATAACGTTAGATGTTGCATAATTGAACTTTGTGTATATTATCACTATTCCATTTATATATGTCTTTTATATGCAATTATTTATTTATATGGATTAACAACCAAACAAGGTTGTGGTTTATCACCAAATTATGAAGATGTTTAGATTAGGGATGTTCAAAAAGCTCGGAGCTCGCTCGAAGCTCGCTCGGATTTAGCTCGGAAAAAGCTCGCTCGATATGGCTCGGTTTGAAAGTGAGCCGAGCCAGCTCGGCTCGGTTAGAAAGTGAGTCGGCTCGGCTCGTAACGAGCCGAGTTGGCTCGGTTTGGCTCGCTTGGTAGCTCAGCTCGGATTATTTTCTTCATAATATATTTATTTTTATATACATTATAATATATTACAAAAAACTTGCTATTATTTATACATATTTAGGCTTGTCATTTGATATCCATAGCATATTTGAATCTTAATTACCTTGCTAATGAACTAATATTGTATTTCATTGAAATTGCAAAACTTATTTTTCGTTGTTAAACATGATTTTAACTTGTAATGTATTAGGATAAACTTATTTTGAATTTTTTTTTTTTTTTGAAGTATTAAATAATATTTTAGGCTATTGAATTTTAAGAGTTATATATTATATTTTTCTTTATAAAATCGAGCCAAACCAAGCCGAGCCGAGTCAGCTCGGTTTAAAACCAAGCCGAGCCCGAGCTTAGATTTTCAGCTCGGTTTCAAATTCGAGCCGAGCCGAGCCATCTCGGTTTATAATCGAGCCGAGCCATCTCGGTTTATAATCGAGCCGAGCCCGAGCTTATCCTGGCTCGGCTCGGCTCATGAACAGCCCTAGTTTAGATTTGATACCCGAAGTATCAATACACTTACATCGACATCCAAAGTATTATCTCATTATCAAAGGTCGTAAAATGTTAAACCAGTAATATTATATGACTCAGACATATAATTACTTCTTAATTGATGTTATGTGAAGAGAGATTTATTTATAAGGGAGAATCGGATATAACAAATTTTGTTTGTCAAACCTAAGATATGCTCTCGAAGTATCATTATAGAGAATATGAATAGTTAAAATATTTCCTACTCGTGTAACTGAGTAAAGAATGAGAATCTATGAAAGTTTCAAAATTTATCTCATTCCCTGAAGTGAATGCTATTACATATTGATCATTGTAAAGGCAATGATCATGAACGTAACTCGGAAAGTTGTAATAATGAGATCGAGCAAGTGATCATGAACGTAACTCAGAAAGTTGTAATAATGAGATCGAGCATTTAGTATTGTAATGATGGTTATGTAAATAATGAGATGGACCACCAAAAGTGGCAAACTAAGAAGTGATTAAATAACATGATGGTTTGAGCTTTAAAGTTAGAATACATTCTCTTGTATCTCACATTTTGTATTACATATGTGTAAGTAATACATATACGATCATAAACCAGAAGTTTATGTATTATAATTATTTAATAGTTGGCATGACCGGTAAGACCACACCGAGCCAATAATGATGTGAAATGTATTGAAGAACCATAAGATTATTCGTGACAATTAAACATGTTATGTTTGCTCTTAAGGGAAGTTTACTATTTACCACCCAAAGTATGGTGTGATCCCTAAATATTTTGGAATGAATAAAGGATATATATATCCAACATGATACCATTTAGTGTTTTAAATCGACGCATCGTCTAAATGGTTATCAAATCCACAACCTAAAGTTTGTGTGATTGTGGCTTAGCTAATGTAATCACAAGCATATTATTCTAGATTGACATATTTATTTCGGTGGTAATAGTGAATTGGATTCCCAAGTTATTGATCATCATTAAAATACATGTTTTGTTGAGACGATCGCTAAATGTCTATGATTGGTTGCAAAACCTATGATCATGAGAGTAGAAGTTCATATGTTATGAACATGTTATTTTACATGCAACATTAATTCACATCAAGCCAATAAGTCATAATACTTTCTCCCCGTATCGTTGGTTTTGGTCAGGAACCAAAGATGTCCTATCAAAGAATTTTGGTTGTGCGACATATATTGAAATTGATCCACCACGATGCACAAAGATGGGACCTTAAAAAGTGGTTGGGAATATATGATAATGAATAGAGCCATTGACGAGATATTTAATTATGGCTCAATTTTTTGATATCCATATCAATGGATTAACATTCCCAACATCAAGGGGAGATAAAAAGTAGTTGGAAAAGAAATGAGTTGGTATGAATTATCATTGATCCTCAAAACTAAAAGTGTGAACTAGAAGTTCAAAAAAATAACTCATTTACAAAGATTAGCGAATCTATTACCAGAAACATTCACTGACCTTAAAAGGTGACTATGTCACATATACCAACTGCTAATGCTCCAATTAAGATGAATGTCCCAGAAGGACAATCACATGTTTGTAATGAGTCTATTGCACGTTTGAAGCGTGGTAGATCAGTCGATTCCAATAATAAAATTCCTCGAAAGTTGGAGCAACTAATTAAGATGGTCAAGTCGAGATTTTAGTAAAAGGGTCTCTTAAAGAGACACTAGACATGATGGTTCTAGAAGAACCTCAGGTACCTGAAAATAAAGAGATCTCAATAAGTTGTATCATGTCTAGAAATATATGGAATCGAAATAAAATCGACGTCGTTATACTTTTGTATATAATATAGCGCTTGAAATGATGAGGATCAAGATTTAAGATCTGCCTATGAATAAATACAAAGCAACAATTGGCCAAAATAGAAAGACGCAAATGAGGCATAGTTGAATTCTCTGTTGAAATGAAAAGTTATTGGATCAGTAGTCCATGCAACTGAAGTTGTAAGATGTGTTGGATACAAATGGGTCTTTTAAGTAAGTTATGAATTGAAAATAACATGAAGTTATTTTAGGAAAAAATTGGTGGCACAAGAATTTTCACAAAGACTTATGATTGATTATGAGAAGACGCATTCTCCAGTGGTGGATGCATTGACTTTCTAATATTTTATTAGTCTGGTAATATAAAGAGAGAATTGACATGCATATTAGAAATGTTATGTATCATATTTGATACTGAAAGTTTACATGAAAGTCCTTGATGGATTTAACTTGTCAAATTCATGTATATACTATCGAATTGAATATAACTGGAACTCCGCATGAGTATCCTAAAGCAATTGAGTGCTTAGAAGGTTAACTTACACATCTTATGGATGTAATTCTTGTGCACCAATAAACATACATAGAAAACTTGTACCTTGTGATTATAGCATTTCAATGTACAGTGTACAACCATGGTACAATATGGATTTTACAAATGAAGCAAGTGTTCAAGACATCCTTGCATATAATATAAAAACCAATAAGGAGGTTTATGTAACAGAACTCCTAAAAAAAGTATATGCGCATACGTTGTGAAAAGAAGTATGTGAATGATGGTAAATGCCTGAAGCATTGGTTTTAAAACCTCATGAATGTATCTTTATAAACTTTAAAGGATAGCATGGATAAAATAGTCGGGTTGGGTGTTGTACAATTCATGAGATATTCTAATAAAGAGTAATATGAGTTTGATAATATTATCCCTCTTTATCAAAAGTCCTCTCTTAAAGTTCACTATAATCGCAGTTTATAGTGATGATGTCTAGGCACCATCGAGAGAAATTGTCAAGCTTTTAGAGGGGGGAATTTGAATGACCATGGCACAGTCTAGTTACTACTCAACCTGCAGTTCGAGTATATTTGTGATCGTATTTTTATCCATCGATCAAACTACATCTAGAAGATGCGAGGACATTTTAGTATAGAGAAAGCTCAACCTTAATGTATGTTAAAGATTGTTCAGTCACTTATTATAAGAATGACTATTATAATCTCATACCAAAGTAGAGATTTTCAGTCTAGAAGTACCATAGTTATGCATATGTGCATTAATATGATTTGCTAGATATGTATGGTTATAATATCTTCCATTTGAGCTTATTGTCATGATATAACATTTATCAAGCGAAGAGACAATGGAATGAGTTCAAAGAAATATTTCAGGTATAAACGATATTTGATTATATTTTACTAACCCATCAAACAAGTTTGGTTAGTCTTGTAAATGCAGGAATGTAACAAAATACAATCGTGGATATATGATATTTTGAAAGGAGGTACCTAAAGTCTCGTTAGAAGATTATACAACATTGCTCAACATAAAGGATTGCACATTAAGGGATCGAGCGACAAATCATTGGCTACAAAAGCTTTGTTCGACTTTCAAGGAAGATGGAGAAACGTCAATTAAAGGATACATGTTAAAATGAGGGGGTGACTTATTCAAGTTGCACTCTTTTTCCCTTGACTAAGTTTTGTCCCATTGGGTTTTCTTAGTAAGGTTTTTAATGAGGCAACATACCTGATCCAGAAGTATCAGGGGGAGATAATGCGCATTACACGCTGCACTCTTTTTCCCTTAGCTATGGTTTTGTCCCACCGGGTTTTCCTAGCAAGGTTTTTAACGAGGCAGCATCAAGCGTATTAAGTTGATAACCAAGGGGGAGTGTTATGAATATATTTATTATTCTTGTGGTTATCAACACCTAAAATAGATTAGGCTTGTTCCACAAGTTTTCCTATCTTATATATACACTCTTGTACA
This sequence comes from Helianthus annuus, assembly GCF_002127325.2. NCBI lineage: Eukaryota > Viridiplantae > Streptophyta > Magnoliopsida > Asterales > Asteraceae > Helianthus > Helianthus annuus. The sequence goes on along the minus strand of NC_035444.2, from coordinate 103,810,343 downwards.
TCTTCTAATATACACTCATTCAATAATATCAATATATTCCTCCCTATTCTTCTCTTGTATGGTTTTGCTATTAGGCTAGTTGCACAATAGTTCTTAAATTTTCAATGATCGTTATCTTTATAATCAAGTTAGATATTTTAATATTTTATATGGTTTCAGGATTTTCGATCTGTTTGGGCTATAGCAGGATTTGCTGTTGCAGTCATTTTCATATACAGAGCGTTCAGATTCATGAAAAAAAGTTTATTTATTTTTTTATTTCCCCCCATGTAATATTGCTTCTTTTTTGTTGTTGGTTAAACTTACTTTGGGACAAATAGTCAGGCAGAGACTAAGTGATGGAAGAAAGGTATGATTTTAAAATCACTTCATCTCGTTATCCACATGTGATTGCAAGTCTATAATCCTGATTTAACCTTTTTCTTATCAGCAGTTCTTATTTGATCATGTTTTTAATAATATTGATGAATTTTGTAAAGGTAACTTGCCGGTTGCTTGGTGTTATTCTGGAGGAAAACATTCCCGAGGAGCTTCAGGTTGTTATAGTTAATTTTTTTGCATACATTAAGATCCAAATCAATCGATTAATCTGATTTTGATCATGAAAGTCAACTATGTATGATCTCATACTTCCATGTTCAGAATCTTTTATAATAATTGTTTTAACAATTATTGAAATTACTTTTATTTCTCCTTTTTAATCATGTCATTGCAATTTTTGAAATTACTTTTAATAATTGTTAGTTTATGGAAAGTTGTTCCATTGACCATTAAAGTTTCTTTATGGAAACTTGAAATAAATTTGAAAAATTGACTGAAATGGCGCTAACTTAAAGGAAAAAGTAAAAGAAAATTGACTTTTAGGGTGTATTTAAGAATACCCTTAAAAAAGTGTTTGGATGAGCTTATGAGGTGGGAAAAGGTAATATTTCATTAAAAGTTGAGTTAAATGCTTGGTTGGTCCCTGTGGTTTACGAAAATTGCAGACTTGGTCCCAGTGATTTACTAATTACAGAGTTGGTCCTAATAGTTGTAATTTTTGCACTCGGGTGGTCCTTGTTACTAACCTCTGTTAAGTTTTCTAGTTAAGTATGTGTGTAATGTCTGTTTTACCCCTAAAGTTAAAAAAAATAAAAATAAGTGAACCCCACCCCATCCTCACCCTTCTTCTTCTTCTTCTTCCCCACTCCAACCTTTAACAGCCATCCTCCAAATCACCATCATCATCTCCCCCAAATCTTCTCCCCAGGCCCAGATCACCATCATCATCACCCTTTAACAGCCATCTACCGGCGACCACCGGCCTACCCTATCATCTTCTTCATCATCGTCACTGGATCTGCCCCTCCACCCGCTTCCCACCCCAACCCCTTCGTTTCCACCAGCGACCACCCCTCCAAATTCGTATATTTGATGAACCCATCCCCAGATCCACAATCCAAATGGACAGTACGCCGACACCCATGTGTGGAATCCGCAACTCTCCACTCATCAGGAGATGTTGGTTCAAACCCCTTCAAACATGAACAAACTGGGGAGTTGTAAATGTTGAATCTTAGACAATTGTCCTACGTTGGTATTGAATTTGCAAACTGTTGAGTGAATGATTAAATTTGACTTTGTGAAATGAATACACGTATTTATGCCTTGTCTTTTGGTAGGATTTGCTAGTCCAAAGTAATGAAGTGTATCATGGTCCGTTGTTTACGAAGTTGATAGCGATTGACACCTAAGCTTTGTGATTGCGACCCGTTAATGAACTATTTCACGTAAAACTAATTAAAATACATAGTAACCCTAAGTCTTGCAGTTGTTGAAACCGGGTGTAAACCTTGTTTTCTCATTATTGTTCAACAATCATTTTCAATTCTTGCGTTTAGTCATCTTTAATAGTTAGTCTAGTTAATCAAGTTAGTAATTATATTTCACATCTTCCAATCAAACAAAAACACAAAAATATATCTTAGTGATCTTCATAATTGTGACAACTTCATAATTAAATCAAATCCATACACAAACCACATACTCTTCGTGGTTCGACCCCTCACTACCACTAGCTATTTGTTAAGGGTAATTAGGGTATATAAATATTATCTTTGACCGGAGCGCGACACTTCGATCATAGCGGTGCGGTGTGATGAAAAAGTATTTAGTATAACATAACCCTTTATTTATATCGAATATCGGAATACAAAACGGTTACAAGTTGAAGCAAAAGCAAACGAGTAACGATCCAAAAAGTCGAGTTGTTACAACCTCCCCTACTTTAGGAAATTTCATCCCGAAATTATTGAGCAGCCGTAACAAAGAGCTTCACTATGGGAATGCGTGAGCGTCGTAGTTTCTTGGAGAGATACTTGCAAGTCTTCGAGAGATACATGAAGATTCTCTTCAGCTAGGCATTTCTTAAGGTTCGAGACGTGGAAATTTGGATACACGTTGTTGAGTTCAACCGGTAATTCGAGTCGATAGGCCACTTTACCAATTCTTTCCAGGATCATAAAGGGACCCATATATCATGGCGCTAGCTTTCCTTTCTTGCAGAATCAAATCACCCCCTTCCAAGTTGAAACCTTTAGGAGTATGTGATCACCAACTTCGAACTCAAGGGGCTTGCGGTGTTTATCGGCGTTGCTCTTTTGATGACTCCGAGCTTTCAAGAGATTGTCTCGTATTTGGAGAATCTTGTCGGTTGTTTCTTGTAGTAATTCGGGACCGGTAATCTGTGCGTCTCCGATACCGTGCCATACCATAGGCGATCGACATTTTCTACCATATAGTGCCTTAAAGGGTGCCATTTGAATACTAGCGTGATAACTGTTATTGTACGAGAATTCTACTAAAGGTAAATGCGAATCCCAATTACCACCAAAATCTATAATGCATGAACGGAGCATGTCTTCAAGGGTGTGGATCGTGAGCTCAGTCTGACCGTCGGTCTGGGGACGGAATGTGGTACTGAGATTAAGAGTCGTACCGAGAGCGGCTTGGAATGTCTCCTAGAGACGCGAGGTAAAACGACCATTGCGGTCAGAGATAATGTCACGAGGCGTCCCATGTCGACAAATGACTTCGTCGGTAATTCGGGCTAATCGTTCTACCTTGAAGTCTTTTCGTATCGGTATAAAGTGTGTGGATTTCATAAGACGATCAACGATAACCCAAATTCTATCGTGACCAGATGGCGTACGAGGGAGTTTCGTAAAGAAATCCATAGCTATACTCTCCCATTTCCACTTCGGGATTTCGGGTTGTTCGAGTAAGCCAGAGGGCCGTTAATGTTCAGCCTTAACTTTCGAACAAGTTAGGTATTTCGAAACGTAGAGAGCGGTATCCTTCTTCATTCCTGGCCACCAATACCTGGAACGAAGGTCCTGGTACATCTTGTCGGCACCGGGTTGAATAGAATATCAGGATTTGTGGGCTTCAGTCATCAATATCTCGTGGAGATTATGACGACTAGGAATCCAGATACGATCGAGATAATGATAAATACCGTTCGATTTGGTGACAAGCTGAGTTTCAGCACCACACTTCATTTCCTCTTTCAAGGTATTCTCAATGAAGCATGCATGTTGGGCGTCGCGAATTAGGGCTTCGAGGTTATTCAGGGCTTGAACGTCACGAACGCTATACACATTGCTTCGTCGACTGAGGGCATCGGCTACGACGTTTGCCTTGCCTGGATGGTAACGTATCTCACAGCCGTAGTCATTGAGAAGTTCAACCCATGCGTTGGCACATGTTCAGTTCTTTCTGGTTCAAGATGTGTTGTAGGCTCTTATGGTCGTTGAAGACCGTACACTTGGTACCATAACGGTAGTGTTGCCATATCTTCAACGCAAAAACAACTGCACCGAGTTTGAGATGGTGGGTAGTGTAGTTCTTCTCGTGGACCTTGAGTTTTTGAGATGCATACGCGATAACCTTGTCTCGTTGCATAAGAACACAACCAAGACCCATGTTAGAGGCATCGCAATAAACAACGAAATCACCGTTTCCATCGGGAAGTTTAAGAACAGGAGCGTTGCAAAGCATGTACTTGAGAGTTTGAAACGCTTCCTCCTGTTTGGAACCCCAAACAAAAGGCTTGTCCTTCTGAGTTAGAGTAGGGCTGGAGAATCTTTCCAGTTCTGACTCGAATTGAGAGTTTGAAAAGCTTCCTCCTGTTTAGCGAAATCAGTATTCAAATGAGGAGAATCTTTCCAGTTCTGACTCGAATTGGATTTGGATGATGAGGATGATGAATGATATCCTGAATCATAACTCGGAGACTTGTTCTTTGATGATTCACCAGCATTGTCAGTACTAAAAGCCGTACCAACTTTTGGTGACTGATTGTTCATAAGCATACTTCTTTTGTAATACAAATCAACATTTTGTTGATAACTTGAACTGGATATTTTGTTTTTGTAACTCTAGATCATGTCCTTCAAGTTTTTCGATAAGACCATCCAAAGTAATCTCATCAAACTTAGCATCGTTCTTCAGCACAATCACAAACGTTTTCCAATCTTCAACCCGTGGTAACGCCTCGACCAGTTTATCAACAATCTCTTCTCTGTCTTTGTTGATACCAAACCTTTCCAGCTCAATTTTTTGATGACAAAATATTTCTACCATTTGACTAACTGTTTCGCCCTTCATACATCCAAACAAATCGAATTCCTTTATCAGCAGAGAGATTTTGTTTTTTCTTGATATCTTTACCAGCTTCGGCTTTTAGCTTCAATGCTTCCCACATCGACTTGGAAGTTTCACCATGTTGAAGTAAAAACAAGATATCTTCTCTAAGGGATTGTTGTAATCATGTTACCCTTTTTAGTTCATTAGAGTGGTTAGTTTTATCGATTTCTGAAAATTGTTTAATTTCAACTAATACATTTTGATCATTCACTGGTTTTCCATATCTGAAAGTCATCATAATCCAACACTCATAGGCATACGCCTTCACCCAGTTCTCAAATCTAGTGCTCCACCAATGATAATCTTCTATGTTCATGAGCTTCGATGGTCGTTGATGATTTCCGTACACGCTGTCATATTTCAAACTCTCGGAAATAGCACTCGAAACTGTTTTTGTTGTAACTGGGGTTTCTTCAGATATGAATGTTGTAACAACCTGACTTTTCGGATCGTTACCTATCGTTGTCTTTTCATTCGAAACGCTTGTACTCTTCGGATTCGATTTAACGTAAAGGTTTAAACTACATTTTTACATAATTTCAACGCCTTTTAAACGCTTATTACAACGCTTATTCAAAACGCAGTTATCGCATTTAAACGCTATTTGTAACGCTTACTATTTACGCGCATTTTATCGCATTTAACATCGCTTGTTTAGACTAAAAGCTATCGCAACGGAAACTCAACGCAAACTCGAAACGTGGATTTGATTATTTTATGTGTGTGTGATTATTTGTTTAAATGTTATGTGGTGATCAACGCAATGCTTATACGCTCAAACGCTTACTCACAACTCGATTAAACGCAACGTAACGCTTAACAAGCGAAACAAAGTTGGAAAACTGACAAAACGCAACACGGTCGTCCGAATGGACATCTGTTTGAATGGACATCCGACCGGATAACCATCCGTCCGGATGGCCATCCGCCCAAACACAACCCTCGCGCACCGACTTAACTCTTCGCCCTCCCTCTATAAATACTGTCGTACACTCTCATTCTCTGATGTTGATATCCCCATTCGCTCCCCAAGACTCTGTCGCAATTCAAGGCCTTCTTGTAAGCATTTCTCCTCAAATCTTCTCTAATTTTCACCTCTAATCACTTCTACATCATCTTCTTCATCAAAATCACACACAAACACTAACTTTTTCCCTGAAATCACTGATTCGGACCTCTTGAAGGTGGGTTCCACCCGTTTTGCTCAGGCAAACTGTTGTGGAACACCATTTGATCGAGATTAGTTCTAGATCTAAAGGATTTCAAACTTTTTAACTTAATCTCAACAAGATTTCAACACCTTTTTCATCTGTTTTCAACTTTTCTTCACTTTTCTATACAATATTTGTGACATCTGTGCTTGTGATATCATTTTGCAAACTCTGAACAATACAATATTAATAAAACGGTGTGTTTTGATCCCAATGTTTGTCATTTATGTTTGGTTTTGTGCCCATGTTGATTTTTGATCGATTTTGAACTCTATATCGCTTTCTGGAAAGTTATACGCGAACTGATGCGTTAACACGATCAGTAAAACGCGACAAACACTCCGGAACATCATCATAAACTTAACATACCTTAAATGACCTTTACATAACTTAGAAATAAGTTTTAAAGGCTTTGGTATGGCAAAAACAAGTTTATTCACTCTCAGGGACTATTTGCGTCAACTTGCAAAAGTCTGTCGTTTCGTAAGACAACGTACAGTCCGGAACTTGATCATAAGTTAAACATACCATATATAACCTAAACATGGCTTAGAAATAAGCTTTGATATGTTCGGTGTGCGAAAACATGCTTACATGATCTTACAGGGACTAAAAGTGTCAAAAACGGCATAAGTTTGCATTTTCACGCATATCTTACGTTCTGGACACATCTGGACATCCAAAATTTTTGTACACACTAAAATATTTTTATTTTAGTGATCGGCATGCAAAAATTCCACTCGTCGCTTAATTTGGTTCGTTTTCGCGTTCGTTTGAGTTTCATCGTAAATTAACGAACAACGCGACCGTACGACCAACCGAGCCGACATCCGAGACTTTTCTGAGCATATTTTGAGTCCTTTAAACTTTATTGACCTTGTAGAGCCTTGAAAATGGCTTAACGGGGGTCAAAAGGGCCTAAAATGAGCTTATGCCAGTGCAGGGACCAATGCTGTAAATATGTGAAAGTTGCTGATCTGCAGGTCCTTACGGATCGTATGCCCATCACCTTACGGTCCGTAAAGCAGGCCCAGCGACCAGAAATGAGTTTTAGCAATCTGTTTGATCTTTAGGGGCTGTTATGGTTAATTCTTTGTGTGGTGGGCAAGTTTGTGTGTTCACCAAGGCTCTAATTAGCTTGTAACAAGTGGATGGCCTGATTTCTTTGCTTAATGGCTAATCAAAACACTTGTGATGATCCTATTAACTCATCACAACTATAAATAGCCATCCTAACTCCTTCATTCCTTGCTCATTCTCATTTTCTCTCCTTCTCATCTGCTTGGAAGCTCTCTAAGCTGATTTGGGACCTTGTCTTCTTGTAGAAAAGATAGCAAGGACCCTTAGTGTGCAATCTTTCATTTCTTTTTATGGCTTTTTCCTTATGTAGTGCAGAAAGTCAAACGTTTGGCCAACAGTTTGACTTTCGGTTTTGACCATCAATTGGTCAAGTCAAAGTTCAATTGAACTTTGAAACGTGATTGTAATCACGATAGTTATAATCCTTCGTGATTATGACCGCTGATTACCACGTTAGCTAGTTGTAGTGTCGAGTCAAAGTTTCGGTCAAAATGCGTTTTAGCATGCATTTTGCCTCAAAACTACTTTAGGGTATCAAAACACTTTGTTTTGATACCAAATCAGTAGGTTAGACATGTTTTGACATGTCTAACATGACACTATTAGTTTGTGCTTGTTTAGGGTCGTAAGGTTAGCGGTCTAAACAACCGCTTAGACTTTCGAACCCGACCCGTTTGGTCGATCTTTAGGATCTGACCAAGCTTAGTTAGTGATCATAGTTTCATAGGGAATAACCATTGAGGTTATACCTTATGATCACATAGGATTGGTTAATCATATGCTTGTTAGCTTGTATGCCCATAGGAAATCACCAAAATGCCCTTTTGAAGCATAAATCCGTATATTGACTATGTGAACATATTTTTGACATATAATCTGATTTAGTAACATGTGTAACCTCCGTGAAAAAATTGGACCTCCAAAATCCGACCCGGATTGTAAAACCGGACCCTTGTCAATAAGACAAAAATAAGAACTTTTATTATTGTTATTATTATTATTATAATTAATCGTCACGTTTTGCATTGGATTAAAGACCAAAATAAAAGTGGAGGTTTATAAGCGAGACTCAGTTAACTTGGTTAATAGTTATAAGGGAAATAATTAACTACGTTAAAAGTGGTAGTTAAAACGAGTTTTAAACTTAAAAGGGTTGAACCTGCCAAATTATAAAAGATAAAAGATAAGGGGTTGTTTCGTAACTAATAAAATTAAGCAAATCAACTAACTAGGTTAGCAAACCTCGTAAACCCAGTTAGTATTTATAAAAGAGGTTAGCTAACTAGGTTAGTTTAGTATATAGTTTTATTAAAGAAACACACTAACTAAGTTAGTGTTATTAGCTAAAGCAAGTTAGCAAATTACATGAAGAACAGGGTCTAAACTACAACTATTGAAATTAAACATTTAAGTGGTTATAACTAGAGGGACTAAACTGCTAAAATACCAAAGTTAAAGTGCAGGGGCTATAGTGTAAATAGCTGGAAGTTGGTTAAATGAGTTAAAAAAAAAGATGGTTTTCTACGCGTGGGGTGGGACTCGAACCCCTGTTCCTCCGTATACAATTAGCACGCGCAACAAATTGATCTGTAAGGCTGTTGATGACAGAACTCGCTTCGATGTATATAAATCACAGTTTAAGTCGTCTTCCTCACTCCAAAAACCTGCGCAGCCTTTGATGAACGAACCTGACATGATTAGCCGCGTTACCCGACGATTCCACTCCCAAACCCTTCTAATTAATTCGCAATAATGAGAAATAATGGAGGTTATTACTTGATCGATCTCATTGCATCCATAACTGTTAGAATCAACTCAAATCATTACACCATTAAAGCTCCTCAAGAAGACAATTGGGTTTTCATCTATTTCGTAAAATTAACCTCCAGAACTGATATAACTTATTATCTAGATCAAAACGTGCAAAACGCCACTGAAATTTCTCCATTTCATCACCTTTACATCCTGAATTTAATCGAAGAACATTCTAGGGCTTGTAACTTGTGCGGACGATATCTCCTTCAATTCTCAACGTTTTCAGGTGATTCCAAACCCCAACTTGCTTAATTTCTCGTTCTCTACAAAAGCCCCCTATCAATTTTAGTGATAGAAGGTTAATTTATCCAAAATTAATTTTAGTTGAAATTAGGGTTCTTCATGCATAGAATTTGGGGCTTTTAGATTTTTTTTTTTTTAGTAAAAAAACAATTTCATTCCAATCATCAGGGCAAATTACATAAGGATAGCAGGTAGACGAGCAACAATCTGCGCCGCCATCCCTTTTTGAATAGAAAACCCTAGTCTACTAAAAACACAGCCTCGCCCCTGAGGGGTCGAAAAGTTGCTATGGACCACACGCTGAAATTGAAAGTATAATATTGTTACATATCATACTAGTATGTTTTGTGTAAATTTTGAGAATTTTTAGATATCAATTGGAATTTTGGTGAATTATATATGTTTTAATCATTAGATAAATCAAATAAAAATGCAAAATTATCTCAAATAAATTAAATAAATATTTTTTATTGATTTTTCAGATGATATAAACACCAGGGAATTTTTATAGAATTGTTCCTTAATTTTTTTGAGAAGTCATGAATATAATTTGGATATATGTATATATCTATACATATTTTAATTATTATTTAAAAATACAAGATTGCTGCGAATAAAATTTGATTCTTGTTTCTACTGATTTTTAGTGTTGTATAATTGTTATATAATTTTTATGGATTATGTCTATAACTTTTTTTAGTGATTATTATATAACTAATGAATTTATGAAATTGTTTAGACAAATGATTACCATTATAAAATTTTTACTTTTAAATTAAAAAAAATCTAATAATCAGTAAATCTATTTTAATTGATAATTTAGATAAGTTGATGAACTTATTTAATTATTGGCTTTATCAAATATTTAAAAACCATTAAAATGGTAATTTTATGATTTTGCTATTTTGATAAATTCTAGAATCGTATAATCATTAATTTGATTATTTTGATGTATTTGTTATAATTCTAAGTCCCCAAATAGGAGAACCCACTTTTCTAAAGTCATTAAGTTATCCTTCGTTTAGTATATCGGTTACTTACTATAAGGTTATTATATTAGATTTCACATATTCCAGTTCGTGCATTAATTCTCGTGGAACGTCTCTTCGCAACCTGTGAGTAATTTCTTCCATTTCCCCTTTTTAATATTTTACAAATTTTGGGGTGCATCACGTTACACTTTTCGATTTACTTAACATGCTATGATCAAGTGTTATTATGTGAACGTCTTATGTGTATTCTATTATTCTATATGCTATCTGATGTCAAGTCTATTGCATGCTATTATTCTAGTGGATCCACACGGCTGACTAGGTTCCCCACGGCCATGGGTTGTAGCCTAGTATCGCCAACAGTATTAGACTCGCTCCTCGGGGCTTGAGCCTAATGCACGCTATTATCAGGAGTCTATTTATTTTGGTTGTTTGTGTTGTTATTGGTGGTGTATTCTTGTTTGGTAAATTTGGATTTATGGATATGTTTACTATGTTGATGAAATGAGACCATTTACACACTAACCTTGAGGTGCATGTTAAAAATATTTTTTTAAAGAAATAAATATAAAACTGTTTTCTATAAAACGGAGGAAATTATTCACCAACTTATTTGTTGACCCAAAAATATATTTTTCTAACGTGGTGTAGGTTTTCAAAGTTGATGATCAAGTGATGTGGACACGTAGCATGGGCCTTAGGAAAATAAACTGAAATCTTGATATGTTTGTATTGAACAATGTATGAACAATTTTGATTATTATATGATATGTGACTATTTAAATGGATATGCTTTAAATATTGAAACAATAATTAGTTGTCATGAGCTATGGGCACTCATCATGCCCCGTACCTTTCCGCTGCGGGTCGGGGTGTGACAGATTGGTATCAGAGCCAATGACTATAGGGAATTAAGATAGGTTATTAGACCCTTAGACTTAGTCTATAGTCGATTAGGTACCTTAGGTACCGTATGTGCTTAATTATTTGATTGTCTTAGCTAAAAAAAATTAGTGTTCATGATTTAAATTTTCTAATGTCACACACATATGCATGTGAGCACATTTAATTGTTATTATATGCTAAGTGTGTATTATGAAATCATAGTTTATTAATTCTTTTTCCTTGTCACGTCGCACACACCTTATACTATATACGAATACTCAGTATTCTAATTCTTATTCCTATATATCTAAAGTCTCAAATAAATTCATTTTCTTTAATGCATTTCAATTATTCATGAGTTTGATTTTATTTCATTTTTGAGTTTCATATTTCAATTGATATTTCACCCTCGTCAAAGTGAGTTCTTGTGACGGACATGTAGTAACTGGAAGGCTTACGTACCGGTAGTCGGGACGTCCTGTCTAGGCTGGCATTCGTATAAATCCAATTAATGGACCAGTTTGCCTACCTGGGGACTATCGATGAGAGTACCGATACCTATTAGGCCAAAGCATGTCACACCAACCGTCACGTGAACTAACAAAACTTTGATATGTCAAACGTGTCTGTGTTAATTCATGGATACTATCCTAAACATCGTCAGCTTGCGAATGGCCCACACACTGCATATTGATCACAGTGATCACTTTCTGGGTCCAAAGAAAAGCCCCATTCTTGCTTGCTATCATACCACAACAAGCGCTCTATATGACCAGTTGGTTGTACCACGAGCCTTGTATAAACTGAAGTATTTAGAAGATTATATTGGTAATAGATTTCTCTCTGATTAATAACAAAGGTAAAGTTGTAAATCGGGTTCGGTTTCAAATTAGGATCTCCGCTAAACCTGAGCCCGTTCCATGGTGAGAAGATTTGGGGAGATGATGATGGTGATTTGGAGGATGGTTGTTAAAGGTTGGAGTGGGGAAGAAGAAGAAGGGTAGGGATGGGGTGGGGTCCACTTATTTTTATTTGTTTTTTAACTTTAGGGGTAAAACAGACATTACACACACTTAACTAGAAAACTTAACAGAAGTTAATAACAAGGACCACCCGAGTGCAAAAATTACAACTATTAGGACTAACTCTGTAATTAGTAAACCATTGGGACCAAGTCTGTAATTTTCGCAAACCACAGGGACCAACCAAGCATTTAACTCTTAAAAGTTAAAATGAATTTCAAAAAGTTAAGGTTTCATGGCTTTTCAAAATGACTTTTCCACCTTATACAAAAAGTTGTTTTAAAAAGGTTTTTTTTTTTATTTATCCAAACATTATTTTGACTTATTAACTTTTTCAAAAAACCAATAAGTTAATAAGTTGTTTCAAAAAACTAAACCAAATACGAAACACCCACTAAAAAGTCCTAACCTAACTTTGTAATCTATTTTTATTGTTCTTCAAAATCTTTGTCAAAACTCTTCTTTATTATATTTTGAAATTTAATTAACTTTAGGAAAATTGGTATTTAATAAACCAACCTTTAACCAGTTGGTAAATAATAATCCAACCTACAGAATTGGTATATAATAATCCTACCTATCAACATGTTGGTACTCAATGAACTTCCGTTAATTTTTTTTAACTGAAGTTAGTTTTTAAGTTTTATTTACTACACAAACAGTCCATGTAGTTGTAATTTACTAGTTTTAACTATTTTATGAAGCAAAAAAACCACTCGAAAATCCTCCTTTTCCTCGATTTGAGGTTTATAAAATAGTTAAAACTAATAAATTACAACTACAGGGACTGTTTGTATAGTAAATAAAAGTTAAAAACTAACTTCAGTTAAAAAAAGTTGACGGAAGTTCATTGAGTACCAACATGTTGATAGGTAGGATTATTATATACCAATTCTGTAGGTTGGATTATTATTTACCAACTGGTTAAAAGTTGGTTTATTAAATACCAATTTTCCTTAACTTTATGTTAAATTTTATTATTTCTTACAGACAACGAGTAAATAATTTCAAAAAAAATAAATATGTTAATATTCTTATTATATATACTTAATATTTAAAAATAAAATTAATAATTCTTAAATCAATATATAACACACAACTTTAGAGATTGGCTTGTAAGAAGGCAAAGAGTGATTGATGGTAACTGAATCTTCTTTGTTAAGAGACCACATACAAAATCATCAAGTTGTTTTGATGAATGAGAGTAAATGAAAGATGTTGATTTTTTTATAATGGAAAGTTTTAACTAATTTATTAGTGAAATTATAATCTAAGGTGTGAAACCAAATGGATGGATAAGAAATGAATTTTAGGATATAGGGTGTGGTCATGATTCTTATGACCACTATGATTCTTCACGTCAGGGCTATGTAACCCACATCTAATCCACCATCCAAAAGCACTATCCTAAGGGTGTGGTTATGACCCAAACCATTAACCCCTTATTTATTTTAATTTATCTTTGTCTAAAGAAAAAAGAAATGATTTGTTGAAAAATGGAAAGGATGGCCATGGCTGCCATGGTTTAATTCATGCAAACCATGGTAGATCAAGCAAGGAGATGGTGTAGCCTTCCATTCATGTTCCTAGGTGTCAAATCATATCCCAACCATAACCCCCACACCCTTAGCCTTATAGATAGAATCGAAACCAAATCAAGAACAAATGGTAATTAGTTAAGTTATGATGGTAAAATAGCATATTTTTAGTGATGGGAGGGAAACGGCACTCACTGTACAAAAAACAAATATTTGCTACTTTAGGGACGAGTCCCCAAATAGTATCTGATCTTCTATTATTGTGATATGGGTCGGGCACTATCAAAATTGAACCAAATCCGGCCCACCATCTATAAACATAACAACTTTGACCCCTCATGCGCTAATTTTTAGCCCAATACAAGAAAAATTACTATGTAGAAAATAATATCAAAGGAATTGCACGTCTTCGTAGATATCATCCGGCCCATCTTCGTAGCTCAAGTAGTTATCAAGATACCATCCGGCCCATATTCGTAGCTTAAGTAGTTATCACTCTCAGTCCCATTCATTATTTATCATACTTACTTGGTCTATCAATACCAAAATTACGATACGAGCCCAAATGTTACACCTGACAATCCATATAGCACTCCCGGCACAACCCTCATAAGCCCAGAATAGCTTACAGTTACATACTTACATTATACCTCTCATACCCCATGAACCAAAACTTTGTTTGGTAAAATATATGTGAACTGGTGCTAGCCTGCTAGGAAACAAAGATACTAACCCACTACTTTCAGTTTCATATTCCTCGATTGACAAGTCTTCCTTACAAAATAAAATTCACCCAATATATAGATGTGGAGTACAAGACGTTCGCTAGACATATATAAATAAAACTTCGAACACAAATGTCCGGATTTCTAGCATACAAATTTCAGCCCATAAAAAAAAATGGGAGAAAAATGCCCGGATAGTCCTTGTGGTTTCGCCTTTTTTCACCTATAGTCCCCAACTTTCTAAATTACCTGAATAGTCCCCAACTTTTCATTTTTTGTTCCCGGATAGTCCCTGAGTCTAACTTCAGTTTGTTTTCTCTGTTAAGAGGGTGTGAAATGACAAAAATACCCTTTCCTTAAAAAGGCCAAACCACAGGGACTATCCGAGCATATTCTTCATTTTTATTTATAAAACCCCACCACCACACTTCATCTTCAACCTCCACCCACCATCACCCTCCTCCACCCTCCACCATCACCGCCACAGAGCCGACAACTGCCATCCACCGCCCAATCTCCCTCCCTGGTAAATGAAGCGGCCACGTGTCGGTGAGTGATGAAATAGGGTTGCATTTCAGTCAGCCTTCACCACCTCATTCATTCCTTTCCTCGTGACTTCCCAAATTTCTGGCATTCATAATCCAAAAACCCTAATTTCTCTCTTCTCTTCTTCAACAACTTATTCTGATTTTTCAATTTTGCTTTACTCCTAACGATTAACGCGCCACAAGTTTCGTACGGAGTAACAGTCGCTTCATGATCTCATGATTTGTAAGTAATTTGGTTTTAGGTGTTTATTGTAGGATGATAGATAGATGAATTTTGAAGTAGATATGAGTTTGTGATCTGTTACGCATGAGTTAAGACTTTTTCAGCAGCTATTTGTTTGCTATATCGCTTTGTTTAAGTTTATTGAAGATTTCTGAATTCCAGCTGATCGAAACTTGTAGTTGTAGCGTTGTCTGGTGTTTGTTGTCAAAAACTGAAATGATGAGTTACTTTAGGGCTTGCTAGCGAGCTTCATTTCAGTAATTATTAGTGAGTAGTAGTATATGTATAACATGTGTATGAAACTTATATTGATCGAGATCGAGAGCCGGTTATGAGACATGAGAGCATCTAGTTAGTTGAGGTGGTTATGGTTGTTACCTCTATATACAGAGGATGTATACATACTCTATTACCTCAACTAA
Source organism: Helianthus annuus (assembly GCF_002127325.2). Lineage (NCBI taxonomy): Eukaryota > Viridiplantae > Streptophyta > Magnoliopsida > Asterales > Asteraceae > Helianthus > Helianthus annuus. The sequence continues at coordinate 103,794,953 of NC_035444.2, read as the reverse complement.
GTAGATGCTTTTTAACCGTCTCTCATTCAATATAAGCTACATACAGAGACTATACATATACTACTCCCTAATAGTAATTCAGTTGTTTGTGTTTTAGATTGAAGCAAAACAAGTTTATCGTTTTCACTGTGTGAGTCAAGTCAAATTCCTAATCTAGATGTTCATGTTTTGGATCTTATTTAGTTATAAATAATATGAACTCCATGAATTTGTTTGTCTATCTGTAGAATTGGATTATGTTTGTTGATTATTATTTTTTAATTTTTAGGGTGAGATTTGAATCATTTTCAGTATGAATAAGAAACAAAGCACCGTTCATTCCATGACATTAAACCACAACACAAATTCACACATTCAAAAATCAAACAAACACCAACCCTAAAAACCACATCACAATTCAACACATTCCAACCGGTCAAAGTCTTGACAAAAATCTGCATCCCACCTCTCAACCTCAGCACCAAATGAAGCGTAGATTCCTTCTGAATTTTATAATCCGCCAAAGTCCGCCCATCTTCTAGTTGTCTACCGGCAAAGATCAGCCTCTGTTGGCCCAGCAGCCGTGCCGCCGCCGGTCACCGCCGCCGTCGTGATGCTGATGCCGGGCACCGGAAGGCTCCGCCGAGCTAAGGCTCAACTTTAAGTGCTTGCGACGCTCGAAACGAACACACTAGCCCTTCTCACCCGCGACACACTTCCGTTTTATTCAAATAACAAGTGTTTTTTTCTTTAATAATGTTTCCAGAGTATCTCTTCTTTCTTTGTTAACTGGACTTGCAAAGTTAACTTTGAAGTATATTTATTCAACCTATAAAATCATGTGCTTTTTAGTCTCTCACATTTATTCGATATCTACAGTAGTATACTTATTAATAACCATTTCCACATGTTGGTATTACGTGTAAAAAGTTATGTCTAATTTTTAATTAACCCGCTTAGGCCATTTAACCTTTTTAATGTTTTTTAAACCTATTCTTATATAAATCCTTTAGTTTTTTTATTTTTAGCTAAATTGTACAATATAACGTCATACATACCGATGAGGATAACATCATTTGTATACAGACATTATTATATGAATATAGAAACAGGGTAGGGATATGGTAAAAAGTGTCTAAAATGTAAGAAGGGTAAGAAGTGTTTTAAACCATTGGATATTTGATCTAATGGTTGAGATCAATAGGGTATAAAAATGTAAATTGTGTTTTAATTAGAGGGACCTTATGTAAAATTGAAGGGAAATAGTGTCTTTTTTAATGTTTGAAATATGGTAACCATATCATACACGACCAAAAACTCCTACATTCACTCCTTTTTCCTTAAATATCGGAATTAATAATTCACCTTAATTGTAGGAGGTCTTTGGTTGCATATTCGTCATACATTATCATAAAGAGAACTGTAATCAGATTCATGGCGTGGTGTTTTAAAACAACTGGATAAAATTGACTATGATTCAAGTCATGGTGTTTTATCTGGAGACATTGTTCATGGCGTGGTGTTTTAAACATCTATGATTCAAGTCATGGTGTTTTATCTGGATACATTGTTCATGGCGTGGTGTTTTAAACATCTATGATTCAAGTCATGGTGTTTTATCAATACAAAACATTCCCAGATTTTAAAACACCATGACTATGATTCAAGTCATGGTGTTTTATCTGGAGACATTGTTCATGGCGTGGTATTTTAAACATCTATGATTCAAGTCATGGTGTTTTATCTGGAGACATTGTTCATGGCGTGGTGTTTTATTAATACAAAACATTCCCAGATTTTAAAACACCATGACTATGATTCAAGTCATGGTGTTTTATCTGGAGACATTGTTCATGGCGTGGTGTTTTAAACATCTATGATTCAAGTCATGGTGTTTTATCAATACAAAACATTCCCAGATTTTAAAACACCATGACTATGATTCAAGTCATGGTGTTTTATCTGGAATCCAAAAAACATTGTATAAGGTTTTTGTGAAAGATGTTGTGGGGTTGTGTCGAAAAGATAAGAACAGAAAGGGTGTTACGGTGTGTCATGGTGGTAAGAAGGTGTTTCACCGGAGAGAAGGGAAAGGCTTTTGTGAGTGTCGGCTTACCGGAAATACGGCCGGAGAAGGTCGTCGGACTTTACTTCGGTGACCGGAGTCTAGAGAGAGGCAGATTGTTTCATCTTGGGGGCTATGGTTTTGGTAGGGATGAGGGAGAAAGAATCGTAAGAAATAATATGTTTCCTAAAATTTCTCCTAAAATAGTTAACATATGATCTAAATTCCTTTAATTGACTTTAACTACTATTAGGAGTAAATTACATTATTACCCTTATTCATTAATATAATTGATGGACACATGTCAACACCAGATTATTTCTTACACTTCTTACACTTTAGCCACTTTTTACAGGATCCTTTACCTATAGAAACATATAACTTTAATGTTTCACTTATATTTATTTCATTTACTAATAAATGTAATTTATTTTTCTATAGTTAATGGTTATGCGTAATATCTAACTTATAATAAAAGACTCTAAATAATGCCACATAGCATTCTCTCCTTCAACATCATAAATTTTATTTATAATTATTTAATAAATTCCTTTTAATATTAATAATAACTAATATATAGATATCATTTATTTTTATCCTTATCTTTATCTAAAACTAATAAATAACTTTAACTTTACAATTTAGACCCTTTGTTTTTTACTTTTAACCCACAGTTTTTCATATTTTGCAATTTAATCCCAACTCTTTTTTATTTTCAATTTTGGTCCACCATACTTATCATCTTTCCCAAGTTTTCGTTTCGTTCTAAATTTTGTGAGTTAATGCACCGCAACGTGCGTGTGGGGTTCAACATTTTTTTCGTATATTTTTTCCCGTTTGACAGTCCCGTCACAGCAAATCTATTTTTCTCCGTTTAACAAGTTCGACCAACGCGAGGGTCCTGGATTGACTTAGTTATTTTTTTCTATGTTTTACGTTTCGGTTTAATTTCTCTGCAACGAGCGTTCGTGATTCAAAGATTTTGCGTCTGCTTTTCGCTCGGCGTTATTTTTTCCATTTTTATTTAATTTGTTTTTACGAGCTTTTCTGGTGTTGGTGGTCGCTGACAGTGGTATAGCATTGGTACTACTTGACACAGTTTTACAACAACTGCTGCAACGCATGGGCTTATTGCAACTTGTCGTACTTTCATTTCCAAACAATGCATTTCCATTTTAGTATCAATGAAATTTGAATTTCTTAATTATTGTCACATATAGCAAGTTATGATGTCTCGAGCAATCATGTTTTCGTCTCACTCCGATGTTTCCGCCATCGGTTATGTAACACCCCAAAAAGTTTAATTATGCACATGTGTTTAAATTAACTAGAAACTTAACCTAGTTAGAATATATGTTAGATCATCATGTTTGTTGGAAGTTAGTTGAATATGTTTAATCTTATTGTTGTTGATTCTTGTTGTTATGTTTATAGGTAAGGCTCAACTTTAGGTGCTTGCGACGCTCGAAACGAACACACTAGCACTTCTCACCCGCGACACACTTCCGTTTTATTCAAATAACAAGTGTTTTTTTCTTTAATAATGTTTCCAGAGTATCTCTTCTTTCTTTGTTAACTGGACTTGCAAAGTTAACTTTGAAGTATATTTATTCAACCTATAAAATCATGTGCTTTTTAGTCTCTCACATTTATTCGATATCTACAGTAGTATACTTATTAATAACCATTTCCACATGTTGGTATTACGTGTAAAAAGTTTCGTCTAATTTTTAATTAACCCGCTTAGGCCATTTAACCTTTTTAATGTTTTTTAAACCTATTCTTATATAAATCCTTTAGTTTTTTTATTTTTAGCAGAATTGTACAACGTAACGTCATATATACAGATGAGGACAACATCATTCGTATACATACATTATTATATGAATATAGAAACATATAATTTTAATGTTTCACTTATATATATTTCATTTACTAATAAATATAATTTATTTTTCTATAGTTAATGGTTATGCATATTATAGTGTTAATATAAACAAATTTAACTTATTTATAGTCATTTCATTAAAAAAATGAAACATTAATACATATAAGTTGATTAACAATTAACAATTTACTACTTTTATTAGGTATGTATTAATAATTACACACATTGTTAAAATTATATAAACATTTTAAAACTATAAGGGTGTTTTTAAATTATGGTTAAGTTGTTTATATTTTCTAAACATTTCAAACTATAGGGGCTGGTCATGTAAATTGCCTAATTGACGGTTGATTCTTTGCACTTATAATGATGTAAATATAGAGAGCTTCATCATTACATATCAACACCCATCACCTCTCAAATCGTCACACAGATATCTTCATCTCCGTCGTCTTCTAGGGTTCTAAAATCACTACCGTAGTCATCTTTCTCACGGTTGCACCTACCGATTTCATTGTGGGATTCCTTACATACAGGTAATTACATTCATCTTCCATAAGTTTTAACATTTTCTTGCTGTTAACAGCTTCCTATCGTTGTATATATACCATTATATAAACTTATGACTGTAGATTGAAAGCTGTTATACTTATGTATTAGTATGATTGAGTCAATGCCTGTTAAATAATTAATCTTTGCATTTTTTTTCCTATGCTCTCTTCTCCCTCTGTATATTGACGAGTCTTTATAAGTGAAATGGACATTGATGATTGTACATTATATGATTCAGTTAAATTTTTTTAAATACGCTTATAGAAAGTGTAAATTTCTGAACCATTTAAGTTAGGTATTTGCATGATGTGCTTCAGTATGTGCAGGGTAATCAATATTTTCTATTGTAGGGTTTTTTTGTATATTGTAAAGATTAGTATTCAGTAAAATATGATTATGTGAATTATATTTTTTTGAAGAGAAGGTAATTAGCATATTTATTGTTGCATGTTTGATAATGTATTGTTCGTTTGTGAAGTTTCTTCACAACCCTGGATCATTGACTATAGTAAGCATTGTTTATGTTATGTATACTTTCTTTTTTTATTAATATTAGTATTTATGATTTTATGGTTAAAAGTGATAATACTAAATAATATATATACAGGATGTCCCTATGTCCTTTGTTAAGCAAGTGTATGGAGAGACTTGGGAAGATAAGAAGCTGCATATCTTTCATGCCAGTGGAAAAAAATGGGTTGTAAGGCTCAAACGTGTAAATTCAGTGCCAGTCATAACTGACGGCTGGCAAACAGTTGCTTCAGACCTTAAACTACAAAATGATTGTTTGCTCACCTTTCATCCATTAGCACAATTTGTTCTTGATCTTTCCTGTTTTGTTAAAGGCGTGTGTGGTGAATCTTATTACACAATTAATCGTTATCAAAGATTGGGTGTTACGGTACGAAATCTCATTTTACTTTCAACACATTTTAACATTCACATGTTTCACACTTCGTCACTTAACTTACAAAGTTAATCTATATGTATTATATTTCATCTTATGCAGATAATCGGAGATGCTTTTGTTGAAGAATGTTATGGAAACAAGCCACCAACTGGCACGTATGAAATATGTTATAAGGGTTCTATGTGGAGTGTGTCTACATCTAAGCTTCATACAAGTTATGTATTCTCCCAAGGATGGCCGGAAGTCTGCAACGATCTTGGCATACAGGAAGATGATTTACTGATCTTCCGAAGAATGGATGATGTTTTGTTTGACTTAACTGTTTATCGAAACGAAATAGAGATAAGGTTGACCAAGATAGGTGAATCCCACAAAGATGATGTGTTTCAGATATCTAAGGATGAGTACTATGACAAGGTGTTCAAGGTACGTATGTATTCAATATTACCTGATGTATCCATTTTTTTCGCATTTTTTTTCCAACTAATGTTTGCCAGGACATAGAGGAGGATGATAAATTTTATATTCCTGACGAAGATCCATCCTTCAGTAAGGTAGTTAATTAAGTATTACAAACAATACTGCATTTTAAATACATTTAAACTTACTGATTTTACTACTATTTGTAACGTTGTGTTTTAAAGTCATATTGTGCATGATTTTGTTACTTTGTATAAGAAATCAAGAAGCCTGCCAGCAGGAACAGTGAAGTCGCGTAAACCAAAGAAGGTTGTGTGACAACCCTCACAAAACCAGGTATCCGTACAATTAATTAATATTTAATTAGTGCTTGATTAATGTGCTTGATTACAATTATGAACGAACTGTTTTCTGTTTTCTGATACATACATATTCATGCATCATACTTTATTACTGTCACTTCATTTATTACACACAAAACATTAGTGACAAACTTGATGCACAAAGCACAGTTAGCACAGTGAGCGGATAACCCAGTAAACATGCTGACATTGCCAGCACTAGACAGACATTGATTCTGAGGCCAGTATGAGCCGGGAGTAGATTACTACACTAGTAAAGAGTGTAGGGAGGTGAGGATCATAAAACTGCGTCACTAGGTGATAGTTATAGTGACCGGAAGTGCCTAAAACATACTTTAATTACAAAATTCTGCAGTTAATACAAAAATTCAGCATTTAACATAACTAGTAAAGTGCGAAAACTTGGTAAAATAATTCTAGACACTTTCCAAAGTGTTGGTAATTTATTGTGTCACTAAAAACAATATGAATAACACTTTATAGCTTCACTTAACACTTTAACGGATCAATATCCAACCGAACAACCGGACTTTACCCGGAACACAAAAATATTGCCAAAGACGTTGTTTTTACTTTTCTGAGCTAGTTAGGGTCCCCGAACATCCTAACACCCTTTATATTAAATAACACACTTGAACATACTAACTAACCTTTAGATTCCAACTAAAACCTTAACCATATCATCACAACCCAACCATACCCCCCCCCCTCAAATGACGGTCACCCAAGGGGGTGACCCACTTCCTTTTCTTGATTATTTTATTAAACATGTTGAATATCTAAACTACACATTACATGAAGGATTAAACAAGAACTTGGATTATAAATATATACCATGGACCATCATTCTCTCACATTCAACAACATCAACTAGCTCACTTCCTCTCCTTCATAACCATTCTCGGCCGCACACCTCCACCACTATAGCTCCACCATCAAGTTTGATCCTAGCCATTTCTTACATACTCAAAGGTGCAAGGTGACATACAAACAAGCCCGGTGCTTTCGAAAGTGCAAGAACCGCTCTAGATTTCTTTTATCCACCACATTTACATCTTGTTTCTTCCCTAGCCTTGAGCTAGTAGTAAGTGTCTCTAATCATCATCTTGATCTTGTTTATGGTGGTTAATAGGTGATTTAATGGTTAAAAGTTAAGAACACTAAAGAACATAACTTAAAGTCTTGATCATAAGAGGTATAAGTTGGATAAAGAGAAGCTAGTTATGTAAATCATGTAAATCTTGTCTAGTTGTGAATATTTGATGTTGTTTGTCACTAAAAGTGGGATGGATCATCATCTAACCATACTAGATCATGTTCAAGAACATGAACTAGTAGTATGTGAGTGTTAGAGATGTGTAAAGATGATGAAACCATCCACCATGAACTTGAAGCTTGAATAAACAGAATTTTTCTTGTAAAATGAAGTTATAAACTTGTGGATCTAAAGATCGACAAGTGGTTTTTCGGAAGAACCAAGCGGAAAATGCTACTTTTGTTAAAACTCGGGTATTTTATAAACAAGAAGCATTTATAGTAACAAAACAAGTGTGTAAACACTTGTGTAACAATGGAATTTCATAAAGAAATATTTTTGTAAACCTTGACTAGAAGTTGTTAAACTTCAAATTCTTTAAAAATGAAGTTTGCAAGAAACTAAATCTATTTTTAGAAATAACAAAACCCACTAAATGTGATGGTAACTTACTACATGCTTTTACAAAACCTCCAAGTTCATGAGTTTATGGTTTGGTCATATTTTTGTCAAGTTGATGGATAAATATTGTATATGGTTGATTGGTAAATTGTTTGGTGATTTTTACAAAAAGAAAATGATATGCTAAAAGCATGGACACCTCCAGTTACAGAGGAAACTCTGGCGAAATTTTTCCAGAAATATAACACTTAGAAAATATTTTTCTAGTAAATGGTTACAAATATATTTTTAACTTGTTTTTCAAATATAAACTTCGCCATGATTTTTATTACAAAATAACCAAGTACCGGAGGTGGATTTTCGTAAATAAAACTTGTTAAATATATATTTAGAATATATATTTTATAATAAGACGCTTGTGTGATTAGGTGATTATTTTGTGAACAATATATATATATTATTTTTAGGGCAAAATAATATAACTTGAAATATCATGAAATTACGACCTCCAAAATAATACCAACGCGCTCACAAAAATAAATATTTAAGTTATATAAGTATCGTAATACAACGCGAACTTTAAAAATATAACTTATGTATTTTTCGGAAAAATACTCTTATTAGAATATTTTTGGTGAAATATTATTTTGGGGAAAAACCTAAGGAATAAAATATAATATTTCTGAGAAAAATATATATGTTTTTGGAGAACTAAAAATATTTTTGACAAAGTGATAAAATATATTTTTCAAGTGAGACTTAAAAATATATTTTCGGAATTATAAAACACTCATGTATTAATACCCCCATCCTTGGGAAGGAATATATTTATAAAATAATTAAGAAGTGTAAATACGAAATAGTTGTCTAACTATTTCCCAAAAACGTTAAACCTTAAGCCAAGGTACGGCCGTCCGTCTAATAGAAGTTAGTACGTGTAGGTCGTTACGCAGCAGGTTGATTTGGGACCGACTATTTCGAGACGCACTTCTGTGAGTTCATGTCCCCCGTTTCTCTTTACTGTTTTTAGTTTTATACTTTGGGGGTGAAATACATGCGACAACTATTACAACTTTTATTACATGGTATGGTTAGCGTAGGGAGGGTTTTTACTACAACTAGATCATGTGAGGGGTGGGTATAACGCTCGAGGCCATTAATCCTCTTTGTTAGGACCGAGGGACACAAGAGTGATAGATCTATTTAGGTGTAGCGAGCCCACACCCGTGAGGCCGGGGAGGCCCATAGAGGTGACTGTGTCTTACAGCCAGGAGCCCGGTACAAATTTGCTAGGTTTGAGTTTCCCTGCATTTTCTCACACATACCAGTGGATTTGCAACCCATTGGTGATCTCTTTTTCCTTATTGCTACATACCAGGGATTTTTATACATACTTCAAAGGTTTACTCATACTCACTTTTACATGAACTCGCTCAACTTTTTGTTGATTTTTTCAAATTGCATGTATTTCAGGAAATTAGGGATCTGGCAAGGTGTGCTATGTTGTCAAGCTGCGTAAGAGAGATGGTGTCATCCAAGTTTAGGGGTTGTGACTTTTGCCTGGACGAGTCACAAGTCTTAAATTGTGTTTAATTCATGTTTTATGGTTGTGTCGTATGAACAATATTTTTATTTTGTCTTGTTGTAATCTCGTTGCATGTGTCAACTTTTAAAACAATGATGTCGTATTTTATTTTTAAAACTTGAATCAATGGATGATCATTATGGTTTTACTTTCATATAGCTTTGTTGTGATTAAGCTATGGTATTAAAAAGTCACACCAAATAAACCCACGCTTCCGCAAAGCCAGGGTGTGACAGCTTGGTATCAGAGCTTTGATCATAAGCGAACTAGGATTCTTTCTCGAGTCTAGACTATGATCACTAGGGCTCTCAAAAAAACATTTTTACATTAAATACATTACGTCCAGATCCAGGATACAAAACATTTTTACAAACAAAAAGTATGAGCACTTTTCAAAATTTATGGTTCAGTCATCACGACTGAGGGAGTTCAGCCCTGGTGACTGAGGGAGTTCAGCCCTAAAGGCTGGGAGGTTCAGTCAGGTAGACTGAGGGGTCCAATCTCTAAGATTGGGGAGGTTTTGGTCTCATAGGCCAGGGAGTTAGTCTGAGGGACTCGGAGGTTCAGTCTGAGAGGCTGGGAGGTTAGTCTAGTGAGACTAGGAGAATTACTTGTTTGCTTATTGGTGACTAACATGTTTATTTGATTATATGTTGATTATTTGTGCATATGTGTGTTTGTGTTACAGACATCATGCCTTCTTCATCAGACACTAGAGTTTCAGATACTTTAGATCCTATGGCGATAGTATCAGATGACAGAGTTTCGTCGGAGCGAGAGGTCTACACTTCCGATACCACCAGTACCGATGATGACGACTTCCAGCCCTTTGCGCTGCCTGAAGTCGTAGCCGAGCCTGCTGATGGCCATCCCGCTGGGGATTTACCACTCGCGGTGATCCCTGCTCCTGTACCCCTTGCTGCTTATCCAGTTGTTGATATGCCCCTCGATGTTGTTTCTGACGACGACGTCGATCTGTTTGAGGAGGACCCACCTAAGGCTGACCATGAGGGTGAGGCCCCTATTGCTGCTGATGTTATCCTACCCATTGCTGATGCTCCTGCAGAGGAGGCTCCTGTTGCTTCACCTGTCCCAGACTCATTTGAGTCTGTGGCGTCCGCATCTTTGCACACTCAGGGAGTGCAGCATCACTCTCACGACGCCGACCCTGACATGGCGTCATCAGCTGCACCTACTCCCGCACATAGCTTCGAGTTTGATCACGATGTTGACAATGATCTAGATCCTGTCTTTCCTCCTGGCTTTGATCCTAACCAGGATATTGAGTTCATTCACTTAGACCAGCCCCCTAGAGGATCCTGTAGCCCCTATCAATCCCTTGTTTAATGATCCAGCTGATTTTGATATGGAGTTTGTTGATCCGGAGCCTGCTGTGGCCCCAGAGCCTGTAGCTGCTCCTGACCCTGCATTAGAGCATGACCCTGCTCATGACGATGCACCCTTTGTTGCTAATCATCCTGTTGTTGCTCCACCGTTGGTGGATGATCATATTGCTGACGTTCCTGCTGATGCTCCACTCTGGATAGAGGATCCTGTTGTTGCACCACTTCCTGATCCCGTGCCAGTGCTGTTCGACCGTGCACCTTTTGCCACCCATATAGATCCACGATACGCTGACACCCGCAACGGGTGGATAGATGATGACGATGATTACCCACCATTCGTGTTCCCTGTTACACCCACTGTAGCCCCTGTTTCAGCACCCATTGCAGCTCCCATCGATGTTCCCTTGCTTCCCACACACACCACAGATGCTCACCGCACCGCACCGACCTACCTATTACGTTTCTTCAGGACATACCACCGCCGCGTCCTGGAGAGGGGTCATCTAGGCAGCAGCCTATTCCTGTTCCTCCCATGCTGACATCTCCTTTCTCATCTGGATCACAGTTTCCTTCTGTTGCACCACCCATTGCACCGTCCTTCACTCCGTCGAGCGAGCCATTTCTATGGACTACGCCCCCTATCATGCCGCTGTCTGATCCGTATCACCCATACCACGTTGGGTATTCTACGGAGGATATACTTACATAGTTGATGATACAGCAGGAGGCACTGACCCGTCGCATACAGGAGCTGGAGAGAGGTCAGCAACCACCGTGCCATTGTCAGACCCCACCTGCAGCATCACACCCTCCGCGTCCACTTTCACCCGACTCATACGTCCGTTTCTTGAGTTCTGAGCAGCAGATAGCATATCTGTTGCGCGTCTGTCGCGCTCTAGAGCAGGATTGGTTACATATGCATCGCCTGTATTACTCTCATTTTCCTCCTCCTCCTCCACCATCAGCATAGGCATTTTGATTCGACGCAGGTAGACTTTTGGTGAGGGGACCGCGATTGTGCAGACTATACAGCTTTTTGGAGACCGCATTTTGGATGTTATGACTTTTGATGTTTTGTATATTGGTTGTTGTTGTCACTGATCAGATAGTTTGGACTAGGGCGATGTAGCCCTTAGTTACTGATGATGTATGATACAATTATGAACTTGTAAACCTTACATTGTGGTCTTGATTTATGACAGCGCAATCACAGTATTCTCATTATATGTGATGTTGGATTGACTGTTTATATTCTATAACATGTGATGTTATGAGCTTAATTAATTTGTGACATGTGATGTTATGTGTTTGATATTGTTGTTGCATACGTATAATTTACTTATTATGACCTGACTAACGTGAAACATCTTTTAGAAGATGCCACCAAGACGTGATCCACGCATGTCCACTAATGAGGCAGAACTTCAAGGAATTATTACCGCTGCTATCGCGCAATACGCTGCTTCTCATGCAGAAACCAGTGGGAATATCTCTCAAAACCACGGCAATAACAATCCACCGAATGGTAATGTTAAGTCGTTTGAGATATACTATGATACATTTGGATATTTTTAGCACGTTCACTAATACCATTTGTAAATTCAAACGTATGTGCAGGGTGCACTTACAAGCAATTCCTCGATTGCAAGCCCGTGAACTTCGACGGCACAGGAGGTGCTGTTGCGTTTGTAAGATGGGCTGAGAAGACTGAGTCTGTTCTTCGAATGAACAAGTGTGCTCCCGAGCAACAAGTGACCTACATCTCAGGGCTATTTCTGGATGGAGCCCTATCTTGGTGGAACCTGCAAGTGCAAACTCTTGATGAAGCTGCTGCTTATACGATGTTATGGAATGAGCTAAAGGAGCTCATGCGAAGGAAGTACTGCTCACGCACTGAAATTCAGAAGCTGGAGACTGAGTTTTGGCATCTAAAAATGGAAGGTCCCAAGATTGCGGAGTATGTTCAGAGATTCTGCGATTTGTCCCACGTAGTGCCATACATGGTTACACCGGAGTTCAAACGCATTGAGCGCTTTATCTGGGGATTGGCACCTCAGATTATGAGTATGGTTACTACTTCCAAGCCCACGACCATCACAGAAGGCATAGATCTTAGTGTGGCTCTTACTGAGGAAGCCATTCGGTTGAACAAGTTTTCAAATTTTGAGCAGAAGAAGAAAGAGACTCGCTTGGAGTCGACTGGTGAGAATAAGAGGAAATTCTCGAACTTCAAGCAGGGTACAAGCAACGTGAACAAGAAAGGAGAATCAAGCACACCGACTCGAGCTGCAACCGGTGTTGAAAATAAAGGGAAGGGTTATATGGGTACCATGCCCAAGTGTAATACGTGCCAGCGCCATCATCATGGCCAATGTAGGTTGAGAAAGTGTGAATCATGTGGAAGGAACGACCACACAAAGGATACGTGTTGGGCCGGAACTGGTGCAGGGCGTACAGTAATCGAGGGTTTGGGAATGGAAATGGAAACCGCCAGCAGGGAGGAAATGGCGGAAATGGAAACCGTGGAAACGTTGCGAATCAAGCTGGTAATGGGAATCGCAACCAAAACAACACTCAAGCTGGGAACGGAGGTGGTAATGGTCAAAGACTGGGCTGTTTTAACTGTGGAGATATTGGGCACTTCAAGAAGGAATGCCCAAAGCTGGACCAGGCCCGTGGAAGAGTGTTTAACATCGAAGCGAGGGAAGCGCGCTGTAACGCCCCAAAACTCGGGTCCAAATATTTTATTTGGACATTTAATTAGGACGGAATAAGTAAATAGGATTTATTGACTAAGTGGGATATTTAACTAATAACCAAGTCATTTAACTTGGTTAGGTAAAGTTGGCTATTAAATAAGAGTGGAAAATAATGGGGGTCAAATAAATAAGAAAAGAACATGAGGGGCTAAAGGTGGGCAATAGGGATGAATTTTTATAAGAATGTGGGGGTGGGAAAAATACCAGACATTTAGTCTGTGTGCACCATCGCCATTTTGAGAGAAGCAGGAGGAGAGTTCTCCAACTTCTTGATGAAGCTCCAATTGAAGAGGAATTCTAGCCCAAATCTCATGCATGGATGCTAATTCATCACCATCTAGTTACAATAATCATCATGTAAGTCATAGTTTTCAACTTAGAGAAGTTGTTAGTCATGGGTAAATCTTGAATTGTTGAAATTGTGAGAAATTGAATATGAATAAGTGATAGTATCATGAAATGGGACCTTATTCATGGCTAATTTATATCAATTTGATGATTTGAGGTGAAACCCACCATGGTGAATGAAAGTGCCGACATGGGTGTTATACCCATGTCCAATCCTTGTTTGATTTACTTGTTCCTAGCTTGAAATGGGTTTTAAGATGATAGTCTAGGGCTAATTGTATGAATGGAATGTGATATTGAGCACTCTCTTAGTGATTGGAACTTGGAAGGAGATGACTATGCTTAAACTAGTTGTAAACTATGCTTAGTAAGTTGTATGCACACCAAGTGTTTGATAAAATGCCTAACTAGTGATAATAGATGATATGGTGTCCTTGAAATTGTGAATTACTAGTATAATGAGTTGGTTGTGTTAGTTGCTAGTAAATATGAAAAAAATGAAGGTGTCTTGAATGAATTTCATGTTGCAAGTATAATAGTTATGCAATTGGTGAACGATGGCACCTTAGAGGTCCATGAACCTTGTTGTTGTAAAAGATACACACTATGTGATCCATTGGCTTGGTAAACATGCAAGTCATGTGTTGTTAGGGATGGTATGTAGAATCTTAATTGAAAACATTGATGTAGGTCCATGTTACAACGATTAGTCTAGATGTGGAAAAGTTTGGTGGTTTGACTTCTAAGAAACCCAACAAGTAGGAAGTAAACTTGCCTTGATATAAGTAATACTATGGTTAAACTAATGACCCTAGAATCTATGCAAAACTACGAATGTAACATGACTCTCATAGACATGTTGTGTGGTGTGATGAATGCGTAATATGTTAGATGGATAAGGTCACAATGTGTGTGTTGACATTGAATGCTTGGAAGTTAATGTGACATGAAAGTCGATTGTGGATGTGGTTAGCTAGTATTAGATTGTGGGTTAACGTGTGTGTGTATGTAAATGATAATGAAGGATAGGTCCTCGGAAAGGCGGACTTGTACCTTCGGAGCTAGCAAGACAAGGGAAGCAACATATCAAGCAAGAAGCATGAGGTTTACAAGGTAAGTGATTTTCGTAATCACTTCTTAGTTCAAGTAAGTAATAAAGTGTTGAAATTAATTAAACATGATGTTTGAGGTTAAATATGTAGGAAAGTCTTTCGTCGTAAATGATGGGATTAAAGTTGACCAAAATGCCCTCGATGGGTATTTTGGGCAAACGATCTTAATAAGTAGTTTAGAAACAAGTTATTGATTAGTGTAATGTCTTGGACAAGTATGAAAGTGAAGTATAGGGTTTTGTATGTTATAGACCTTTTAATGTATAAATACCCATAACGGGTCGAATAATTCATAAGTGAATAATAAGCCGATAGTGTAAGTTAAGAATTTCCTTAATCCGGATATGGGATTTTAAGTTCATATGATAGAATGTGAATTTACAAGCATGTAGGAAGAAACGGGAGGTTAAACGGGTAAACGGTTCAAAAGTTATGCGCGTTTTAGTGCGTACGGACGACGAAACGGAGCTGCAGAAAAATGCAAAATCTAGAGGGCGTCGCCGACGGGCATGGGGGCGTCGCCGACGGGCTCTAGAAAATCAGTTTTTGTGCTGACGGGTTAATTACCTGTCTACGGGTTTTTGGGCTACGGGTAAATGCAAGGCCCGTCGCCGACGGCCCTAGGGGCGTCGGTGACGGCCTTCCCAAGTCCCAAAAGCTGAAATCTTGTTATTTAAGTTAATTTATGTACCGTGGGCTTCGGTTTGATATCCGTGGACTACGGCGGACTTTCCAAACATGATTTTGAAGGTTCCTTGGATGTTTATGGGCTATAAAGCTAAGTCTAAGACCCACGTTAATAATGTATGATTATATAAGAGGTACGCGTGATCTAGTACGTGTTCGTTAAAGTATGTACATATGTAGATAAGCAAGTTTGTGTGCTTGTATGTATTTGTATACGTATGTAGAAGTTATGTAAGCATGTATGTAGGCATACACGTATGTATGTTTACAACTCCAAGTGTACGTATGTAGTAGGATATGTAGTTATGCTTAATGATATGTATGAGTGTATGTACGTATGTCTAGTTGTAGGAAGGATATGTAAGTATGTAGTTGTGTATGTAGGTATGTATAAGGGTATGTATGAGTGTATGTACGCATGTAGATGTATATGTATGTGGGTATGTAAGTACATATATGTGTATGATTTTGACACATTGAGGATTAACGTTATTAATGGTGTACCTTGAGAATGATAAGTAATGCAGGTACATTCATGAAGCCTCGCCAGGAAATGGGTACGCAGATGAAATGCTTGAAGTTTGATAAAGAACGAGATGTGAAGTGTATGCGAATGATCTTGTTTATACATTGTGTGCTAATGTTTTTGAATGTATGTGGTGAATGCAGGTTGTGCGGGTCACGGAGGATCATCAAGGAATAAAGATCGAAGACCGAGTCACTTAAGGGATTGTACGGGGTTGTCTAAGGATGTAAATTTGTTGTACATAAGCTATGATTTATTCTATAATAGAGTCAGTTTGTTGTATTCGATATAAAAGAGTTATTTTAAAAGTGAACTTTCAAGTAAGACGTAAGGTTTATAGTGAAAGAATTTTTATGGCACGAACTTCCGCTGCGACTTTCGCTAATTACGTGTTAGGGTGTTACAAGTTGGTATCAGAGCCCTGGTTTGAGAGAATCAAGTACAAGAAAATAAGTACTCGAACTCAAACTTGTGTGCTCTTATGATAAGGAACCCGTACAATCCAAGACTCGATCAAGGCCTAAAGGCAAAAGCAAATGTAAGTATGTATTAGCCTATGTAATTGAAGGAAATTAATAGTATGTTATGTGAAGGGTAAGCGCAATTGTTTGGAAGGGAAGATCCGTGGATGCGGTCTAGGACCGACATCAAGGCAAGTAACAAGGCGAATTGACCCCAGGTACGTAAACCTAACGTGTGGGCATATGAAATGGTATAATTAAGCAAGTGAAAGAAAATTTTTAGCAAAATATAATAACGACATAACAAATAAGTTGAAAAGGTTACACGAGCCGAAACTAAATTCTTCGACATAAGGTGGCAATTACACGAAGGCACGAAACTAGTACGTGGAATGTGTACCTGGCCAGTACACAAGAAACGTATGACGTTCGTGAGACCGTGATAATTATTACAGGTATGTCCGATAGAGTTTGGTAGCAGCTAGGCGTGTGGGTGAAATGGGTAGTAAGACTCTCGGGGGATTGAGAGTACCTTGTAGGAATGAAAGATGTGAATGCAATGCTTGAATCCGCAAGACGGATTCAAGGAATGAAATATGCGAATGCAATGCTTGAATCCGCGAGACGGATTCAAGGAATGAAAGATAAGAATGATGCAAATCCCTTGCGGATTTGGTTATGATAGCGAATGCTATGATAAGCTATGCAAGTCGACCGGTTCAAGTTGAACAAGTCGAGTAAGGATAAGGTACCATCCGTTTAGAACGGGTGGTCGTGAATGCAATAACGAATGTATAAGTTCGACCCGTTATACGGATAGAACGAAAGATTTATGTTGAAAGCAATTAACCCGATGTGACCGGGTCGTAAGTGGTATGCTTGAATCTCATTACGAGAGTATATGCCGTTACCCATTTAATTGGGTAATCGAATGCGTAAAAGAAATGAAAGTATATAAGTGAAAGGAATGAAAAGTAGAATGAAAAGTTTGAATCCAGAAGTGAGTACGAGTCAAACAAGTAAGAATGAACTATAGGAAAATGTTTGAATTCGTAAGTAAGTACGGACCAAACAAGTAAATATCCTTTAAAGCGGATATTATCCAAATTATGTTTCAAATTTTGCATATATATTTATATGAAAATATGTTGTATGCAAGAATGGTTAAAAGGACAAATGAGTCATACGGGTCAAATGGTAAACGCCATTTGAACCCGGTAAGTAATGTTTTGATTGTCAAGTTTTATGCTTATAGGTAAGCGCAAGGTACGGGCATGCATCGCCACAAATTTGAAAGAAATAACCATCGCAAGGTATTGATAGCGAGTCAATGCTTTTGACTCACGCCAGGTATGTATAAAAGGTTATGCTTTCAATAGTAGCTTATGGCTCGACTAGAGAAGGGTGTGTCAAAATTTGGGTAACTAATAAAACAGAGGTGAGAATGTATTTAGTATGGGACTTTCGAAAAGTCAAACAAATGAAGATGATATACTAAGGAACGAACATGCATTGACCCATTACGAGCGGGCCAAACGAACAAATATTTTAAAGGAATTTGGAAGGGGGGTAGTATGTAAACAAGATAACTTGATAAATTTCATGATTGATGGAATTGAATGAAAGGCGCTAATCATCGATTTTATATGTAAGGATGGTAAAACTCTTGAGGTGATGAAACCAATAGAGTTAGTAAAAGGATGCTCGCGAGCTAGAATATGTCATAAAAATGAATAAAACCCATCCAGAGATGGCACAGACTTGTGACAAAGTGGACCGATCTGTTCTTGCAAGTCGTAATATTGCGCCAAAGTAACAAGGTTAGTGAATTGTTTAATATGTGAATGTAGATATAAGGCTATGGGTTGAATAGGTAATTCCATATGAACTAATGGTAGCACAATTGTGATATGGCAAAAATGTATATATATATATATATGCGTGAAATAGTAGCTACGTTGTGGTTAGGGTGAGAATTTATAAGTCAACACAGGAAGGACATTGACTCATACTTGAGTCATGGATAGGAACATAAAACCCTAGAACGGGATTTTAGGTCATGATTTATTATCTCGGGGGTTACCTTACAAGGGTACGCCTAGTGGTTATACATGTAATGACAACAGAATGATACTTAATCTTCTAGCAAGTGCGAATTATGAGAGTGAAATAATAGCTATGTAGTAATGATCATAACCCCGAATGAATGTTAGCAAGATGCATGTGTACATGGTCTAAATGAACATGTGTTAATGAGAGTAACTAGAAAGAATGCTAACGGTAGAAGACCAAAGCAAAGCCCTAAGGTGTACGCATTATGAGTGTGTTCTTAATATGTAAATGAATGAATATACTGACCAAGAAGAAAAGGCAGTTATTTTTCTGAGATAATGAACAAGGTTTCGGGGACGAAACCTCTTTTAAGGGGGGTAGACTTGTAACGCCCCAAAACTCGGGTCCAAATATTTTATTTGGACATTTAATTAGGACGGAATAAGTAAATAGGATTTATTGACTAAGTGGGATATTTAACTAATAACCAAGTCATTTAACTTGGTTAGGTAAAGTTGGCTATTAAATAAGAGTGGAAAATAATGGGGGTCAAATAAATAAGAAAAGAACATGAGGGGCTAAAGGTGGGCAATAGGGATGAATTTTTATAAGAATGTGGGGGTGGGAAAAATACCAGACATTTAGTCTGTGTGCACCATCGCCATTTTGAGAGAAGCAGGAGGAGAGTTCTCCAACTTCTTGATGAAGCTCCAATTGAAGAGGAATTCTAGCCCAAATCTCATGCATGGATGCTAATTCATCACCATCTAGTTACAATAATCATCATGTAAGTCATAGTTTTCAACTTAGAGAAGTTGTTAGTCATGGGTAAATCTTGAATTGTTGAAATTGTGAGAAATTGAATATGAATAAGTGATAGTATCATGAAATGGGACCTTATTCATGGCTAATTTATATCAATTTGATGATTTGAGGTGAAACCCACCATGGTGAATGAAAGTGCCGACATGGGTGTTATACCCATGTCCAATCCTTGTTTGATTTACTTGTTCCTAGCTTGAAATGGGTTTTAAGATGATAGTCTAGGGCTAATTGTATGAATGGAATGTGATATTGAGCACTCTCTTAGTGATTGGAACTTGGAAGGAGATGACTATGCTTAAACTAGTTGTAAACTATGCTTAGTAAGTTGTATGCACACCAAGTGTTTGATAAAATGCCTAACTAGTGATAATAGATGATATGGTGTCCTTGAAATTGTGAATTACTAGTATAATGAGTTGGTTGTGTTAGTTGCTAGTAAATATGAAAAAAATGAAGGTGTCTTGAATGAATTTCATGTTGCAAGTATAATAGTTATGCAATTGGTGAACGATGGCACCTTAGAGGTCCATGAACCTTGTTGTTGTAAAAGATACACACTGTGTGATCCATTGGCTTGGTAAACATGCAAGTCATGTGTTGTTAGGGATGGTATGTAGAATCTTAATTGAAAACATTGATGTAGGTCCATGTTACAACGATTAGTCTAGATGTGGAAAAGTTTGGTGGTTTGACTTCTAAGAAACCCAACAAGTAGGAAGTAAACTTGCCTTGATATAAGTAATACTATGGTTAAACTAATGACCCTAGAATCTATGCAAAACTACGAATGTAACATGACTCTCATAGACATGTTGTGTGGTGTGATGAATGCGTAATATGTTAGATGGATAAGGTCACAATGTGTGTGTTGACATTGAATGCTTGGAAGTTAATGTGACATGAAAGTCGATTGTGGATGTGGTTAGCTAGTATTAGATTGTGGGTTAACGTGTGTGTGTATGTAAATGATAATGAAGGATAGGTCCTCGGAAAGGCGGACTTGTACCTTCGGAGCTAGCAAGACAAGGGAAGCAACATATCAAGCAAGAAGCATGAGGTTTACAAGGTAAGTGATTTCCGTAATCACTTCTTAGTTCAAGTAAGTAATAAAGTGTTGAAATTAATTAAACAGGATGTTTGAGGTTAAATATGTAGGAAAGTCTTTCGTCGTAAATGATGGGATTAAAGTTGACCAAAATGCCCTCGATGGGTATTTTGGGCAAACGATCTTAATAAGTAGTTTAGAAACAAGTTATTGATTAGTGTAATGTCTTGGATAAGTATGAAAGTGAAGTATAGGGTTTTGTATGTTATAGACCTTTTAATGTATAAATACCCATAACGGGTCGAATAATTCATAAGTGAATAATAAGCCGATAGTGTAAGTTAAGAATTTCCTTAATCCGGATATGGGATTTTAAGTTCATATGATAGAATGTGAATTTACAAGCATGTAGGAAGAAACGGGAGGTTAAACGGGTAAACGGTTCAAAAGTTATGCGCGTTTTAGTGCGTACGGACGACGAAACGGAGCTGCAGAAAAATGCAAAATCTAGAGGGCGTCGCCGACGGGCATGGGGGCGTCGCCGACGGGCTCTAGAAAATCAGTTTTTGTGCTGACGGGTTAATTACCTGTCTACGGGTTTTTGGGCTACGGGTAAATGCAAGGCCCGTCGCCGACGGCCCTAGGGGCGTCGGTGACGGCCTTCCCAAGTCCCAAAAGCTGAAATCTTGTTATTTAAGTTAATTTATGTACCGTGGGCTTCGGTTTGATATCCGTGGACTACGGCGGACTTTCCAAACATGATTTTGAAGGTTCCTTGGATGTTTATGGGCTATAAAGCTAAGTCTAAGACCCACGTTAATAATGTATGATTATGTAAGAGGTACGCGTGATCTAGTACGTGTTCGTTAAAGTATGTACATATGTAGATAAGCAAGTTTGTGTGCTTGTATGTATTTGTATACGTATGTAGAAGTTATGTAAGCATGTATGTAGGCATACACGTATGTATGTTTACAACTCCAAGTGTACGTATGTAGTAGGATATGTAGTTATGCTTAATGATATGTATGAGTGTATGTACGTATGTCTAGTTGTAGGAAGGATATGTAAGTATGTAGTTGTGTATGTAGGTATGTATAAGGGTATGTATGAGTGTATGTACGCATGTAGATGTATATGTATGTGGGTATGTAAGTACATATATGTGTATGATTTTGACACATTGAGGATTAACGTTATTAATGGTGTACCTTGAGAATGATAAGTAATGCAGGTACATTCATGAAGCCTCGCCAGGAAATGGGTACGCAGATGAAATGCTTGAAGTTTGATAAAGAACGAGATGTGAAGTGTATGCGAATGATCTTGTTTATACATTGTGTGCTAATGTTTTTGAATGTATGTGGTGAATGCAGGTTGTGCGGGTCACGGAGGATCATCAAGGAATAAAGATCGAAGACCGAGTCACTTAAGGGATTGTACGGGGTTGTCTAAGGATGTAAATTTGTTGTACATAAGCTATGATTTATTCTATAATAGAGTCAGTTTGTTGTATTCGATATAAAAGAGTTATTTTAAAAGTGAACTTTCAAGTAAGACGTAAGGTTTATAGTGAAAGAATTTTTATGGCACGAACTTCCGCTGCGACTTTCGCTAATTACGTGTTAGGGTGTTACACGCGCCAGGATCCCATCGTTGTCACTGGTACGTTCCCTATAAATCAACGCTTTGCATCTGTTCTGTTTGATACTAGTGCCGACTATAGCTTTGTGTCGTTAGAATTTAAAAGTATGCTTGGGTTAGCTGCTAGTAAGTTAGATGTTCCATACTCAATTAAACTGGCTAATGGAAAGCTAGTTGAAGCAAATGAAGTCGTCAGAGGTTGTGTAATTGAACTGGGAGAGCGTGAGTTTACTTTGGATCTACTACCAGTCAAGCTGGGAGGCTTCGACGTGGTAGTAGGGATGGATTGGTTGTCGAGCAACAAGGCTGAGATTATTTGTCATGAAAAGATCATTCGCATCCCAACAGAAGATGGAGAAACGATCGTGGTTCATGGAGAGAAGCACGATACGCCCCTAAGAATCATCAGCTGCCTGAAAGCTCGAAAGTGCTTACAGAAGGGATGTGTTGCCTTCTTGGCACACACCGTGGATAAAGAAGTTGCTGAGCCGAAGATCGAAGACATCCCTGTCGTGAAGGAGCATCCTAAAGTCTTTCCAGAAGACTTGCCAGGATTGCCACCTGTGGCTAAGGCACCTTATCGACTTGCCCCGTCAGAGATGCAGGAGTTGTCGACACAACTTCAAGAGTTGCTAGACAAAGGATTCATCAGACCAAGCTTCTCACCTTGGGGAGCTCCAGTTCTGTTTGTCAAGAAGAAAAACGGTAGTTTTCGTATGTGCATTGACTACCGGGAGTTGAACAAGTTGACGATCAAGAATAGGTATCCCCTGCCAAGGATTGATGACTTATTCGATCAGCTGCAAGGTTCAAGCTACTACTCGAAGATCGATTTGCGATCAGATTATCATCAGCTGAGAATACAAGAGGAAAGTATTCCCAAGACCGCTTTAAGAATTCGATATGGACATTACGAGTTCCTGGTAATGCCGTTTGGGTTGACAAATGTGCCCGTTGTTTTCATGGATTAATGAACAAAGTATGTAAGCCGTATCTCGACAAGTTTATGATTGTGTTCATAGACGATATCTTAATTTATTCCAAGACAAAGGATGAGCACAAACAGCATTTAAGAGCTATCTTGGAGTTACTGAAAAAGGAAAAGTTGTATGCCAAATTCTCGAAGTGCGAGTTTTGGCTACGCGAAGTCCAATTCCTTGGACATGTGGTTAATGGAGACGGAATCCATGTGGATCCCACCAAGATCGAAGCAATCAAGAATTGGGAGACTCCAAAGACGCCAACCGAGATTCGTCAATTCTTAGGTTTGGCTGGTTACTATCGGAGATTCATTGAGGATTTTTCAAAAATCGCTCAACCCTTGACTTCCCTCATGCAGAAGGATAAGAAGTTTGATTGGGGGATCAAACAAGAAGAAGCATTTCAGCTGTTGAAGGACAAGCTTTGCAACGCGCCAATCCTATCGCTACCAGAGGGAACAGACGATTTTGTGGTATATTATGACGCCTCGCGTCAAGGTTTGGGTTGCGTGTTAATGCAACGCCAGAAGGTTATAGCTTACGCGTCACGCCAGTTGAAGGTCCATAAAAAGAATTATACCACGCACGATTTGGAGCTAGGCGCAGTGGTATTCGCATTGAAAATTTGGAGACATTATTTATATGGTACAAAGTGTACAATCTTCACGGATCATAAGAGCCTGCAACATATATTCGACCAGAAAGAGCTAAACATGAGACAAAGACGCTGGATCGAATTATTGAACGACTACGACTGCGAGATCAAGTATCATCCAGGGAAGGTGAATGTGGTCACCGATGCCCTAAGTCGAAAGGAAAGAATCAAGCCTATAAGGGTTAGGGCTTTAGAGATGATTATCTAGACAGATCTTTCCCTGCGCATTCGTGCCGCGTAGAAAGAAGCTCTTAAAGAAAGGAACATTGAAGAGTAATATCTTCGTGGAATGGAGAAGCAACTGGTACCAAACGAGGAAGGAACGTTATGTTTCATGAAACGGATTTGGGTTCCTCTGTTTGGTGGTTTGAGAAAAGTTATCTTTGATGAAGCTCACAAATCACGGTACTCTATCCATCCAGGAGCGGATAAGATGTACCAAGATCTTAAGGGTTATTATTGGTGGCCTAGGATGAAAGGCGATGTAGCAGTTTATGTTAGCAAGTGTTTAACGTGCGCCAAGGTAAAAGCTGAATACCAGAAGCCTTCAGGACTTCTGCAGCAAACTGAGATTCCCAAATGAAAATGGGAACAGATTTCAATGGATTTGATGCGTGCTAGTGTGTATATGTTTTAGGTATATATTTTAAGCCCTTTTTACACTTTAGCCAAGTTTTAAATTTATAAAACACGATATTTACTAACACTAACCACACATATGGGCAAGTGCACCCATCGTGGACGTAGTATAGTGTTGGTAAGATACCGAGGTCGTCCAAGGACACAAGAGCTTTTAGTACCGGTTTATCCTCAACGTCTAATCAAATCAAAATGTTAGAAAAGATTTTTAAAACTAAGAAAATAAAACTAACTAAATGCTGAAAAATAAAAAATAAAAATAAAAACAGATAGACAAGATGAATCACTTGGACCGACTCGTGTATAGTGTAACCTTAGATTATTTTTGCACTTTTGCACTTGTTTAAAAGATTATCTTAGTTATTGTGGTAGGCCCCTCTTTTAAAGGTGATGTTACCCTCAACCCAGTAGTCTGAGTCAGCAGGGATACAGTC
Organism: Helianthus annuus; assembly: GCF_002127325.2. Taxonomy (NCBI): domain Eukaryota; kingdom Viridiplantae; phylum Streptophyta; class Magnoliopsida; order Asterales; family Asteraceae; genus Helianthus; species Helianthus annuus. The sequence goes on along the minus strand of NC_035444.2, from coordinate 103,770,022 downwards.
CTAAAGGATCGGATTATTGAAAGATAATGAACTAAGTTATTAATGCAAATTATGGTAGGCCCCTCTTTTGAAGGCGACGTTACCCTTGACTAAGTAGTCTGAGTCAGCAGGGATACAGTCCTAAATAGCCGGGTTATAGTATTAATAGTAGTTTACTTATGAGGGGGTCAAAGAGTTTGGATCCCCGCCATCCAATACCTTTGGGTATTGAAGAAGATCCTACTAAATTTGACCCAGGTCCCTTGCAGGACCTCTAAACGCTGAACAAGGGCAAGACTCTTACCAAACTGTTCCCTTAACCCCCGACCAGGTAGCCAACATACCTCCGTATAGACCGTGGAGATATGAATGGTGAAAATCTTTTATTTTATATAGACAGTAAAATAATGTCAAGACACCACGGACAAACGATAAGGAAGAATCACCTTCAACATAAGAAACTAGTTATTAAAGTCATTAATACAAAACCAAATAAAAAGTGCAAAAGATTAAAAATAAAAAGTATTACACTAGACACTTGTCTTCACCAAGTGATGTAAGAGACTTAGGCAAACATGGCCTTTGATTGTCAAGAACTCTTACGATCAATCTTGGATCCCGAGATGACTCACACACTCTATGATGGACAATGGATGATGGTGGTGGATGATGGTGTTATGGTGGTGGTGGGTGAAGTGTGAGAGAGGTGGTGTGCCAAGGGATGATTTGCAATGGCTCCAAGCACTCCTATTTATAGGCTGAATAGAAGCCTGGGCACGGCCCCGTGTCCGCTGAGCACGGCCCCGTGCCCGTCTGACACTATCTCTCCTCATTAATTGTAATTCGCAATTACAATTAATGCGCCTGCTGTACTTTGAGCACGCCCACGTGTTCATTGGACACGGCCCCGTGGTGAGCAATAGAAGCTTCTACAGGTTTGTCTTTTCTACTGCTTCTTGGGCACGGCCCCGTGCTCGCTGAGCACGGGGCGTGTTCAGTCTTCTGTCTTCTCTGTTTTGCTTGGGAGAATGCTGTCGAGGGGTCGGGCAATCCACTTTTGTTCCTTTTCTTGTATTTATGTTAGATTTAGCTGTCTTTTTGCTTCTTTTGTTAATTTGAGCTCATTTAATCCTGAAAATACAAAAGGAAGACAAAAACACACTTTTTCTAACATTAGTACTAAAAAAGGGTTAGTCTTATGCCACAATTGATATAATTTATATGTTGCATTTTGCGCGTATCAGATTTCATAACAAAGTTGCCAAGAACGCCAAAAGGTCACGATACTATTTGGGTAATAGTAGACCGGTTGACGAAATCTGCACATTTCTTGCCAATCAGAGAGAAAGATAACACAAGCAAGTTGGCCGAAATCTACATGAGAGAGATCGTTGCACGTCATGGAGTGCCTCTCTCAATCATCTCTGATAGAGACGAAAGGTTTATGTCAAGGATTTGGCAATCCTTTCAAGAAGCATTCGAGTCTCAGTTGAATCTGAGTACCGCTTTTCACCCACAAACCGATGGACAGAGCGAGCGAACAATCCAGACACTAGAAGATATGCTGCGAGCTTGCGTTATGGATTTAGGTGGAAGTTGGGATACTCACCTACCATTGGTCGAATTTTCATACAATAACAGCTATCACGCAAGTATTCAAGCCGCACCGTTCGAAGCTCTCTACGGACGCAAATGTCGATCACCGATTTGTTAGTCTGACGCAGGTGATAGACAGCTGGTTGGTCCAGAAGTGGTCCAGGAAACCACAGACAAGATTGCACAGATCTGAGATCGCATCAAGGCGGCTCGCGATCGTCAAAAGTGTTATGCGGATAGAAGAAGGAAACCTCTGGAGTTTGAGGTAGGAGACATGGTATTGTTGAAGGTATCACCCTGGAAGGGTGTGGCACGCTTCGGAAAGCGTGGAAAGTTCAACCCGCGATATATTGGTCCATTCAAGATTCTGGAGAGAATTGGTTAAGTAGCATACAAGTTGGACTTGCCTGCCGATCTCAATGGTATTCATGATACATTCCATGTATCAAACCTGAAGAAGAGTCCAACACAAGAAACTGTTGTCATTCCCGCAGACGAGATTCATATTGACGATACGCTCCACTTTGTCGAAGAACCCGTTGAGGTTACTGTCACACCCTGGCTTTGCGGAAGCGTGGTTAATTTTGGTGTGACTTCTTAATACCATAGCTTAATCATAACAAAGCTATATGAAATAAAAACCATGCAAGATCATCCGTAGATTAAGTTTTAAAACAAACGTAACACAACATTGTCTTGGAAACTACAACAACATAACATAAAATATTGTTTGAAAGACATAAACATCAACATGAATATAACGCAGTTTAAGATTTGTGACTCGTCCAGGAAAAAGTCACATTTCCTAAACCGGGATGACCTCGGAACCCATATGTAGCAGGAAAACACAACATACCGCGCCAGATCCTTTAATTCCCTGAAATACATGTAAGTTCAAAAATCAACAATAATGTTGAGCGAGTTCATGTGTAAGTGAGTAAATAAACCTTTGTAAGTATAAAAATCCTGGTATGTAGCAAATAAGGAAAAAGAGATCACCAATGGTTTGCAAGGCCATTGATATGTGTGAAGTGCAAGTAGGGAGACTCAAACCTAGCGGATTTATGCGTTGGGCACAAAGTCACCCCGAGGTCCGTACTGTTGGGCCTGGGGCTGGGCTCGCTACACCCAGATAGATCTACCGCTCATGTCCCTCGGTCCTACCCTGAGGATTAATGGCCTCAAGTTTCCGCCTACCCACTCACGTGATCTAAGTAGTAAACCTCCTTACGCTAACCATACCATGTATAAAGTATTCGTAAACATTGTAACATGTATTTCACCCCCGCAGTTTAGAAAACTGAAAACAGTTAAGAGAAAAGGGGGACATGAACTCACAGTGGTGCGTCTCTACCAAGTATACCTCCTGATCAAGCAGCTGTACGACGACCTACACGTACTAACTCTATTAGACGGACGGCCGTGCCTTAGCTTTATGATTTAAGTTTTTGGGAAATAGTTAGACAACTATTTCGTGTTTACATTCTGTATATACTTGGTAATTATTTTCCTTCCCAAGGATGGGGGATTTAATACATGTGTGTTCGTATACTTCGGAATATATTATTAAGTCTCACTTAATATATATTTTACTTCTTATTCCAAAATATAAATATTCTTCCCAAAAATATTATATTTTAATACATTTGATTTTCCCAAAATAATACCTTGACAAAAATACGCGTTCATAAATATTTCCTTAAATGTGTAAGTTACGTTTTAAAGATCGAGTGGTAATAACAATTACCGGTGTAACTTAAATAATTATTGCGAAGGCGTTCGTATTATTTTGGAGTTGTTAACACGGTAATATTATTTTTACCCTAAAAATAATATTTGTATATTTCACAAAATAATCATAAACACATAACAAATGACGTTATGAAAAATATATACTAAATATATATTTACCAAGTTTTATTTTGTGAAATCCCACCTCCGATATTTTGTAAATAAAGTCGTGGCGAAATCTATAATTTGAAAACATGTCAAAATGTATTTCTAACACTTGTAGTGAAAATATTTCTAAGTGTTAGGTTTTTGGAAAAATTTCGCCAGAGTTTCCCCTGTAACTGGAGGTGGCCACGCTTTCAAGCGTATCATTTTCTTTTATAAATCAAACCAACAATTTTCTTATTCAATCAAAACAACGTTCAAAGCAACAAACTAGTCAATAAATATGTAAATCGCAAGAATCACATGAACTTGTAGTTTTTCCAAAACTATGAAGTAAATCCTATTACTTTTAGTGGGTCTTTATATATATCAATCCGGTTTCGTGAAAAGCCTCGTTTTTAAAGAAATTCCATCTTTACAACTTATTGTAAAATTTGACAAAACTAGTTCTTTGTCGAAACTTAGTGTTACACAAGTGTTTACACACTTGTGCGTTTAAAAATCATTCTTGTTCATGTAAGATCCGGCTTTAGAGAAATATGATTTCTTTGACATTTGGTCCTTTGAAAATACCGCTTGTAGATCCGTAGATCTACTAGTTTTAAACACTATTTCGTAAGTAAAGTCGTTTTTACACAAGTTCAAGTTTCTTGTGTGGTAGAGTTTCATCACTTAACCCTTGTTACACTTAAACAAGCTCTATGCCATGATCCATGATCATGACCAATCCGGGTTAAACGATGATCCGAGCTACCACAACATAGATCGGGCCCAAATAATAACACAAAACAAATCCTACATGATTTACACAACAATCTAGCTTTTAACCACTATTTTTAGCATTTTTAGTAGACTTTTACTTATCATTTTGCAAGTTCATGAATTTTAACCGTCACATATCGCTTTAACCACTTTAAAATAGATCGAGAGTGTGATTATAGTAACTTACTACTAGCTCAAGGCTAGGGAAGATTCTAGACGCAAAATGAGTGGATAAAAGCAATGAGATGAGGTCCTTCGCCTTCCGAATGCACCAAGCCTCCTCGTATGTGATCCTTAGCTCTTGTATGAACTTGGAATGAGATGATCAAAGCTTGAAAGATGGATGGATGGTATAGGGGTGTTCGGCCGTAGCTCTTTGAGAGAGGGAGGGTGTGTGTGTTGGTGAGTTTGTTAAGTGAAAGTGTTAGTGTGCTAAGCGTTGTTCTTATAGACATTACATATGATCATTATCCATTGGTTTCCATGTCTAATAGATATTAGACATACTAGATTATTTTAATCAACATAGGACAAGGGGTGTCCCCCCTTGGGGACGGTTTGGTTAGGGGGGGGGTCTTGGTTCAAATCCAACCATGTAGTTAGGACATTAGTTAGGTTAGTTTAGTTAGTTTAGGGATTAACCCCGTTACTAGTGTGTTGTGCATTGTAGCGGGTGTTAGGGTATTCAGGGACCCTAACTAGCTCAGAAAAAGATAAACAATGTAAATGGCAATATTTTCATGTTCCGGGTAAAGTCCGGTTGTTCGGTTGGATAGTAATCCGTTAAAGCGCTTAACAAAGCTTTAAAGTGTCGTTATTATTATTTTTAGTGTCACAACTTATTCCCGACACTTTGGAAAGTGTCTAGTAATATTTTTCCTCATGTTTTGGCACTTTATTAGTTAGCTAAAAGCTGAATTCTTAGTTAAAGTGCTGAATTTTGTACTTAGAGTACGTTTTAGGCACATCCTGTCACTATAACTTATTCCTAGAGACGCAGTTCTACAACCCTTGTATCTCCACGCTCACTATTAGTGTAGTAACTATTTCTGGCTTCTTACAGGCCTTAGAGGCAGTGCATGCCTGGTGCTGGCTACATCAGCATGTTCAATAGGTTATCCGTTTATTGTGCTACTGTGCTTTTGGTGCATCAAGGTTGTCACTAAGGTGCTGTAAGCAAAACATGGAGTGACAGCAAGTAAAGTATGATGCAAGTAAATACATGTATCAGCATTCAAGTAGCAGTTTATCCACAAGTTCAGGTAAGCACAGTAATTAAGCAGTAATTAATTATTAATTAAGTCGTACGGATACCTGATTTAGTGAGGGTTGTCACAGTTACGGATTGGAAAATAAACAAAACGAGCAGAAGCAGTGTCAAACTTGTCAAAGTTCGTTGGAATGCAAGACATGGTCGAGAATACACCTGGGAACGTGAGGATCGAATGAAAGAAAAATACCCCCATTTATTTCCTAAGACCCCTGCAACCAGAAGCAGAACTTAAAATTTCGGGACGAAATTTTCTTAACGGGGGGAGAATGTGACAACCCTCACAAAACCAGGTATCCGTACAATTAATTAATATTTAATTAGTGCTTAATTACTGTGCTTGATTACAATTATGAACGAACTGTTTTCTGTTTTCTGATACATACATATTCATGCATCATACTTTATTACTGTCACTTCATTTATTACACACAAAACATTAGTGACAAACTTGATGCACAAAGCACAGTTAGCACAGTGAGCGGATAACCCAGTAAACAAGCTGACATTGCCAGCACTAGACAGACATTGATTCTGAGGCCAGTATGAGCCGGGAGTAGATTACTACACTAGTAAGGAGTGTAGGGAGGTGAGGATCATAAAACTGCGTCACTAGGTGATAGTTATAGTGACCGGAAGTGCCTAAAACATACTTTAATTACAAAATTCTGCACTTTATACAAAAATTCAGCATTTAACATAACTAGTAAAGTGCGAAAACTTGGTAAAATAATTCTAGACACTTTCCAAAGTGTTGGTAATTTATTGTGTCACTAAAAACAATATGAATATCACTTTATAGCTTCACTTAACACTTTAACGGATCAATATCCAACCGAACAATCGGACTTTACCCGGAACACAAAAATATTGCCAAAGACGTTGTTTTTACTTTTCTGAGCTAGTTAGGGTCCCCGAACATCCTAACACCCTTTATATTAAATAACACACTTGAACATACTAACTAACCTTTAGATTCCAACTAAAACCTTAACCATATCATCACAACCCAACCATACCCCCCCCCCTCAAATGACGGTCACCCAAGGGGGTGACCCACTTCCTTTTCTTGATTATTTTATTAAACATGTTGAATATCTAAACTACACATTACATGAAGGATTAAACAAGAACTTGGATTATAAATATATACCATGGACCATCATTCTCTCACATTCAACAACATCAACTATCTCACTTCCTCTCCTCCATAACCATTCTCGGCCGCACACCTCCACCACCATAGCTCCACCATCAAGTTTGATCCTAGCCATTTCTTACATACTCAAAGGTGCAAGGTGACATACAAACAAGCCCGGTGCTTTCGAAAGTGCAAGAACCGCTCTAGGTTTCTTTTATCCACCACATTTACATCTTGTTTCTTCCCTAGCCTTGAGCTAGTAGTAAGTGTCTCTAATCATCATCTTGATCTTGTTTATGGTGGTTAATAGGTGATTTAATGGTTAAAAGTTAAGAACACTAAAGAACATAACTTAAAGTCTTGATCATAAGAGGAATAAGTTGGATAAAGAGAAGCTAGTTGAGTAAATCATGTAAATCTTGTCTAGTTGTGAATATTTGATGTTGTTTGTCACTAAAAGTGGGATGGATCATCATCTAACCATACTAGATCATGTTCAAGAACATGAACTAGTAGTATGTGAGTGTTAGAGATGTGTAAAGATGATGAAACCATCCACCATGAACTTGAAGCTTGAATAAACATAATTTTTCTTGTAAAATGAAGTTATAAACTTGTGGATCTAAAGATCGACCAGTGGTTTTTCGGAAGAACCAAGCGGAAAATGCTAGTTTTGTTAAAACTCAGGTATTTTATAAACAAGAAGCATTTATAGTAACAAAACAAGTCTGTAAACACTTGTATAACAATGGAATTTCATAAAGAAATATTTTTGTAAACCTTGACTAGAAGTTGTTAAACTTCAAATTCTTTAAAAATGAAGTTTGCAAGAAACTAAATCTATTTTTAGAAATAACAAAACCTACTAAATGTGATGGTAACTTACTACATGCTTTTACAAAACTTCCAAGTTCACGAGTTTATGGTTTGTTCATATTTTTGTCAAGTTGATGGATAAATATTGTATATGGTTGATTGGTAAATTGTTTGGTGATTTTTACAAAAAGAAAATGATATGCTAAAAGCATGGACACCTCCAGTTACAGAGGAAACTCTGGCGAAATTTTTCCAGAAATATAACACTTAGAAAATATTTTTCTAGTAAATGGTTACAAATATATTTTTAACTTGTTTTTCAAATATAAACTTCGCCATGATTTTTATTAGTAAATAACCAAGTACCGGAGGTGGATTTTCGTAAATAAAACTTGTTAAATATATATTTAGAATATATATTTTATAATAAGACGCTTGTGTGATTAGGTGATTATTTTGTGAACTAGATATATATTATTTTTAGGGTAAAAATAATATAACTTGAAATATCATGAAATTACGACCTCCAAAATAATACCAACGCGCTCACAAAAATAAATATTTAAGTTATATAAGTATCGTAATACAACGCGAACTTTAAAAATATAACTTATGTATTTTTCGGAAAAATACTCTTATTGGTATATTTTTGGTGAAATATTATTTTGGGGAAAACCTAAGGAATAAAATATAATATTTTTGGGAAAAATATATATATTTTTGGAGAATTAAAAATATTTTTGACAAAGTGATAAAATATATTTTTCAAGTGAGACTTAAAAATATATTTTCAGAATTATAAAACACTCATGTATTAATACCTCCATCCTTGGGAAGGAATATATTTATAAAATAATTAAGAAGTGTAAATACGAAATAGTTGTCTAACTATTTCCCAAAAACGTTAAACCTTAAGCCAAGGCGCAGCCGTCCGTCTAATAGAAGTTAGTACGTGTAGGTCGTTACGCAGCAGGTTGATTGGGGACCGACTATTTCGAGACGCACTTCTGTGAGTTCATGTCCCCCTTTTCTCTTTACTGTTTTCAGTTTTATAATTCGGGGGTGAAATACATGCGACAACTATTACAACTTTTATTACATGGTATGGTTAGCCTAGGGAGGGTTTTTACTACAACTAGATCATGTGAGGGGTGGGTATAACGCTCGAGGCCATTAATCCTCTTTGTTAGGACTGAGGGACACAAGAGTGATAGATCTATTTAGGTGTAGCGAGCCCACACCCATGAGGCCGGGGAGGCCCATAGAGGTGACTGTGTCTTACAGCCGGGAGCCCGGTACAAATTTGCTAGGTTTGAGTTTCCCTGCACTTTCTCACACATACTAGTGGATTTGCAACCCATTGGTGATCTTTTTTTCCTTATTGCTACATACCAGGGACTTTTATACATACTTCAAAGGTTTACTCATACTCACTTTTACATGAACTCGCTCAACTTTTTGTTGATTTTTTCAAATTGCATGTATTTCAGGAAATTAGGGATCTGGCAAGGTGTGCTATGTTGTCAAGCTGCGTAAGAGAGATGGTGTCATCCAAGTTTAGGGGTTGTGACTTTTGCCTGGACGAGTCAAAAGTCTTAAACTGTGTTTAATTCATGTTTTATGGTTGTGTCGTATGAACAATATTTTTATTTTGTCTTGTTGTAATCTCGTTGCATGTGTTAACTTTTAAAACAATGATGTCGTATTTTATTTTTAAAACTTGAATCAATGGATGATCATCATGGTTTTACTTTCATATAGCTTTGTTGTGATTAAGCTATGGTATTAAGAAGTCACACCAAATAAACCCACGCTTCCGCAAAGCTAGGGTGTGACAGGTTGATGTTCAAAAGACCTAGAGGAAACGTGATGCTTCACAGTTGAAGACAATGGAAGATGTAAGTTTACCACCAGTAACATATTTACTTATTTTTTATGCTAACATTATTTTGTCACAACGGGTTAAAGGAAAAGGTAAACTTATTGCTGACGGATATGACACAGTCATCAAATTCAACAAAGAATTCCAAGGCCGACAACGTATTAAAACATCTGATTCTATTGCGTATTGTCGTTCTGCTGATAATGTCAAGGTATGAAAAATATCTCATAAATTATTTTTAAATAAGTAAACTGCACTTCCACCATATATACTATACATGCTTTTAACTGACATATATATTTGAATTTCATAAACAAGGGAAAGAAAGCTATAAAGGTTGTTCAAAATGTGAAGCATACAAAGAAGATGACAACGAATGCAAGCAAACATTTTGGTGATGGCATGGATGCTGAATTCTTCAACTTTCATCATAAAGGGGACTATAGGCTAGTATGCTTTTTTTTCATGAATTAGCATAATATTTATCTCATGTTGTTTTTGACTTATATTTATGTTTCATACAACACATTTAACGTCTGCCTGTTGAAGTTGTTAAGAGAGCAGGCCTTTCTGATAAGTTGCAACCTTTGTCTGTTCAAAACATGACCGGGAATGTTGAGGTTTATGAAGTGAAAACCGAGCTAAACGATGGTAGATTACGTTACGCCATTGATGGTTGGCAGAAGTTCATGTCAAATAATGAGTTGAAGTTTGGTCATATGCTGCACTTCACTTACGTAACATCCCAAAAGAAGATTGTCCTGAATGATGTGACCTCGATGTAAGCAAGACATGTATGTATTTTGTTTCATAACAACTCTAGTGTGCTAACCTGCAGGGTTAGTGTTTTGGTTTTTTTTTCATGGTTATGGTGATGGACATAAAAACTTTGGTTATTTTGTTATGGTTTCGTTTACGTAGACGGTTTGTAAGGGTACAAAACATCTTAGTTAAATATATGTTTAATGGTGTTAATGTTTTATGGTATTCTCTTTTTCTTTATAGATATTTACAATCGTTTAAAAGTATTTTTTTGTTATATTTTAACGTTTTTAACTTCGGGCAAAAATTGACAGCTGATCTTTTAATTGACAGCACATCTGACCCAATTTATAGCCTAATTGATTTTGTCTATCCGTCAATCTTGGAAAACTACAATGATCGTAATTACTTTAGCGATAGGGCTATACTTGCGCCTAAGAATGAGGTTGTTCACGAGATTAATGACAGGTTGTTGGCACTGTTCCCAGGTGAAGAAAAAGAGTATCTTAGTTCTAACAGTCTATGCCCTACTGAAGATGCAAATCATACTCAGCAAAAAATATACTCACCGGATGTGCTAAACAGTTTTAAAGTATGTGGTTTACCAAATCATAGGTTGGTGCTTAAAGTTGGTGTTCCAGTAATGTTGTTACGAAATATTGACCAACGAAATGGTTTGTGTAACGGTACAAGGTTAAAGGTTACAAAACTTTACAGCCGTGTAATTGAAGCTGAGATAATTTCAGGTGGAAATATTGGTAGTCGGACATTCATACCTAGAATTAATTTGATACCTTCGGATAGAAAGATTCCTTTCGCATTCCAAAGGAGGCAATTTCCAGTAGCTGTATGTTTTGCGATGAAGATCAACAAAAGTCAGGGCCAGTCGCTATCTAAGGTTGGTTTGTACTTGAGACAACCAGTTTTCACACATGGTCAATTGTACGTAGCTTTATCGAAGGTTACAAGACGAGATGGAATCAAGCTACTAATACTTGACAACGAAGGCAGACCTACAAATAAAACAATGAATGTTGTATATAAAGAGATCTTCAATGACTTGTGAAATTTTTATGGTTATTATGTATTTTCGTTATTTCACGTACTTTCTATGATTTATGTTAATATTTGAATGTACCTGTAATAAATTATTATACTATATCTTAAAGTAAAAAGTCGGTGATGAATGTCTGTAGTATTTTCATTTTTCTATGCAATAATAGTTAATGGGCCAAACCGGGCAGGCCCAAGGATCCATTGATTATACAATTCTCCCAACTGTTTATGCTTTATACCATCGAATCTTTTTTTTTCACTCTTAGTAGGTTTTCCACAACCACCCTCTAACTTTGAAGATTTTTTACTTTTAGCTCATAATTTTGTAAATTATATTTTTGACACATAAAGTTTTCCTTTTTTTAATCCCTACTTTTGTAGCTTACAATTTTACCTATACTTTTGTAATTTACATTATTAGCACATATGCTTTATAACCACCTTTCAAATTTGCATTTTAATATTTTGACGCAAATTTGGTATACGCTTTCGTGCTTTGTTTTGTATGTTTCGTTTATAATTCGTTTTGACTTGATGGTATAGATTCGAGGTAATCATGTTGCATATAATACGTTATGAGTGTACGGTATAAACTTGATTTACTTTACGTTTTGATCCAATTGCAATGCAGCTATATGTTGCATTGAGTTCAATTGAATACGCCGAAACACGTGTTTTCATATGATTAATGCGTCACATAACGTTTAGACTAATCCGTTTGATGTTTGCAATGTACCCGTACCACAACACGCGTAGACCTTATTACTAGTTTACGTATTAAAGTATAAATTTTTTGTTCTCTAACCACCGGTGTATTACACGTATTACACGGTACTTAGACTACTAGTTATTGTAAATAAATGACGAGGGTATGTTTGGTGAGCTGATTTTCCATCGGAAGAAGAAATGGGTGCATCATGTAGCCCACCAATATCCCATCTTCTTCTTCGTCTTCCCAATCTTAACCACAAAACCCTAACTCCCCCTAACACCACCACCAAGAAACCCTTGTTCATCGTAGTATCCTCCTCCGCTTCCCCATTAACACTACAAAGAAGACAATTGCTCTTGCTTTCTCTCCCAATCTCACTACTGACCTGTAGTTCGGGCTCCGCCGTTGCGGCGTCTGTTTTCGACCCACTTACCGACGCAGAGAGAGCTGCGAGCCTGGAGGTGTCCCGAAGAGTGGCGGAGGCGGTGGAGCTTCTTGAAAAAGGGCGGGAGTTTCAGGCACAGGGTGATTATGTTCAAGCTCTTCAATACTTCACACAGGTATGCTGCATATTTATTTAAAACTAATTTCAATTCAAGGGGACATTTAATACTTTTATATTTTAATTAGTAGGTAGATCATGAAACATATAAAAATGTTCTAGATTTGATAACTAAAGCCCCTCACATATTTTTAAGGTTTTCATTGTGAATGCTTTAGAGAAGCCTAAAACATGTTGAAAACCCCTAAAAATTGTGTTTTATACTATACATCTCGCCTTAAAAACCCTAGCGTTTTAAGCACCTTGCACTGAGGCCCAAGGCGCATCCTTTGCTTTTTAAGTGTGGCGTGCGCCTTCGATAACTATGGTTAAAGGCGAGCTAGGCATGCTTGCCTGCCACCTCATACTTCTTTGATCATTAATATTGCCATAAATACCAAATTTTAGTGCACGGTTACATAATTTAGGCCAGCTGAATCCTCTTAACAAGTCTATCCGATTTGCATAATTCAACTACAGGCATATCCATAGGCTATGCACTTGCTGAAGTAAACACATAATATGAAATTGGCTATCAATTTAGGAATAGAAATTAAAAACTCAGGGCTCAACCAACACAGCTTTATTTCACCAAGAAGAAGAGATGAGAGAATACAGAAGACTAGGCGATAGAGAAGGCATAACAAACTCAATAATAATCAACATGCTCAACACCACTACCCTTTTCCCATAGTTGTTAATGGCAAATAGCGATAAGGTACCTATATGCTACATAGCGAATAGCGATAAATAGCGGGCGACTATCTTATAAATAGCGATACACTAGAATTTTTTTTTTTTTAATTTTATATGTATATTATATCAAAATACCTTGGTATATATGCTATGTTCTTGGTTTTAAAAAGCGAGAGGCGCACAAAAGCGGCGGGGTCTAAAACCGAGGCGCGAAAAGCGGCGGGCTTTTCATACCCAAGGCGCAAAGTGATTATATAACTTTTTATATATATCCCACAGGTCTTTAGCATCGCTTATTCATAATATAGCTATAAATAAGGTTTATATATGATTTTACCTATAAGTACAAGCCAAAAAACCTATTGTACAGCAGTTTGATGCTTAAAAACAGTATAAAAACACCCTATGTACATGAGGCACGCGCCTCAGGCCTGAAAAAACTTCAAAATTTGCGCTTTTTGGGGTTTTTTGTAAAAAGCGCGCCTCAGGCTACCTAAGGCGCCAAGGCTTGCGCCTTGATGCGCCTCACACCTAGGCGCGCTTTTTAAAACCCAGGCTATGTTACATGTATATTTAACAAAAACCTAAAATCAAGCGATTTTATAGCTATATTTGATTACTATTTAAATTAAAAAACAAAAAAAAATTAAGTGTCTCTATTCTTGCTATCCGTCGCTACAACCCTAATAGCGACACTAGACCTATACGCTACGTAGCGCGCTATAGTGATCGCTATTGACAACTATGCCTTTTCCTTTTATAACATGGACCCTACCTTTTCGGTTAGATTTGTGATGACTTGTCCCTACCACATAATTCTTCAATTTTGAGTTCGGGTACTTCTTCTTGCAGCTGATGGACTTGGGTCCTGAATTAACCCAGTTGAATCATGATCATCAGGCCCATTTATAACAAGTGCATAAAGGAGTAGGTTTTCATTTTTCACATTGAGATCACAATTTTGTCAAATCAACTCCAAAACCAATTTGGGCATCAGTTTTGGGGTTTTTTTCGTCTGGTTCCTTTCATGGTCTCATAACACAACAAGAACACACTGCGATCTTTTCCTTCATTGCAAATAACAGCCGAACAACCCTTTACATTTCCCTTCCAGTAAATTACTTTAGCCAAACAGCACAAATGTCCCATTGAGCTCCTATAATATTAACAAATTAATAATAATTCAAGTCAACTGTAATAAAATAGAACTTCATTCAATTCTATTCAGAAAGGGATGGTGGCGCAATTTGTTGCTCGTCTACCTTCTATCTTTATGTAATTTGCCCTGATGATTGGAATGAAATTTATGGTTTAGGATCAAATACAAAGGCTCCTAAAAATAAAAAGTGTACAAAGGCTCATAAAAATAAACCCACCCACCCCCACAAAAATAAATTATTATCATTATTTTTTTTGTGACGAAAAGTAGCGATTTAAAAAAAAAATGTGTGTTTTTTAGATTTTTTTTAGCATTTAGTTGTGGGGTTTTGCTTTATGGTTTAGTTTTTAGCATTTATTTGCGGGGTGTGTGTGTGTGGGTGGGGGGTTAGGTTTTTGGGTGGGGATGGGTGTTTAGGTTTTGGGTGGTGGTGTAGTGGGTTTAGGTTTTAGATTTTTGGACACTTGCCACTCTATAATGCCTTCTTACACTTCTTATTTTTAGGAGCCTTTGTAGCTTGCAATCTGGTTTTACGTTTCAAAGATTAAGTATGCATGACGTGGTCTGATACTTCCTCTGTCGAACAAGAATTGCATGATGTTGTCAAATACTTTCTCTGGTTATACATTAAACTATGGTCAAATTTCTTAATATCAGGTCGTGAGAGAATACAAAGACTTTGCTCTTTCAGAGTATGCAAGAGTCGGTAGAGCCTTAGCCTTATATGAGGTTGGGGACAAAGATGAAGCAATTGCGGAAATGGAGGACGTTTCCATATCTTTAAAAGGCAGTCCAGGTAATCAAATCATCTATCAAAGTTGCAGTTTATTTAATTTTTTTAGTCATTAACCTGTACTGTACATATATTGTTTGTTTGTTTGCAGAAGTGCATGCAGCTCTGGCAGCAGCGTTATACTCATACAAGCATGCCTCGGTGCTTGCTGAAAACCAGTTCACAATAGCAACTCTTTTGGATCCACAATATACAGACCTCGCCTATGTAAAAGATACAAAGCATTGGCCTCCGAGTTTGGTTCGCTCATTGCAGGATTTCATCACACTTTCTTGAAGTGATCCACATCTTCATGCCATTGTTTTTGTATATTTGCTTGAATCTTTTCAACTGATACAAGAAGAACATAAAGCATACTAAAACAAATATACGCATATACGTTTCATTTTCTTATGTGGTGTCTTTGAACCACTAGCTTCAGAGACCAGGTTAAATACCTAAATGGCGCTGTTTAGAAAATATAAGATTCTATTGTGTTGCCGGGTTAACCTAACCTTTAATTTGTATTCAATTTCAACCCATGAAGTTTGTCATCTCCAAGTAGTGAATTGCTGCTAAAAATGTTACCCGTGTCACCTTGTGACTTAACTAGCATGAACAGATCAAGGCAATCCTTCCTTTTCAATCTTATTGCATATCACAAACCCTAAATCTAAGGCAATCCTTGCACTTTGACGATTAATCTGTGCGAAGACAATGGATCAAACATTCAAGATCAAGGTTAGACTCTTCTTCTCTGTAGTTTTTCTTCTTCTTCGGATCTTGATTCTAAGTTCAATTTCCAAATATGAAATTAGGGTTCATATTGATTAAACAGTGTGGATTTGTTAACAAATCAGATGGTTTTATCAATGGATTTCTAGATAATTTCCTCCTTCTACGATTGTTTGGTGTGGATTTCTCGCAACCAGAGGTACAACTATATCTTTTAACAAACTATCAATGTTTTTTTTTTATCTCGATGAATGTTCGTATAAGCTATGACTCTATCTAAATATTCGAGGCTCATGCTTTACATGTAACTATCTATTTATACACAAAGCGTATATCAGAATGGATCCACGTGTCTTGACGATTATCCGTGTTGTCTAGTCTGTCATCAGCAGCTAAGTGGAGATCGTAGAGCAGTGATCGGCGCATGTTAAAACTTTTGATTAGCACGAAAACACTTCAGTAAATTACGAGCTGTTGAGTTATGCTTCCAAGGTCCTCCGCGAACATAGCGCGAGACCGGGCAGTTACACTCACACAAGAGCCACACTTACATTTATTCGCGCTAACTTAACTAAAATTTCTAACAACAGTGCAATAATTGTAACTTGACAAATGGAAAGCAAACATAAACGTCATATTCATAAAGCGCAGCAGCGCAAAGATTACATAATAAAATAACAAAACATCAGTTTGAAGCAAAACAAGCGCGACCGCGCAAGAGGTTACACTAGACATCTAAAAATTAAAATTACAAGGCATAAGGCCTGTCAACGCTATTTACTCATAGCCATCACCATCATCATCGTCGTCATGCTTATCACCATCGCCATCACCATTGCCATCGCCATCACCATCATTGCCCGCTGGTTCCTCTTCATCAGATAATTCAACAGTTTCTATTGGGTCGAGAATGGCTTTTTAGCCGTTGGCACCAATCATCATGCTTCAGTGCCTCTGCAACCAAATCCATCACAGGTAGTGATAGATGATCATAAGCTTTTTCAGTGCAGGCCAACTCAACATCAGCTTCATCGGATCGGTCACTGAGCAATAACTAGTATCAAACTCTTGCCCAAACACCTCTTCAACATGCTGCGCACACTGTAGATAACCTCCACGGTGACCAACCGCGCGGGAGGCATCTATGAGAGCAGCAACAGCCCCATCCAGTTCTCCAGCATTCAGAATAGAGTTGGCCATCTACAGCGAAAGAAACGAATGAGAAATTGGTTTTAAAAAATAAAGCCTAAGTTAAGAAGAGAACTATACCAGAACTAATCCTCTGCCACGCATCCACTCAGCCTCAGAGACCAGAGTATCAACGATGCTTTGAGCCTCGGAGTAGTTATTCTGTGCTACGTTGAGGGCCGCTGTACTGACGTCTCGCGCCTCTTCAGCTTTCTGCTTGGCCACTAGCAGCCTTGGCCTTCTCAGTTTCAAGGTCGATCTCCAAGGACTCACTTTTGTCAACCTGCTCTTGCAGGCGACGCTTTAACTCTGCAATCTCGACGTCCTTGGCTGCCAGGTCCTTATCCTTACTAGATACCTGCGCCTTAAGCTCAGCCTACAAGGGTAAGACTTAGTCAATTTGACAAACAAAAAAGCATAACGACAAAAAAGGTCAACTCTGTTCAAACCTCAGCATGCTCCTTAGCAGCTTGGTCATATTCGACCTTCCCTGTCAACTCAGCAACCTTACCCTCGAGCTCAGTAACCTTGGCGCGAACCGCATACATGCGCTGGTTGTCTTTCTCGCAAATCTTCTTCCACTCGGCACGCTCCTTCGCCCGGAGATCTTCAGCAGCACGAAGCTTGTTCCTAAGGCCCTCGCGGCCCCATTCCTCTGACTTCCTGTTAGTCTCAAACTTAGACTTCTCCTCAGCAAATGCGGCATTAGCTTTCTCAAATTCCTTCACTTGCCTCACAAGATGTTCACGATACCTCTCCCAATTAGCTCGCTCCCTAACCATTGTGCGCCACTCACGTACAATTTGGTGATTGGCGGCGCGAGTATTGGCCTCTCCAACCACATAGGCTTGATACAGCCCATCGTGAGTGTGCGCCCTTTGTCGATTAACCTCACCAGGTGTCACACCCTGGCTTTGCGGAAGCGTGGGTTATTTGGTGTGACTTCTTAATACCATAGTAACAATCATAACAATGCTATATGATAAAAACATGAGATATTCGTCCATTAATAAAGTTTAGAAAAATCCCATTTTATACTCGTCTTAATACATCAATCACAAAACAAGATACAAACCTTGACTTGATTTAATGAGTTCGTAAAAACTTAGCAAAAGACTTTAAACAATACTAGGTTTAGAGATATGTAACCCGTCCAGGAAGAGGTTACACCTTCTAAACCCTGGATGACTTCTTTATTCAAACGCAGCTTGAAAACATGTGCATACCATGCCAGATCCGTTAGTTTCCTGAAATACATGTAGTTTGGAAAAATCAACATAAAGTTGAGCGAGTTCATGTGTAAGTGAGTTTGTATAAACCCATGTAAAAAAATGTCCGTATGTATGAAAATCCCTGGTATGTAGCAAATAAGGAAAAAGAGATCACCATTGGGTTGCAAAGCCAATGATATGTGTGAAATGCAGTAGGAAGACTCAAACCTAGCAGATTTTTCGTCGGGCTCAAAGTCACCACCTGGTTCATTCGGCGGACTCAGGGGTTGGGCTCGCTACACCCAGATAGATCTACCGCTAATGACCCTTGGTCCTACAATGAGGATTAATGGCCTCCAGTTCCCGCCTACCCACTCACATGATCTAAGTAGTAATCCTCCTTACGCTAACCATACCATGTAAAAAGTATTCGTAATCATAGTAACATGTATTTCACCCCCGAAGTATAAAAACTGAAAACAGTTAAGAGAAAAGGGGGACATGAACTCACTGTATTGCGTCTACGTACTCGTAACCCAAATCTCCATGGCAATCACGACTACCTACAATGGTCTATTGTCTATTAGACGAACGGGTAGTGCCTTGTCTTAGTATTTGTGTTTTTGGGTTACGTTTCTGGTATTATTCCAAGTTATAATTGTTTTTAAGGTTTTGAAATAATAGTTAGACAACTATTTTAGAGTTATACTTCTCAAGTATTGTATATGCGCATTTCCTTCCCAAGGATGGGGGTAATTTATACTTGTATACTCGTATTCTTAAAATAATATATGTACCTGTATATCCTGCCAAGTAATGGCGTCGTATTTCGATGTTATTGTTCTGAATAAAAATATGTTAATATATTCCCAAAAATAACATATTTCTGTTTCTACAGTTTCCAAAATAATATTTTACCAAAATATCCGTATACGTTATAATTCCGAAAAATATATTTTTAAGTCTCACTTGAAAATATATTTTAAATCACTTGTCCAAAATGTTCTGATTCCAAAATATACATATTTTTACCAAAAGTATTATATTTTACTTCATACAATTTCCCAAAATAATACTTTGTCAAGATACACCATTAAGAGTATTTTCCGAAAATACGCGCGTTACATTTTAGAGTTCGCGTTGTAAAAACAGTTCCGGTGTAACTTAAATATTTATTTGTGAGGGCGTTGGTATTATTTTGGAGTCGTATTTTCATGATATTTCAAGTAATATTATTTTTACTCTAAAAATAATATATCTCTAGTTCACAAAATAATCACGTAAGCACACAAGCGTTTTATTATGAAATACATATTCTCAATATATATTTAACAAGTTTCCTTTACAAAAATCCACCTCCGACACTTGGTTATTTTGTAATAAAAACCATGGCGAAATTTATGTTTTGAAAACAAGTTGAAGATATATTTATAAACACTTGTCACCAAAAATATTTCTAAGTGTTATATTTTTAGAAAAATTTCGCCAAAGTTTCCTCTGTAACTGGAGGCGTCCACGCTTACTAGCGTATCATTTTCTTTAACATATAACATGCTAGATTGCTTTCAAATTCATTGTAATTCATTGTAATTATTGTGTAAAAATATCGTGACCCAAATCATCACCAATATTTTATAGAAAATCATTTTCCGGACTGCATTCAGATCTACCTTTTTCTGACTGCAGTGCACGGAATATTTCATTTAAAATTCATTGTAAGTCCATCTGACGTAATTCTAGTTGGAGGATCACGGCGACAACAGTGACCATCTACAGTATAAATTTTATGATCCAACTCTACACAGAATTCAAGTTATGACTGGAAATATGACTCTCATTTACTGCTGTAAAAATGCAACTTTAGCTGCTGTTACAAATCGACGCTTTAAAAATAGTAAACGAAGTCCAAAAATTATGATTCCGGTGCCATTAGAACCGTATTTCATAGTACATAAACCCAGACTTCAGAAAACACATTTTTCGTTAAGTCATGACTTGTTTACAGCCAGTTAAAGTCGGCTGAATGTGCAAATCAGCATGCTGTTTCAAGGTTAAATGTTACTAAAACGCACACATACGATCGTCATCCTTTCTAGTACGATTTCTCTCATAACGTAAGTTATTTACAGCAGATTTTTGTTCATTTAATTCAGATCTATCATGTATTATCACCTTTTATCTCATGACCTTCATGTAAAGTTCTTATGTTCATGATCTTGTTTATGTTTTTAGAGTTTCTTATGTTGTTGATCTCTAAACATCTTTAACCACTTAAATAACAAGTAAAATACAAGGATCTAAGTGCTTACCACTAGCACAAGGCTAGGAGAGTTCAAGTGAAGAAATGTGGTGGTTAAAAGAAAACGGGAGAGGCCCTTGAGCTTCCGAACACACCACGCTTCATTGTATGATCCCTTGCACCTTTGTGTATGTAGAAAATGGTTGAACAAGACTTTGATGGTGGTGATATGGTGGTGGTATGATGGCAGCCGATTACAAGGCAAGAGGAAGAGAGAACAAAATTTTTTGAAGTGTGGTGAATGAATGAAATGATTGTCCATGAAGTATTCTTATAGCCCATTCATCAATATTACCCAATATGTAAAATGTTGTCAAGATACTAGACAAGTAGGATTAAAATAATCAAAATTGGGTGGTGTGTGTTCCCTTGGGGAACCGTTCGGTTAGGGGGGGGGGGGGTTATATGGTTGGATTTGAATGATGTAGTTAGTAGCTAGTTAGATTAGTTAGGTGATTAAATTAGTTACTAGTGTGTTATGTGTTATAACGGGTGTTAGGGTGTTCGGGGACCCTAACTAGCTCACTTCCGGGTAAAGTCCGGTTGTTCGGTTGGATATTATCCGTTAAAGTGCTAATTAAGCATTTAAAGTGTCTTTAATTTTATTTTTAGTGACACAATGAATTCCCGACACTTTGGGAAGTGTCTAATATTATTTTCCCATGTTTTTGCACTTTACTAGTTAAGTTAAATGCTGAATTTTTGTAGAAAGTGCAGAATTTTGTAATTTGAGCATGTTTTAGGCACATCCGGTCACTATAAATATTAACTAGTGACGCAGTTCTACAATCCTCACCTCCCTACACTCCCTACCAGTGTAGTAATCGATTCTCGGCTCATAATGGCCTCAGAGACAGTATCTGTCTAGTGCTGGTAATGTCAGCATGTTTACTGGTTATCCGCTTATTGAGCTACTGTGCTTTTGTGCATCAAGTTTGTCACTATAGTTTTGTGTGTAATAAATGGAGTGACGGTAATAAAGTATGATGCAGGAACATGTATGTAGCAGTTTAATCATAATGGCAAGCAAGCACAGTAATTAAGCATTAATTAAATATTAATTATCTTGTACGGATACCTGTTTTGGTGAGGGTTGTCACACCAGGAGGGAAGGAGTTCAAAAACCAGTCACGGCACGGGCCAAGCTCTTGAAAGGTATCTTTCTGTTTCAAACCCCAGGGAGCTTGGTGGGGAGCATTACCGCACGCCTCCTCGGTATAAGTTTTGTAATAAATATCACCGAGGGTATCCTTTGGGCCGATTATATGTGGCATGTACCCACCGGCGCCACCTGAGCTCGCACCACCTGCAGCATGACTTTTTTTCCTTATGAATCGGAGAACCTGATCCCCCAGTAGTAGAAGTTACTTTAACGGAATGAAGGGGGGCATCAGGTTGCACAGTTTTTGTGGTTTTCTCAACCTCAGGTTCCTTTCTTTTCTCTTGATGGGACTGGTCAAGCCCCGTGACATGAACGACCTCCGGACCCTGCGCCTTATCACGAGCAGTTGTAGCAGCGGTCCCGGTCTCCTTCGGATCATCACCGACAAGCTTTTCAGAAGCTTTCTTCTCTTTTTCCTTCTCCTTTTTCTCTTTCTCTTTCTCAGCAGCCTTGTCCACAGGCTTCTCAGCAACCTTCTTCTCCTTCTCAGACTCTACCCCAGTAGTCTTGAAAGGTTTGATGGTAACCTTGGGCCTCTTCTGCGTCGGCTCCTGAGGATCTATAATAACAACACCCTTCTTTTCAGGGGTCTTCTTTTTGGCCTCTGCAAAAACAGAGTGTTTAAAAGACATAAAAACAGCAAAGAAAGCAAGGTAATCAAGAAACTAACCAGGAGAGAATCTATAAAGAGAGCGCAAGTTGCTCTGCTTTCTAATCAAGGGAACCCCACCAGCCTTCGGCACAACAGACACACCAGCTGTGGTCTCATCCCTACTTCTCTTTCTGGTGACCAACTTTGCAGCAGGCTCCTCCTCTATTTCTCCCTCCTCTACGTCGAGCGCGATAGAAGACGGAGTGGCTCCAGCATCTGGGTTTCGCGAACCCGCGCTCCTAGAACTCCTTGAGCCAGCAGCTCCGGTCTTCTTCTCGCCTATACGCGACAAACCTTCAAGTGAGTCACTGATAATAACGTAATCCTCCAAGTTACTTTGACGAAAGCGTAGGGTACCTTTGTCAGCAGCACCAGCAACCGCGCGGCTACTCCCGCCCTTCTTGCTGTTCACCTCAGCATCTAAGGTAATCACCTTCTTTCGCTTGTTGGGTTTTTTCTTCTTCTCTTCAGGGTCAATCCCTAAGTCGCGAAACACACCTGCAAAGATGTTAGACCACGAACTTAGCTCCCCATTTGAAGACCTTACAGACTCCTCGCTGGAAAGATGGAGAATCTCTTTCCCAGCGGAAGTCACAGCTCGCAAGGGCCTGGGGTTAGGTATATGCGCACCTTCAGTCGCGGTAGGCGGATTGGCGAAAGCTCCAGCAACAGGATACGTGAAGTGACGCCTAATTGCATCATACCAATATTGCTCGCCTGCTTCCAGCGGGCGCACGCCTATGGACCCACCAAAAGTGGGGAAAGCAGCTTGATAAAGGTGTACCTCTACATTCAAAATTCAACAAGTTGAGTGCTATGAAGTTAAGCAAAAATAATCTAAGGTAACAGCTAACCTCGATCTTGAAACTTCAAAACCGGAACTTCCTTGCTCTCAGGAGGCCATTGATCACTCATTCACGCCGCAACAAGGACGTTTTCACCAAATACTCGGTTAGGTGTGGCGGTGAGCTTCACGTACCAGTCATCCTTCTTAGGTATCGCCAATTCCTCCATATCAATCACGTCCGGCGCACGGAAGGTCATAGCAATGGGGATGACTTCCTCCCGGATGAAGAAAATTTTTTGTTTCCAGTCATGGAAACTCTTAGGGGGGTTCAGGAGTATCTTCTTGGCAGACCCCCAAATGGCAAAGGAGTAGAAGCCCATGTTTCTGATCAGTTGATAAAAGGCTCTAAACCTTTCCACCGTCGGCTCAACATCATGGGAACGACAAAAAAACTCGAAGTGTCGGACTCTCACCATCCCAGGTGGGCTCATTTGCGAAATATGGAACCCATAATACTGGAGTATGTGGACCATAAATTCCGTCGCCGGCAACCGGAAGTTGCCCTAAAGGAAGAAGTCTCCGAAAAGGGTAATGTACCCCGGCGGTGCATCGGCGGCCGTCTGATTCTGGCCGGGGTACCGGGCATCCCATTCTGGTGGAAACCGGAATCCTCGTGTGATTTGTTCGAACAACCCTAAATCCCATTTATGGACCGGAACAGGACCTTCCTCACTTGGGTTTTCTTCTTCACGATGTTCTTCAGCCATGGATATTCAAAGAATTTTCGAATATGCAGAAAAACTTGAAGATTCGATAAAGATCTTGAAGATATGCTACTGAGTTTGAAGATTTGAAGAAGAGATAGAGAGAAGATAGCAACAGTGAAAGAGAGAATGATCTCTCCTCTCATCTCCACGATTATTTATACTTATCGCATTTAATGCGATGAGTAGACGTGCCGGTTCCACCACGCGCGTACCCAATCAACGACTGCCACGTCGATCGCAAATCCCGGAGTGACAGTTACCACGCGCGCGTGGACCTCACCCTCCTGACGAAAAGCCGAACCATCAGGGACAACTTGATGACGGCCGTGTCAGCGGTCAACTCAAACGTCGCCATCAACGACATTTCTTACCAACCTGTCAGAATTCAAAATTCGAGGTTTTTCCCGCTCAAAAGTACTACAAACTTCATGAAGAAGTTACTCAGGCCGCGCAATATTCATGTTTACCCAATGAACCTGCGCGATTACAGTCAGAAGCAAAGAATCACCAAAAGTCAGACATGGTAGTCGCGCCGTAGCAACTGTCAAACATTTACACGCGCGCCTATGCCCAACACAAAGAAATCTTTTTTAGCACTTCTTTTTTCTAAGTCCAGAGCTCCAACCACTCACTTCGCGCATGGTGCAGCACTGGACTGGGGGGACTTGAAGGGGTATGGTCCCAAAAAGCCGCGCAGACCTTCATTTAGGTCGCGCGCAGGACCATACTCCTTATCTAGCAAGATTCTTAATGTCAACCGCGCGCGGGCTACGTCAACATATACTGATCTCGCGCGTGGTCTGAATAAGAAAGCACACCAAACTCAACACTTAGCATTCTGAATAAGAATCTTCAACTCCTATAAAGCCTGCGCAGGCTAGTTACGTGCTCTATAAGGGTCGCACAGAAACTATGGCGCAGCAACAATTCAGAAGGTACACAAGGTACATGTGGCAGAAGAAAAGGGCCAATCGGCGTCCTCGAGGCTCTACTTAATCATGCTCCACGATCGTCTGACGTGCAGCAGACAGAGAGTACATAAGGACGCCGACGTGGCACCAATCAGTGGGCGGCGACACCTGCCCCACGATCTCCACTTACCTGCTGATGGCAGAGGGACAACAAGGCCGACAACAGTGACATGTGGCTCCAATCATGGTGCGCCAGCACCGAAGAGTTTCTAGAAGCCACTAACGGTCGATACCAGTGAGACAAAGAGCATACCCTCTATGTTGCCGCCTTCTGGCCCAAGGCCCATCAGCCCACCTCCTCTTACACCTCTTCGGCTATAAATAGAGACCTCAGTTCACAGGTTAAGGATTCCATTCTTTCTACTCTCACTCTTTACATACGTTTACCTCCTCAAAACAGTCGCTTATTCTCACGCCGGAGTCTGGTTAAGAGGGAAACCCCCATATTCCCCTCTTAACGAGCTAACGGTGTTCTGTTTTGCAGGATTAACGGATCATTAAGGAGCTCAGAAATTCACAAGAAGGTTAACCCTTATGGTAGAAACATAAACCAAACTGATTAACCCTAAAATTAGTTCTGTGTTTCTTCAGGCTGAAATAGTGATTTTTGACAAACCACATGGACAAAAACAGTAATTAACTCTAAACCAAATTAACACTTTCTTCATATCACTTCACATGCTTAACCATAATCGAAATCCTTCTTGTTTTTTGATCACTCTTGACTATTAGAGTGCTTTTGGTTCGCAAAATTCGGTGAAATTGGAATCTGAATTTTATTTCTTTAATGTTTTTTTTTTTTTTGGTTAAAATCTCAACTTCATTGTGTGTATGCAAAGTCCAATACCAAATTCAGTTCATGTGTATTCATGAGAATTAAATCCGCAGCTGCGAACATCAGTTTTATAACCTTGATTTTATATTTCACATAATATAAAAAATAAATAAATATCCATGACAAAAAGTAAATAAATCAAGGGCAATCATAAGAACAAAAATGAAATTCTTGGCTATTACAGGATCTTTAATTTTGACAATCCTCATTTTTAATCGTTACTACAGCAGTTGACGACGCCTATCGGTGACTACACCACTACATTCCCTCCAAAGCTTACAAAAGTTTTATAGTCCAATCATCCGAAACACGAACGTTAGGCTTGCGGATGGTCAAAACCGTCGAGCGTACCCCAGACCGAATCTGTAGAGGACCCAGTTCAATATCAGTAACCTGGTTGGATGGCTCGATACGGGCAGTTTTTGATTTGGTCGTGTGACCTAGCAATATGATCCTCTCGATGGTGCAATCAGACTCGAACTTGGATGTCGAAGGGGCTAAATTTACAGATGTAAGCTTCCCGTTTGAGAATATGAATCGGCGATGGATGTATGCACCCTCCTTGAACTCATAGCTCTTGCCATCATCTGTGTAAAGTTCACCTTCAGCTGACCCCGAACCATCTACAGCAATCACCTGAACATATTCACGCACCAGTTTAGTGATCCAAACTTAGGCCCAACGTGTCAATTCTGGTTACGTAATATGTCTAAACTTAGGTCGATTCCAGTTATGTTTTATGTCTAACATGCTATACCGTTCGAAGGACATTATTAAAACAGGTAGAGTAGACACGTACCAGCGTGTAAGGATCATTCTCCATTTGTACGGTGCTTCTACGGAACCGATCTTTTCTAGGGATTATGGTTCCGGACCTTTGAAAAACGGGTATATCCGCATCCGTCACCTCCACCTTTTGGGTCTTGCCACCTTTATACGCGGTTCCACTTCTAAGGTCATACCAAGTATGATCACTTGGAAGATAAACCGTTGCATCTCTTGCACGCTGCAAAGATTTTTACAGTCAGATTCATCGCTCGGAAATGAGTGCGAGCCACATAAAAAAAAAAAAAAAAAGAAGAAGAAGAACCTGAGTGTAAACTCCTTGCACTAGAAGGCCGGTTCCGACCATGAAAGCCTCATCGTTATTGAAAGTGGCTTCATCGGATGGAAATTCCATCCAAAGGGGACGAGCAACTGGAACTCCTGTCACGTTTGCTTCTCTAAATAGTGTGTAAAAATAAGGAAGGTATGTGTATCGTACGCGTATGGCATCCCTCATCAACTCGGTATTACGTTCCCTATCATCAACAAACAAACAGGTAACGGCATTTTCAGTAACTTTTATTTTTATTTTGTGAATACAAAGAATAAGAAGAGCAGTTATTTGGTCAGAGTGGTGATACCCGAATAGCCAAGGTTCTCTTCTTTTGGTATCATGATGAGCATGGCCTCTGAAAAAGGGCAAATAAGCCGCAACTTGATACCAACGAACAAGCAACTCTGTGTCGGGGTTACCAAAGAACCCGCCAACATCAGCACCTAAAACAACGCGCGCCACCGGTAAAATATCCCGAAAACGAAAACATCCATTCATAATTCATAGCAATGAGGAAATACAAGATTACCTGAGAAGGTTATTCCGGTGAGGCCAAGTGTCAAAATCATTGGAACGGAAACCCGGAGGTGCTCCCATTCTGCAATGTTATCTCCAGTCCAAACAGTCCCGTACCTTTGGGTCCCCGGGAAAAACGCTCTGGATAAGACAAAAGGCCTATCTTTTCCTCCTTCCCGTTTCAAAAGCCCTTCAGATGTTGCCATATGGAAGTAGTAACCATACGCGTTATGCAACTCTCGGTGCTCAACGTTACCATAATGTAATGCATCTCGAGGCATTGTCACCTGCTCAAAAGTACAAGTCGTTAATTTTACATAATTATTTAGAGTCAAAATTATACAAAGAACATAACGAGCTATAACATACCTCAGGCCCGTTGAATACAGAAGGCTCATTCATGTCATTCCAAATATACAACGATGGAGTTGAACCAACGTACTCTGAATACGCAAACTTATCGGCCCACCACGACCGTATCTCGGGATTAACCATATCTATATACGAAGAGGATCCAGGCCAACACCAACCATCGAAATCCTTCCCGCTTGCATCTTTCACATAATACCCGTTCTTTGAAGCCTCCTTATGTATATGATAGTTATCATCTCTCTTTATATGTGGATCCACTATAGTAACCATACGCCTACCCCTCGAAAACAGATCCTTTTGCATTTCTTCGGGATGTGGGAACAGAGCTCTGTCCCATGTGAAGTACCTTTTGCCATCCGTATGCTCGATATCGAGCCACAATACATCATAAGGGATATCGTGTTCGTCAAACTTCGAATCCACGTTCTTAACATCCTCTTCGTCCCTATAATTCCACCTACACTGATGATAACCCGTTGCAAACAGCTGAGGCATTGCCGATGTTCCCGTCACGCTAGCATACTGCTTAACAACGTCTTTCGGCTTCGGCCCGATGAAAAAGAACGCATCAACAATTCCAGCTTCACTCATCCACAACGTATCAATCCTCTTTTGATCAGACGGTAACACAATCGAAGACTCAGCATCCCAACCCGTTCCAAGAACATCAATCTGCATTTCGGCAGCGTTTAGCCAGAAAAACCCTGAAGTCCCGTGTGACTTCCCGTGCGAAAGCATAAAGGGTATCGAACCGTAAAGCCCGAATGGCGATTTGTGTAAATACTCAAACACATCCAAATTAAACAATCTGTAAGGTTCAGATTCTTCAACCCCAGGCCCCTTCGTCGGTTTCAAAACAAGACTAGTGGCATGTTCAGGGATCCCATAAACGAAATCAGCACCGTAAAACGACACATCGAAACTAATCGACTGCGGACCGAAAGGTCGAGAGTCCGTGTGAGTTCTAAACCTTTCTTCCCACTCATCCCCTTCTTTCTTAACCCTCAATTGCTCAAAATCAAACAACCCATGAGTGTTAAACGAAACTACACGCTTACCACTACTCTGTTCCCTAACAAAAACCTCAAACGGATCACTTCTAACAACAGCTTCATACCCATCAAACAAATAAACAAAAAAAGACTCACCAGAATCACCATCAATTACCCCTTTAGTGTACCTCTGTAACCACAGTTTCTTGCTTTCAAACTCAGGCACAACAACATCCGGAACTTGAAACCGTTTCTTGGGTGGGTTATAAACCGGATCTTCGTCAATCTTGAACCGCAAGATCCCATCTTGATAGACGGATAACGAAAGAATGAGTGGGTTTGGTTGGAAATCGGTTGAATTTTGATCTGGGTTTTGTTCAAATCTGTTGGGGGTTATGAGTTTTGCAACAAGATCTCCGTCGTTGATTGTTACATCGGTGGCGATGAGGTTGCAGTGTTGGGGTTTTCTGGATCTAGCTCTTTTGCAGAAAGGGGTTTGGTTACAGTTTCTGAATTCTTCTTTTTTCCATGAAGAAACATGAGAGAAGAGGAGGAAGAAGAAGAGGAGATGGTGTAGAACAACAATGGATTTCATGGTGATTGGACAGGGGGAGTGATCATAGGGGTTTTGGAAGATTGAAATGCATAGGTTTTGGGAGTAGAGCAGAGAAGAGGAGACTTGGTAGGGATTGTGTATTTACAATTTAGGCCCTTTCACTTGCATTTGTGACCATTCAAACCCAAAATCATGTTTAAATTTAAATGAACTAGTTGATTTTTCGCCCGCCCGTTGCAGCGGGGACCAATGACTACAAAAGGCGTGTCAACAACGGTAAGCAGATACCGATTATCAAAAAATAAATAAAAATTACGTGGTAAGGATAGTGACTCCGTCCTAAAAAAGTAATTTTAAATAACCTAATATATAATAACAGGACCCACACGTTGGAAATTCGATTGTTTTCAGTTCAGTTATTATGGTGCTAACACGTTGAAATATGGATGAGCTCGGTACCGGTAACGCCACCGAAAGTACCGATCCGGAAAATCATCAAAATTAGGTACCGGCACCGAAAATGCTCGGTACAATACGGTATGGTATTTGAAGGTAAAAATCAATAAATACAGGTATGGTGCTAAAGTGTCGAACCGAAAGTAACGATTCTGAAAACACTAGAAGGTGGGTACTAAATTGGTACCGAAAATGATTTGGTATAGTAAATTTGGTATCAATACAATATCGGTTTGATTACAGGATTTGATACGATTTGCTCAACAATATTCTAAATATCCAAGTTAATTTTGCATGCTACAATTCATTCATTATAGAAAAAGACAAAAAAGAAAGCAAAATAAGTTGTTGTGTATATAAAACCTCATTTAAACGAAATACAGTTTACTTATTGTGTGTATAAAAAGTAATTTAAACAGTGCAATTACTTGCATTGCTGCGTTGCTACAGGATTTGATGAGAGCTCGGTGCCAACCAGTACCGAAAATACCGTTACCGAAATCCCCAAAAGTGTGGACCGGTACCTAATATACCTGGTATGGCACCGGTTGGTATTGGTACGACACCGGTATTTGAGGGTAAAAACCGATGAATACCGGTGCCGAACCGATACCAAAAATACACCGGTTTGATAAATTTAGTACCAGTACGAGTACCCAATACTATTTGCTCATCCGTTAGTTTCCATTTCTAATTTTACTATATATATATATATATATATATATATTACTGTTTATTCCTTTCTAAATTTAATATATAGGTAATACAGAACTCGTTAGATTTAGGTTCACATGTTTAATAGTTAAGTTGTAGCCGTGTTATTTAAGACTGGACGGTATGGGGGACGGCCCAGCCCCGTCCAGGCCCGGCGCCGAGGCGGAACACCGCCCCCCTTAGCCCCGCCATGTCTTCTTCGTCTCCCACCAGTCGTTCATGACGGGCCAACTCATTTGAAATTTAGCCATTGATTAACAGCTAAATTACTCCATCCAAAATCTACCTACTTCTCTCTTCTCTCATCCATTTTATAAAAAAACTCCACACTTTTATAAAAAAATCATGAATCCCTTCAACCCAAACAATCCCAACCCGAACAATCCCAACCCGAACCCGAATCAGGCTAACTTTTTTTTTAAATTACTCCATCCAAATTTTTTTTACTTTAAATAAATACCCACCTCTCTCCATTTTTTTTTAAATTACTCCATCCAAAATCTACTCACTTCTCTCTTCTCTCATCAATTTTATAAAAAACTCCATCCTTTTATAAAAAAAAATCATGAATCCCTTCAACCCAAACAATCCCAACCCGAACAATCCCAACCCGAACAATCCCAACCCGAACCCGAATCAAGCTAACTTTTTTTCGACGCCCGGTTACACTCCGACTATCGATCCTTCATGGGTATCTCCGCAATTTACCTTTTCGGGTTTCCAACAATCACCCAACGCGTTCAAACAAATGTCTCAACTCCAACAAATGCAACAATTCCAAGCACTCCAACAAATGATGCTACGCAACTCGTTTGAATCTCAAGCGCAATTCGAATCCCAACCGCCAACATCGCCGGTTCAACTTGACAATGACGAAGAAGAAGTCGTCCCCGATTCGCCACCTCAAACTACAAGACGCAAAAAAAACAAGGGGAAGGCGGTTGAAACCGTAGTCGAAGCCAAAGGCGAGACCTTGGACAAAAATAGAGGAGGAGGCGCTGGCAATGGCGTGGGTTAAGTCCTCAACTAACCTGATTGTCGATATGAACCAAACTTTTTTTTTTAAACTTAATTTTAAAAAGATATAATTTTTATTTTACTAAGGCAATTTTTTTTTTTAAATTTAGGGAACAACCAAACGGGTGTTGGTTTTTAGAAGGCGATAACGGAGAATTTTAACGCGATTATAGAGCAAGGCCTGATGTGCGATGTCGATTCCGTCTATGGCAAGTGGCGTAAAATGAGCAAGATCATCAACCGCTTTAGCGGTATTTATAACCATGATTACACTAATCCTCCTAGTGGGAGTAATGAGGAGGACATTCTCAACCTTGCTTTGGCTAAATGGGATGATAAGAATAAAACTCCTTTCCAACACCTCCGAGTACGGAAAATTTTAAAGAAAGAAAACAAATGGAAGCCTATTCCAAACGAGGTCGCAACCGCCAAACGGAGTAAAACTTCGGAGTCCGGAAGTTATAGTGTGGGAGGCTCCACCGCTCGTTGTCATATAGACATAAACGACGAACAGGAATTTGACGAGGAGGAGTTTGTCGTTCACGAGTCGGAACGTCCCCCTGGAAGGGACAAAGAAAAAAAAGAGGCGGTCAGAAAGAGAAAAGCTTCGATGGCGGGCGGCTCGAACCAAACGTCTTCCGGGGCCGGTTCGAAAATGGACAAGTTGATATCCGAATTCCGTTCGTTCAAAGAGCTCACGGCGGAAAAATATGTTTATAAGAAGAACTTGTCGGCCGACCATGCTCGGGAGGAGGATTTTAGGATTATGAGGTTGCATCTCGACTCTGTTCCAGAGGATGAACGCGAGGTTTACCGGAGGATGAAAAAGGAAGTTAAGAAAAAATGGACCTCGTAGGTTATTTCGCTTTAATGTTTTATTTTTTTAGGATTCGTAATTTTATGTTTTTAGGATTCTTAATTTTATTTTTTAGGTTATGTAATTTTTATTTATATTATGTAATGGATTTAATTTACTTCTTTTATGTAGTATTTTTATTTAATTTTTAAATTGTTATTATAAAGTTAAACAAATAAAAAAGATAAACAATAAAAAATAATTGTTGTGGGGCCCCATCCCCCCCCCTCTTAAAATTGTTTGGAGGGTCATCCCATATGGGATGGGGATGTTGCGTCCTACATGGCGGCCCATCCCCTTGGGTATGACCTTCCCCATACCTTCTAGTCGTTGTAAAAAAAAGTTAAATGAATTATTGATAACCGAAAAAAATGAACCGAATAACTTATAAAATTTAAAGTTCGGTTACGGTTTTTCATTTTATGATAACCGAAAAAAATAAACCGAATAACTTATAAAATCATTGTTTTTAATGTGTGTTATATACTGAATTATTGACTTATAAATTATTAGCTTTATTCTTGAATCTTAAGTATCTATATCAATATCTATATAATAAAAGAAAATTAACGGGGGACGTGTGTCATCCATTGGAGTTATTTAGTTTTTGGTTTTTCCGTCTCTCTCTCTATGCTACTTTGTGACAACCCTCACTAAACCAGGTATCCGTACGACTTAATTAATGACTAATTACTGCTTAATTACTGTGCTTACATGAAATTACTGATGAACTGCTACTTGATTTCTGATACTTGTACATACCTGCATCATACTTTAATTACCGTCACTACATTATTTACACGCTGAACCTTAGTGACAAACATGATGCACAAAAGCACAGTAGCACAATGAACGGATAACCTATTGAACATGCTGATAAAGCCAGCATCAGGCAGATATTGCCTCTAAGGCCTGTATGAGCCAGAAAGATTTTACTACACCCATAGTGAGTGTAGGGATATCAAGGGTTGTAGAACTGCGTCTCTAGGAATAAGATACAATGACAGGATGTGCCTAGGACATACACTAAGCACAAAACTCAGCACTTTAACAAACAATTCAGCTTTTAGCTAACTAATAAAGTGCCAAAACATGAGAAAAATATTACAAGACGCTTTCCAAAGTGTCGGGAATAAGTTGTGTCACTAAAAAGGGTATTAACGACACATTAAAGTTTTGTTAAGCACTTTAACGGATTACTATCCAACCGAACAACCGGACTATACCCGGAACCTGAAAATATTGTCATTAACATTATTTGTCTTTTTCTGAGCCAGTTAGGGTCCCTGAATACCCTAACACCCGCCATAAAGCACGACACATAACTAACCGGGTTAAGCACTTAACGAACTTACTTAACCTAACTATTAACCTAACTATTAGTTGAAATCCAACCAAACTACCCCCCCCCCCTTAGAAACCGTCCCCATCTAGGGGGACATACTTGTACAATTTTGATTATTTTAATATGGTGTGTTTAATATCTTTAAGACATAAAATCCAATGGATCATGAACATAATATTGCCTATAAGAATCAAGCTTTACACAAGATCACTTACACATCACAACATCACACAAACTACCCTCTCCTCTCTCTCTCAAGGCTTCGGCCGAACACCCCCTTGTGCATCCATCCATTTTTCGATTTTGTTCATCACATTCCAACATCCACAAGTGTCAAGGATCACGTATAAGGAGTCTTGGTGCACTCGGAGCTTGAAGGACCTCATTCCCTTGCTTTTATCCTCTCATTTTGCGCTTAGATTCTTCCCTAGCCTCGAGCTAGTGGTATGTTGCTTAAATCACCTACTCGAACTATTTTGAAGTGGTTAATATGATGTGTAACGGTTAAAACTCGAAATCTTACAAGTTGATGTTTTAAAGTCTACTAAAAACACAAATAATGATGGTTAAAAGCTCAGATGTTGTGTAAATGTTGTAGTAATTGATTTGTGTGGTTATTCGGACCCGATCTATGTTGTGGTAGCTCGGATCGACATTTAACCCGGGTTGGTCATGATCATGGATCATGACATAAGGTTGTTTTGAATGAAACAAGGGTTAAAGGGTGAAACTCTACCACACACGAATCATGAACTTGTGTAAAAGCGATTTTACTTGTGAAATAGTGTTTAAAACTAGTAGATCTACGGATCTACGAGTGGTATTTTCAAAGGACCAAGTGTCAAGAAAATCATGTTTTCTAAAGACGAATCTTACGTTAACTAGAATGATTTTTAGAAACCACAAGTGTGTAAACACTTGTGTAGCACAAAAGTTTCGACAAAATAACAATTTTTGTAAAATTTACAAGAAGATGTAAAGACGGACTTTCTATAGAAACGGGGTTTTTATGAAATCGGTTTGACTTGTAT
This sequence comes from Helianthus annuus, assembly GCF_002127325.2. Lineage (NCBI taxonomy): Eukaryota > Viridiplantae > Streptophyta > Magnoliopsida > Asterales > Asteraceae > Helianthus > Helianthus annuus. The sequence continues at coordinate 103,735,421 of NC_035444.2, read as the reverse complement.
AAAGATCCGCTAAAAGTAATGAGGTTACTACATAATTTTAGAAAACTACAAGTTCATGAAACTTTTGCGAATTATATGCTTCTTAACTAGTTTGTTGATATATTGAATATTGTTTTGATTTAAAAAGAAAATTGTTGGATTGATTTGTAAAAGAAAATGATACGCTTGAAAGCGTGGCCACCTCCAGTTACAGAGGAAACTCTGGCGAAATTTTTCCAAAAACCTGACACTTAGAATTATTTTCACTATAAGTGTTGGAAATAAGTTTTTAACTTGTTTTCACATATAAGTTTCGCCACGACTTTATTTACAAAATATCGGAGGTGGGATTTTCACAAAATTAAACGTGATAAATATATATTTAGTAAATATATTTTTCACAACGTCACTTGTCAATTATTTTGTGAAGTGTATAAATATTATTTTTAGGGTAAAAATAATATTATCGAACGTTAACGAATCCAAAATAATACGAACGCTTTCACGATAAATATATAAGTTACACCGGTAATTACTGTTACCACTCGATCGTTAAAACGTAACTTACGCAATTTAAAGAAATAATTATGAACGCGTATGTTTGACAAAGTATTATTTTGGGAGAATTTTGTGAAGTAAAAATATAATTTTTTTGAGAAAAATATTTATATTTTGGAGTTAGAAATAAATATATTAAGTGAGACTTAATAATATATCACGAACGCACATGTATTAAATCCCCCATCCTTGGGAAGGAAAATAATTACCAAGTATATACGGAATGTAAACACGAAATAGTTGTCTAACTATTTCCCAAAAACTTAAACCATAAAGTCAAGGCATGGCCGTCCGTCTAATAGAGTTAGCACATGTAGGTCGTTGCACAGCTGCTTGACTTGGAGTATTACTTGGTAGAGACGCACCGATGTGAGTTCATGTCCCCCTTTTCTCTTAACTGTTTTCAGTTTTCTAAACTGCGGGGGTGAAATACATGTTACTTTGATTACGAATATTTCTTACATGGTATGGTTAGCGTAAGGAGGGTTGTTACTTAGATCATGTGAATGGGTAGGCGGAAACTTGAGGTCATTAATCCTCAGGGTAGGACCGAGGGGCAGGGGCGATAGATCTATTTGGGTGTAGCGAGCCCAGTCCCAGGCCCAGCATAACGGACCTCGGGATGACTTTGTACCCGGCGCATAAATCTGCTAGGTTTGAGCCTTCCTACTTGCATTTCACACATATCAATGGCCTTGCAAACCATTGGTGATCTCTTTTTCCTTATTTGCTACATACCAGGATTTTTACACAAACAAAGGTTTATTTGCTCACTTACACATGAACTCGCTCAACATTATTGTTGATTTTTCAACTTACATGTATTTCAGGAAATTAAAGGATCTGGCACGGTATGCCACGTTTTCCCGCTGCACTAGTACGAGGTCATCCGGGTTTAGGGAATGTGACTCTTTCCTGGACAAGTCACAGTCCTTAAACTGTGTTTATGATATGATATGGTTGTGTTTGTGAACAATGTTTATGTTGTTAGGGTATGTTCCGTTAAAACAATGTTGTTGTTTTTGGATTTTAAAACTTAATTAAATGGATGATCTTGCATGGTTTTTATTCATATAGCTTTGTTATGGTTAAGCTATGGTATTAAGAAGTCACACCAAATTAACCACGCTTCCGCAAAGCCAGGGTGTGACATACTTAATTATGGATATTATGTTTTTAATTTGAGATAGTCATTGTATTGTTAACCGAATGAAATTAATATGAAATTAATTATAAACTTATATTTTTCTACTTAAAAGCTTCATCAAGTTCAAAGTTATGTTAAATACTAGTTTTATGTTAAATACTATATAAAGCAAATGTGTTAGATAAGAATGTAATTTCACCAAATATATAAGTTCTTAAGCAGCATGTACATAGGAGTTTAAAAAACACAATTGGAATTGAAGAGTCATTTTAAGACGCCTACAGGGTCATTCTTGGAATCATATTTTCCCAGCGTTTCTCAAAAAACCCAAGCATTTTGATTCTCCCCAATTCAAGTCAATCTAATTGATAATCATTGAAATTGATGGCACTATCATTCTCGGTGGCAAAATGTGATGGAAGATGTTCTTAAACAACATAGTAATCGACAACTTGATTTGGATTCCCCGTAGAGCAGAGGAAGCTAGTATGTGTAATATGAGCAGAGGAAGATGGTATGTGTAATATTGTGTTTTGCAAATTGATTAATCGAACACCCATTTTAGCTTGACACTATTTGTTTTCGAATTTTGAGTTTTGCTGATTAGGTTTTGGCATGATAATCAAGCAGAAGTAGAAATCGGCAATGCCGATTTAGTTGTTGTTATTTTGATCTACTTGTTGTTGTTTTGTGCGACTTATTGCGATGTTGTCCTTACTGTTTAGGATCGCTTTTACTAACCTTGAGGTTGATTTCACAGTTGAGGTTGATTTCACAGTAATGGCCGAAATTGTAGATGTAGTTGTGTTGTCTTTGAGTTGGCTTCCACGCGATTTCACCTAAGGTAACTATATGCACTTCTGTGTTCTTCTGATTCAGTTTTATTAATACATGTAAAAAAATATGTATTAACTCTTTGTTTATTGAAAATCAGATACTAAGATGAAGAACTGTGCTCACTTGTGTTTTTGTTTCCTCATATCCTCATCTTCTTCATCTTCTTTGATTACTGCCAATAATAAGATTATGTTTACGTTTTAGATCTCCCACTTCCCCTCAAAGCTGGAAAATATTTGGGAACCCTAGGTTCTCCTTCTGCTATTCGCAACAATGGAGCTCGTCAGGTCGGCACTTTTTCTTTACCAAATTGCAGTCAGATTTTTTAATCTTCTTTAAAGTTTTTTTTTTTTTGCTTAATTTTATTTGCAAAGTTGTTGTAGTGACATTTACCTCTTTGTGTACAAATCTAGGTTTTTGTGAAGTTGAGCAAGAAAATAGTCTCTATTGAGCTAAAAAAAATGGGACCACTGTACACGGAACAATCACAGGCAACTTACATTCAGTCTTTTCAATTGATTTTGGTGGTAGTTTGTGACGAACGATTCAGGTTTTGAGTTATTAGGGTTTTCTAAACACTATATTCAGATTTTTTTGCCTATATAGAGTTTACATTAAGGATATGAGAGGCAATGGATTCACATAAGTTTGGTATTCATGTGTGAAAATCGCCAGTTGATCAAGCATTTGGCTCTGTTCTTCTTAATTGATTATGTCCTCTTAACAGGTAGTCAGCTACTGGACAAATTGGAAAATAACTTTCCACTGTTAAGGTGCCAAGTCAATCGGTTAACATAACGAAGAACTATCAGTTATTTTGCTTTATCCCAACAATTATCAGTGCTGGTAAAACCCATTTGTTTTCTAAATATATTTATTGTAGTTCTCAAATATTTTTCGAAGTTTAATTTGTAAAAGAGATTAAATAAACTGTTACACTTTGGTTTCTTGGACTTGTACTGTTAGATATCTACTTGCTATGTTTTATGGCCACTAAATTTGTTCAAGGATCAATATGTTCTCCTTGTAAACCAGTCCTTGAAAATTCTTTAAACCTAGTTGTTGTTGGTGCCATTAATTTTAAAGGGGTTCATGATGAAATTTGTTGGGAAGTTATAAGCTTTCTTGTTTATGTTTTTCGCCTAAAAAAGTCAGATCATAGGGAAACGCTGATAAAGGTTTGTATTTCACTGTATGTCAAGTCTTTATGTTGTCAACTTAGTATTAAAGTTTAGGTCATTTATATCACGTGTGTTATGTTTCTCAGTTATAAAAACATTATTTGATCGTTTTGAAGGTGGGTTTGGAGTTTCGTACATTAGGCACTGGGTTTCTATGGTGGAGCTTTATAAAGATGTTATTATAGTCACAATTGAGACCAGGTAGTACAGATACATCTATATAATCCTATATAAAGCAAATCTGATGGACAAGATTGTAATTTTGTCATTCGTAGAACTTATTAAGCAATATGTACAAAGGAATATAGGCCATTTGAGATGGGTAAAATAGTAAATAGGTATAGTTTTTAAGATGTCGTGAGGACAAAACTGGAATTTCAGATTGATCCCCTGAGTGTTTGAACGCTGAAATTCACTTCCATCATTGCTCTTGTCTCTTCAATTCGCCATTGATTCAATGTAAACTTTAATTCTAACCTTCAATTCGTCTTTTGAATATCCCCTACGTTTCCATCCCACCCCCAGTTAAGAACAACGTGATGGGATCAAATCAGATGCCCGCAACTGGGTTCCATTGTTGTACTTCTTCATTTATTTCTAGGTAGAACCTATTTGGGAATTTGGGTATCTATGGGGAGAAGAAACAATCGACAAGTATCTAATTTTGTGTTTTATCGATTAGAATTTCTTTTACAAATATGTGGTTATTCATTCAATTGTTATCGAGACCATTTTTTACTGAAAGATGGATCATAGTTGATTTGTATCTTTTACCATATCTTATGTAACGCCTCGCTTTTGTAACTTTCCTTATTTAGCAAGTTTGATTGTACCTTCCATTTCTGGAAACTTGTATTCTCGTGTAATCATATTTCATTTCAAACGTTCTAATCCGAGACTTGAATCATAATGAAAATTCTATTTTTTATATGCTTGTGTTATTCATTATCCATAAATACTTGTGATTTATTCGTGATACATACATACTTAGTACCTTTTACATGCAATTCCATATTTCATACATATCATACATGAAAACCGCATTTATACGTTCCTTTATTTATGCACAACACTTATACATTGCACTTATACGTTTAAAACGCTTAAAATCGACAAAAATAATCAAGTTTGGAAAATGGAATTATGGGCCTGTCCCATTCGCACGAAAGCGCAGGCCCAATCGTCCGAATGCGCATCCGTCCCAAACTACCATCTCAGCCTATAAGTAACAGCCCACTCCCTTCATTCCAAACCTTCAACTCCCAAAATTCTCTCTCGAGCTAACATTGAGCAGTTCACTTGGAGCTTGTCTCAGCTATTTCTAAGTGAGTTTTAGCTCACAAACATTTGATTTCATCTATCTTCTACTTTTCTTCTGATTTTCATAAACATTTTACAAGATTCTTCACGAACTTCACTTGGTTTATCAGATCTGCCATGGCAACTGATGTAAACTCTCAAATCAGTTGAGGACCAAGATGAAAGTGAAGTAAATCTTTCAAAACCATTTCAAACAAACATTCTGACTTCAAACTCAGTTGGATCTGAGGTTCTCTGAGCTCACAAGCTGATGTGGGTTAAAATACACATATTTGTCCCGTGTAAAGTGTATAATTATTATATAGTTTTTATTTGTTTTATTTAGTTTTTAGTATTATATTATATTAGTTTGTGTTTTGGCAGGTCCTGGTGCAAATGGAGCGAAAACGAGTAATATGGAAATACCCAGCCAGTTGGGCAGAGTGGGACGCCAGAGACCGAATAAAAATTGCAGTCATTTCCCGTGATTGGGCCGAACCCACTTATCTCTATATTATTAAAAGAGGAGTAGAATTATAATTATTGATTTGAAAGAGGGACATGACCGTTTGATTGTTTCTTCACTCCATGCTAGTGGGCCGCCAAACAAAGACTTTTATGTCCAACAATTTACGTACATCATGGTTTTTATTATTGGGCTCTTGGCATCAATTTAGTGGATAGTAAAAATTAAAAAGGCTCTAATGGAATTAATAGAAGATGGACTTGGATCCATGGGGCAGCCGTATTTAATATTTGAAGAGGACGGCAGCAGAGATACAACATCAATTGGACGGCAGCGAGAGGAGACGAAACAGAAGGATAGACGGCTGATTTGTGGGAGTTGGATAGCTAGGCGCAAGAAAAGAAAAAAAAAAGAGTTCAAAGTCACGATCAAGGTTGAGTCACGGTTTTGTAAACGAGTTAGTTTTAGTTTTAATTTACTTTGTGTTATTAAAACTATGAACATGACTTATTTATTTTTTGAGACTTGTTTCTTTTTCTTGACCATGATTTTTGACTAAACTTTTCATGCTACCTGGGTTGAGATGAACTAGTTGATTGCAATGCATAGTGGACATGATTTCGGTTATTTGGTGTGATTTACATAATTTTTCCTTGTAATTGTTCTTGATATTGCATGTTGGTATGTTTTGATTATTTTATTAGTCAATAAATTCAGCGGTTTAGGCACGAAGAAATCCCCCTAGACTTAGAATTTAATTTAATTCGGTTATCTTAGGATTTTCGGGTTGAATATTGTGTTGAGAAATTGACCAAGTTGACTAAATAATTAAAATCACTATATTAAAACGTGCATCCTCATCTTGTGACTCGAAAGACGATTAGGGTGAGCTAGGTTATTAGCTAATTATTGGTGGGTAGATTGGGTGACCGATAGCTCGGGCTCGTTTATTGCATCGTAATTAAGGTTTCCTAGGATTTCAATTATCTAGGTTGGGTTTGCTTTGCAATTTGAGGGTTTTGGGGGTAAAGTTGCTTTCATTGCTTGATCTTCGTAGGATTTGGTATCGATAGCTCGAGCCGGTTCGTTCTAGCACTTCACATTTAGTCTTGCTTTTTCGTTTGGGACATCTCTAGCGGGGGGTCAATCGAGGGAAATAGATATTTAACCGTTATCATTGTCACATTAGCATTGCATGATTCTAGGGATTCGATACCTTGGTAGTCCTTATCTCATATATATTTGACCACAATTTGCTCTCGTGTTTGCTTCGTTTTGCTTGTTTTGTTTCCTACGTCTTCTTATTTAATTTAGTTAATATTTAATTATTAAAAATCACTTCAAAACAAATCTAAAAGTTAACTATATATTCGATAGAAGTTCATTATCTAAAGTTTGCGTATAGTGTCCACGGATTGACATCTACACTACACTACACTGTGACCGGTGCACTTGCCGATTGTGTGTGGTTTAGGTTGTGATTCCATTTTTAAAACTTGTTCGAATTTAATATACACATTTTCACACATCACAAGCTAAGTCGGTAGCTATGGATTCAAGTTGGAACTAATTCCAGCCGAGTAGGTAATCAGTTTACACAAAACCGAACTGATTTTACCTAGATACACTCGTCCGAAAGTGCAGGCCCAGTCATCCGAGAGGATAACCCTCTCGTACGAGATGGACTCCTAGTCGTACGAATGCACTGTTTCACTAAAGTTCCAATGATTTCAAGTGTTGAACGACTGTCTAGATCGTTATTTTCGATATGGATGATTCTGAAATGGAAGTGTGTGTTCCGTGGGAACTTGGATTTCAAATCTAGATCCACCACCTCACTTAAACTCGTGAAACGAACGCCCAAACAATCTCCTAGACCTAAAACAAGTGAACCCCGTCCAGCCTCCGACACTTAGTTAACTCTTTCTATGTCGTGTTGGCACACCTAGGTTGTACATTATTCGGTTGTTTGGATAACTTTACATTATGTATTTTCATTTCGTATTCATGACCAACCGGTCAGTTAACTAAGTTAACTGATTTGTGCTTTGGTGAACAATAACGAGGTTAAAACCTCCATGCATGACTTCTATGAACCTTCTGATTATTCTAGACTATTAATATACTGATATAATAGCTAATAAACCTAAACATAAATCACGAACATAACTGTTTGATAGTTAAAACTAGGGGTGTGAATTTCTAACACGACCCGAAAACCTGACACGAACCTAACACGAAATTCGCGGGTTTATGTTTAGTCTAAATGGGTTCGGGTCATTTCCAGGTTGAACCCGCGAACCCGTTTAGGTTAACGGGTCGGGTTCGGGTCAACCTGGTCGGGTTGGCGGGTTGATTTGTTTAACACATTTATACCATATTATAATTTTTTACAATATATTTTATGTCATAAATTAAATGGGGTGTGTACTTTATACCATGATTATAACTTAAAAACAGAAATTAACATAGATTTTGTAATTTAAATATGATATTATTATATACATTTGTGTTTTTTAACTAAATTTAATTTTAATATATTTATTTCAGAAAAAAATAAAATAAAAAATTTGGGTTGAACGGGTCGTGTTCGGGTCAACCTACGAAAATCGGGTCGTGTTCAAGTTCATATGTATGATACTATTTTTGGTTCGGGTCAGGTTCGGGTTCGTGTAAAATTTTCGTGTTCGGGTCGGGTTGAACCCGCCAACCTGCGAACACGACCCATTTAGCACCCCTAGTTAAAACGTTCAAACGAGACTCAGTTCATCAGACAACCCCTTTCATACGAATGGCCCACTCGTCCCAGACAGCCTCTCGTCCGAACAATTTGTAATTCGGTTTCCCCGTTATTTTGTATTCCGCGTTCCTTGTCGCTGATTCTGTCGGGCAAACTAGGACCCCGAAAACCATAGAACATCAGTGTCGGGACAAGTGACGAACAAAATATAATTTCTGTTTTATTTACTTTCGTATCATACAAAGTACTTTAAATTCCATAACTTAATTCCGCAACTCCAACTCATGCCTTCGTTTGCCCTATAGGGTAACCTTGGTGTTCCTATAGTATTAGCACCATCCATTTCCTCGTCGGGTAGAATAACCTTGGCGTTCCTGTACTACGTCAACATACACTATGCTCGCAGGATTTCTAACGAAGAATTAGCAAAACCGTGAGTATACTCGAATGCCCTTTTTCCATTTTACACTTTGGGTGCAATATGTTTATTAGTAAACCTACACAGTTACACTTTGTAGGATCGTTTTCAGACCCGAACGAGTCAATCAGAGGAGTTTTTATCTATTTCAAAGGCGGAAACAGAGAAATAGACTTCGAAACAGCTTGCAAATCACTTTAAACAGCTTTCTGATTGATATAACACTGATTACAATCACAGGATAAACCGGCGACACCTCGGTATCCAAATCCAGAACTCTTACAACTATCTACAGCTGATTTCGCTCGAACTGCTATTTATAGAGATCAGATTTTGCTTGAAACATCTCCAAGCGGAATAAGAATTGTTGTGATTCCGCTTGAAACTGCAAATTGTTATTTCAAGCAGAATCAGCTCATTCAAGCGGAATCACCTATAAATTCACACTTTCTCGTTTTTCGTGCCCTGGTCTAACAATCTAGTACAAGACTCGATACAAGACGAAGTCGACAGATGTATGCACCAACAGACTCCCCCTCAGATGTTGACGAGTCTTAAGTGTCGAGTCTTCGCATCTTCAGTCTTTATCAGTCTTTGGGCTTCCTTCACTCTAACTTTCTTCAACTAATCTTTCACTAACAGACTCCACCTCAACTTGTGCTGGGATCGTAGTCTGGCTCAAACTCTACATATGAACTCACAGGTTCAGGTATCGCAACCTGGTTCACCTGCATATTCTCTACCCATAACATAAGTTTCATAAAAGATAAAATATAACAAATTTAGAAACCCTACTAACCCCTTGAAGTCACAAACTTAAAATGATTTATCATTAAAAATTTCTGATGAACCACTTGTTAAAAATATCAATTTTCTTTTCAAACATCTTCAAGCAAACTTTCCCAAACCTGTTCATCATGTTCAGCACTCGGAATTTTGAAAATCAACTTTCCAACATCAGTTGTCGAAAATCTTTTTGATTTTTTCAAGATTTTTGCTAAAACACACCGAAAATCTTTTTTGGATTTTGGAATTAAAAGAAATACAGTAAAGAAATATTTACATACAATATTTTTGTGAGTTTGTGTAAGAGGATCATATCAGTTTCTGAGACAAATCATCAACACCATTAAGCTTCATTTCATTTTAAGTTCTAAACGATTCACTTAGATTGTCAGTATACTGATCCACTTAAATTTTCACACAAATTTCAACTGTTTCGAGATATGAGATTAATGTTTTAGAGACTTAAACTTATTCGAGTGTCCCACCACTTGGATATACTCCCGTATCCAGATCCCAATATTCAGTTTTATAGGTGAGTATACCACAGATGATATCTGTAAAGGGTTAGGTGCGAAACCGTGAGAGCTCAGGTCGGAACTTCGGTTCAGCAGAGAGATGACGGCTCGACTTTTGGTGTGTCCCCTTTAGAGGATCTTTTCTTCAACAACAATGATTATCAATTTTATTGTTTCATCATTTTTGCTGAGGGCAGTGCTATATTTCAAGCAATTTGCAAAGTATTATACGGGGAGTAGCCATTGCTTCTGCAAAATCATAAGTCCCGGATAATACCCCAGATATCACTGAGTATAAAGACCTAGTATCTCAGAAAGAGGGACCTTTCAAACAAGATTTCGGGGGTTACCCATATATCCAAGAAATGTTCCCCACGATATAAGCAAGTTTGAAATTTAGATTTATATCTCGTCACAATTTACTAAATGAGTAAAAACCTACTGGTATATTATCAGTGAGATTGTTTATCACATTTTTAACTTTTCATTTCTTTAGCATGCTGTGATCATCCACTGATGTTCTATCATTTCCTCTTTTTACAATAAAACTCATTTTTTAATTTCATCATGTTTTTGGATTTTCAAATTTTCTAATGTTTTTGGATTTTCTGAAATTTTCTTACTCCCCCTAAAATTCAAACACATTTAAAGAAATTTGAAAAGAAACTGTACAAGCAAAGTTGACAACTATTGTGAATTGTTTCAATTCTCCATTCACTCGGCATAAACAATCAGAACTCCCCCTTTCAACAAATTATTTTCCCATTTAGATTTCAAAACACTTAAGTTTGTTTTAATCAAAATGGTTTTTCCGGAAAATAAATTTTGTTTTAACCACTTGTAGGTTCGGGGTAAACTTCCTCACTTTGTTCATTTTTTACAATGATGAACCCCAATTTTAACCACTTGTATGAAGATTACATCAAGTTCAAATTAATGACCTTGAGTAATCACTTTGTCAGAACCAACCTCTGTACCACTTGTACGAAAATCAAGTACAACTTAATGTCCCTAATTTACCACTTGTAGGAATACCGCATCTACACAAAATCATTTTACCAACAAAGATGCCGATTCCTGCTTCACACTTACCAACCTAGAAGCTCCGGCAAGTCGCAACCTGTAAACATTTAATCATTATAAAATCTTTCTCAAAAACTATTTCAACAAGAATGATGTCAATTCCTGCTCCACGATTACAAACTAGGGAGCCCCGGCAAGTCAGATTTTTAAGGGAAAAGAATTTCCACCCAAGTCTGACCAACCTTGGGTGTTTTTAACTCTGATTCAGTTGGGTTATAAGTTGCTTTCTTTGTTGCATAGAAATCCTTAACCCCTTTGGCCTTCCCTTCGACCATTTTCCCAAATATCTTTTTCACATTCCCATTGAATGCCTTCTCGATGTCAAAATCTTCTTTCACAGAAAAGAATTGATTTGAAATCTCAACCTTACCAACTTTCTTCTTAAACTTTTCATCCTTCAATGATGGAAAATTATCATCATTCACTGAAGGTACTAATTTTTCTTCTTTCATCTCAACTTGTGGCTCTTCTGGCTTTGTGGAACCAGATTCATCGGCGACTTTCTCAGATAACTTCTTAACAACCCATGTTTGGTTGTCTTTGGCTCTCTTTTTGTAAAAAATTTTCTTTGAACACTCACCAACTTCATAAGTTGAATTTTCAAAAATTTTGAATTTCTCAGTTGGTGGTTCAACATCGACGACTTTTTCTTTAAGTTTTTTCAGAGACTCCTTGTTTTGTCTTAGTAGCTTGAGAACAGTTCCATGCAACGTGACCAACCGCATTGCACTTATAACAGGTTCTGGTCTCCTTTCGGTGAAAAACTCCAGTTCCTTTCCTCTCAGCAAGAAACTCCTGGTTTGATTGTCTCCAGAAAGGTGTCTTCTGTTCTTCCTCAGCACTTCCTCTTGAAACAAATTTTGTATTTGTTTTAAAAATTTTATCATTTTTATAATTTTCAGGTGGAATAAAACCCTGTTAGTACATTCATGTCTATAGCCTTCGTCAATCCGAGCTATAGCGAGAAACAGAAGAAAACAAGTCGTTATATTAGTGATACCTAGACAAAAAGGCAAGGTGGCATAATTGTAATAATGAGAAATCTCATTAAATGCCTTGGACTATAAATAGGAGATTATGTCATAGATTAAAAGACTTTTGCTCATTTGTGTTTTAGAGAACTCTAGATCTAGAGAGAGAAAGTGTTGTCATTGTGATTCAAGGTGCTGTACGTTATCAAATCATATATAGAATCACGTTTATATTACATCACGTGTGTTAGGTCGCGTTCGTGTACGGATTTCGCACGTCATACGTTCGTTTCGCAATCGTTTTGGAGTCAAAACCAGTCCTACAAGTGGTATCAGAGCAGGAGCTCGATTGCACTGATCCAACACACATTTCCGCTCGTGATTTCATCGATTTCAGATCCGGATTTCATCTATTTCTTCATCTTTTTCATATTTTTCATGTTTTTAGCTGAAATTCGTCAAATTGAATGGGTTTTTATGGTCCAAATTGTCAGATTTTTTGATATGTTGTGCGTAAACACCTGATCTATAACCCTACCAAGTTTCAGATCCAAATTCCTAACCGTTTAGGAGAAATCTAAGATTTTCTATTCGAATTCGCTGTCAAAATTGCAGGTTCGCTTTTACGAACAACATAGTTTCGCTTATTTGGACATTCCAAACAGGTAGGTTCGCTTATTCGAACATTAAGAGGTCCGCTCATAAAAACATAGAAGGTTCGCTTATTTGTCAAGTATTAGTTCCGCTTATACGATCAAAGCTGGTTCCGCTCATTAGGTCCACTTATCAGTCATCACGTGATTACAGTTCTTCGGTTCAATAATATTGTGTTGATTGTTGGTCACCCACATTGATATTGTAAACTCTTTTAATGGCTATTAATCAATTTGTTGTCAGATAAATGGTTTAAACGGCCCAATCATAATTGAATTGTGAATTGAATTGGATTGTGATTAAAGTTTGATGTCACTGTTGTCGAGGTTTGTTCATCAAGTTGATTGGATAAATTGAGTTTCAATCGATCCACTAGTACTAAACGGTCCAATAATAATTCATTCAAAATTAAAGGCCATGTGGAGAGATAATTGTTCAAAAGTGCGGTCAAATCATATTTGTTGGTCAGTTCATATTGTCAGCCCAACACACATTCAAGGTTCATATTGTCGGCAATTATCTAATTCATGTGATATTTCATGGTAGTGGTGTAAGAGGCTCAATCATATCATAGTATCAGTGCATGTGATTTCATAAATGTGCATGTGAGTGTGTTGGTTCAAGATAAAGGTTGTCGGTTCATGTATTTGTATTGCTCGAGGATTACATGTGAAACAAATAGGTGTACATGTGACTAAAGTGAACGGCCCAATCACATTTTAATATTGATCTGATCTAAAAATTAGCGGCCCAATAGCATTCCATCATTTAAAAAAAATTGTCGGCACCATTTATTAGTTTTACATTCAAAAATACAAAAATGGCAACCACATGATCATTAATTGTTTGCTACTCTAAATCACAAGAAGTCTTGAACGGTACATCGTTGTTTTTAATTGGTTCAAACTTTAAAGTGTATGTCATGTGAATTGTAATTGATGATGTCGACCCAATTTTAATAATTGTCATTGAGATTCGATAATTTGAGATAGTGTCACATGATATTTTCTTGATATAATCAATTGCATTTAATAAATTTTTGTCGTATTGTGTCATCAATCAAGTGGTGGGTTGATTGGATTACCACATTGTTCAAAAGTCATCACAATCCGATTCAAGGCATTTTGTTTGTTCATGTTCAAAGTGCAACAAATCGAGTGGAAATCCGAACGGAGTACCACCCGACCCTAATCAGTTCATTTGTTGTTGTGATTCAGGTCATAGCATTGGATATTCGCCCGAGCGGATTCACACCCAATCCAAGATACATTGTCGCCCGAACGAATCCCTACCCAATCCATTTTCACAAATTCATTTTGTTGGCTTTTGTTGACTTACTCGATCGGATACCCGTTCTATTCAGCAATTTGATAATTTTTAAATCTAATAATTGTTTGTTTGTTTGATTCAAGGGTAATTCGAGATATTCAAGGTAATTCGAGATATTCAAGGGTAATTCGAGATATTCAAAGTAATTCAAGATATTCAAGGTGATTCAAGAAAACATCATGGCTGAAATTAAAGAGAAAACCCGAGAAGAGATTTTGAGTGAGAAGACTTACAAAGAATGGAACGTGGTGTACAACAGAATGGATGACATGCAGGAAGAGTATGAAAATGTTGTCAGCAGTCGAAGATGGGATAAGAAGAGAGAATGTTACTACAACAGAGAAGGAGAACTGGTTGTTCCAATGAAAGACATAATTTTTGATGATGTTCTTCTCGTAGTCCCAATGAGAGCCGAATATTTTCGAAATGTGATGAAAGATGACACACATGCTAAAAGGCTTGAAAAGGAGATCAGATATGCCATGCTATCATGTCTGAGAAAAAGGGATGAAGAGAGAATGAAGAAGAATGTTGAAGAGATGGTGAACAATTTGAAAAAGGTTGCTGAAGAGGTTAAAACAGAAATTGTTGAAACTGAAGTTGTAAAAGAAATCAAAAGTGAAGAAGTTGAGGTGAATGAAGAGGTTAAGGAAGCTGTGACTGAAGAACAGCTAAGTGATGAAGAGGTGCAGAAAGAAGAAAAGAATGTGAATTTGGAAGCTTGTGATGTTGGTAATGAAGTTAGTGATGAAAAAACACTGAATGATGCTGATCAGATGCAGACAAAAGCTGCTGAAGATACCGAAGTGCCAATCACTGAGGTACATTCTGATTCTGAAGTCTTAAAACCAATTGAACAGTGCAAGAAATGCATGGAACCATGCAGAGCTTGTACTGAAAAAGATGAGCAATTCAGAACAAGAGATCTTGAATTCACAAAAATCGAAAACATTTTCAAAGAAAAATGTAAAGAGATGTTAGAAAAAGAAAAGGTTTTTAACGAAAATGATGAAAAACTTTCAGGAAAATGTACAAAGTTAGAAAAAGAAAATGAAGTTTTGAAAGAAGATGTTTTGAAAATGAAAAATGAATGCAAACAAAAAGAAATTGCTTGTCAAGAAATGAAAAAGGAATATGACTCAATGAAATTAACATATCATGTTACAAAAGAGTCATATGATAAAGTAAAAGACGAAATGAAATATGCTCAATCTAGAATGAATTATCTTTCTGAAATAACCAAAGAGCTTAAACGAATGTATGCTATAAAACAAGATGTTGTTAATTCCTATATTGAAGATGTTGCTAAGCTAAAGCGACAGATTGCTGATTTAGAACAGGAAAACAACAAGTTAAAAAGTTACCACGTGTCGTCATATGTTCTTGAACGAATTTTCAATATAAAACCGGGAGATGGTGAGTCTGAGCAAAACAAGAAGGGCATTGGCTCAGAGTTTCATCAAGTTCCACCACCGGAAAAGTTTGCATTTTATGATGAGGAAAAGGTCGAAAAAGCTTTCAACATGGTAGACCAATTGCCAGACAACATTGACATAACCTATTCCAAATCTGATGATTCTCGTTATTCAGAGGTGGTAGGTATAGTCGTTGAAAGTGTGTTGAAAGAAGAGTCGATTGTTACAGGTAAATCTGAATCACAGGATGAAGATGATGGAAATCTTCATGATGCATATCTGAAAAACATAAAATCCGAGAAAAAATTGAATGATGACTCAAAGGGATTGGTTTATACCATGATTGGATCGGACAAATTATTCTTAGATGTTGTATTCCCGATTCAGAATGTGATTTCAGAAAAGGTTGACAAAGTTTTCAAAATGGTTGAGATTGAGAAGTCTGAGATTTCAAAGTTTGTTGGTAAGAGTCATAAAGGTTCATATAACAAACCTGGTTTCAAAAAGAAAAACATGAAAGCTGGGTTGGGTTATAAGAAGAAACAACATCGGAACAAAAATGAGACGCCAAATTATCAGGCAAAAATGAATTTTGTTCAGGGAAACAGTTTAGATGAAGAAAAAGAACTTAAAATTGGACGACAATCTAATGATGAGTTTCATGCTCAAAAGAAAAAGCAACAACCACAAGTCAAAGATGTGTCCATGAGAACATGTTTTAAATGTGATAAAAAAGGACATCTTACACGAAAGTGTCCAAATCTAAAACCTGTGGATGTTGACAACAAGAAGATTGATTCTGAGAAACAAAAATCTGAGTATGTGAGACAAAGGTCAACCAAATTTGATTCAAAACAAACTTGGAGGTACAACACAAACAAGTTTGCTTCGAATCAAAATTGGAAATCAAACCAGAACAGGTTCGATTCAAGGCAGACCTGGAATTCTCACACACCCAGATTCAGAACAACACAAAGTTGGAAAACATCAGTTGATATGACAAAACCCCAAGAGTTTTGGAAACCAAAAAATGTTGTTCAAAACCAAAGTGTTCAAAAAGATTCACATTTTTACAAACGTGGTACACCGAAAGGTCAAACATGGAGTGTTAAGAAACATGTTGATTCGGTAAAAGATGAGAAAGTTAAAGTTAAAATTGAGAAAGTTTTTGTGAAAAATGACAAAGAATTTCCAGCATTGAATGAAAATTATTGTGTTGAAATGCCTAAGGTTCAACAGACCTGGGCTAAATTGTTCAAGTAATTGAATTAGTTGAATGTGCAGGTGCTCAAGAATACTGAAGATTGTGAGATTGAAATTTGGAGCAGCCTGGCACATGAAGAGGAAGCAGAGGCTGCTGGATCCTGTGTTGGTTGAAACAGGGAGTTTATGTGATTTCTGTACATAAATAAACAATATTTCAAAAACTTTAAAAATTAGAAAATTAAAAACCAAAAATATGTTTTAGTTTGTTAAAATTTAAAAAAACCAAAAATATGTGTGTTTTTAATTTTTGTCAAAAACAGAAAATTACAAAAATATGTGTTAATTGAATACACCGAAACCCTCACGGCTGAACAAACATGATTACTTTCACCAGATTGAAAAACGGTTTTCAAACTGTAAAAAAATCAATGTGTTGTAAATCATGGGGGTACTTTATGTTAGTTTTTCTGTAATTCGGTACACGAGAAGCAGAACATGGATCGCGAGACAAAGCTATCAGTATTGGTTTGTCAAATTTCTTTTAATGGTTTTGCATTTTAGGGGGAGAAAAATTGTCTGAAAATACAAAAACATTAGAAAATTTGAAAAGCCAAAAACATGATAAAATTCAAAAATTTGAGTTTTGCGTAAAAAGAGGAAATGATAGTACATCAGTAGACAGTTACAGTATGCTAAAGAAATGTAATGATTAAATAGCGTTAAACAGTCTCACTGATGATATGTCGATAGGTTTTTATACATTTAGTAAATTTTTTCGGGATATAAACCTAAATTCAAACACTTGCTTATTTCGTGGGGAACACTACTTGGATATATAGGTAACCCCTGAAATCTCGTTTGAAAGGTCCCTTATTCTGAGATACTAGGTCTTTATACTCAGTGATATCTGGGGTATTATTCCGGGACTTCTGCTGAATGGAAGTTCTGACCTAGTCCCCGAATAATACTTTCCGCATTGCTTGAAACACAGCATCGCCCTCAGCAAGCTGATGAAACAATAAAATTGATAGTCGCTGCTGTTGTAACTAAAAGATCCTCTAAAGGGGACACACCGAAAAGTCGAAGCCGTCATCTCTCCGCTTATACGGAAGTATCGACCTGAGCTCTCACGGCCCTCGCATCTAACCCCTTACAGATATTATCTGTGGTATACTCACCTGTAAGACTGAATATTGGGATCTGGATACGGGAGTATATTCAAGAGGTGGGACACATGATTGAGTTTAAGTTCTTAAAACATCTAATCCGTATCCTGAATCAGTTGAAATTTGTATGAAAATTTAAGTGGATCAGTATATCGACAATCTAAGTGAATTGTTTAATTCTTAATGTGTAACTAAGCTCAACGGTACTTGTGACTTGTCAAAAACTGATATGATCCTCTGACGCATACTCAAACAAAAATATTGTCTGTAAATATGTTTGTATATATTTCTTTACTGCTTTATATTTTCAGAAAATACAAAAAGATTTTGATTTCTGCTTTATTTTCGACAACCGATGTCTGAGTTGCTGAGTTTTAAAATCTAAGTAAGCTGATTGTGTTTCTGAAAATAAAACAAGTTCATTAATTTGATACTTGAATTAAAATCAAAAATTTCAAAAACAGTTTGTGATATCTTCAAGGTCATTAGTTTGGACTTGGACGATTAACTGTGAGGGAGTTGGATTCTTTAACACTGCCAAATCTGTAAAGATTGTTGATAGGGGGAGTGATTTAGAGAGTTGAATAGTGCCAGATTACGATTTCTGGAAAACAAAATGTTTAAAACGTTGTTACTTATAAATGTTTGAGAATTGCAGATGTTATACCAGACTACGATCCCGAAAGCCGAGTCTAAGGGGGAGTCCGAAGACGAGCTCAACGCAAAAGGAAACGTGGATTTGAGAAGCCATGTAACTATCCCAGAAGAGCTTGTATACGAAAAGCAAGGTGTCGATCCCAAAGCACGGAAGCTTGACGAAAGGGAGAGCCTGACGAAGAAAAGAGTCTATAGAAAGGAGAAGCCGAAGCTGAAAACAGATTCACGGGGATTCTGTTCAAACAAGAGAGAGTCTACGTTGATAAAGACATGTTAAAGCTTCAAGAAGACTCAGAAAGAGAAAGAGAGAAAGACAAGACGCTACGAGATTGACTGCGGCAATATCCAAGGGGGAGTCTGTTAGTACATTCATGTCTATAGCCTTCGTCAATCCGAGCCGTAGTGAGAAACAGAAGAAAACAAGTCGTTATATTAGTGATAGCTAGACAAAAAGGCAAGGTGGCATAATTGTAATAATGAGAAATCTCATTAAATGCCTTGGACTATAAATAGGAGATTATGTCATAGATTAAAAGACTTTTGCTCATTTGTGTTTTAGAGAACTCTAGATCTAGAGAGAGAATCTAGAGAGAGAAAGTGTTGTCATTGTGATTCAAGGTGTTGTACGTTATCAAATCATATATAGAATCACGTTTATATTACATCACGTGTGTTAGGTCGCGTTCGTGTATGGATTCCGCATGTCATACGTTCGTTTCGCAATCCTTTCTTTTTGTAGTTACCATTATGGTTTGATTTCTTTTGAAAACCAGAACCAGAATTGTAACCTTTTTTCTTGTTTAACCGTTGTTGAACTCTTGAAGTGTATTTTTTAGGTTTTTTAGTAAGATTTAAATCTTTTATTTCAGAAATATTAATTTCTGTCATTTTGAAAACCTTTTTGATCATTTCAAATCTAACACTTCTTATTGAAAACTCTTTGTCAGAATATAATTTGTCAGAACCATTCAAAGTATATGCTCAGATTCATGATCAGTGTCAAACGATGTGAAAGTAACGTCAATGTTTTCTGGTAATTCATCAGTTATATCAGACTTCAGTTTTATATTGACTGCCTTTTGAACTTGCTCCTCATTTGGTTTTCTGGGAGAATATCCTTCCCAAATAGGAGGCGGACACTTGTTATAGCCAACACTCGGTTTCTTACCAGTATCATTCTTCTTTGGCTTTTCATTCTGAAATGCTTCGAAACCTGCAACAGTTGGATAAATTCGATCAATAAGATAATCAGAACTAGAATAACTCTGTAATAAGCGTCTGATTCTCTCATTCTCAATTTTTTCATTCTCCAACTCTTGTTTCAGCTTGGCACATTCTTCAATGTAATGATTAATTGCTTTTTGTTTCGTCATCATCGTCAAAGCATCTTCTCTTTCAGAATTTGTCTTTTGAAGACCAGTTACTGTTCTATTCAATACATCGTAAGATTCCTTCACGTAATTGAGATTGAACAGTAATTGTTCCTTCATCTTCTCAAACTCAGCCAACTTTTCATCTTTTGCTGCACACTCCTTGCAAGATTCTAAGTATTTTAAGCAAGGTTTGATGATTTCCACAATCTTTTCTACTACACTGATCTTCTCAGCTTCAGTCACTTTCTCAGTTTCAACAATCTCCTCAGCAACAATTTTAACTTCTTCACATTAAACAATCTCATCTTTTTTAGCAACACTTTCAGACTTCATTTTCTTTTGTTCTTTTGCAGCTCGTTTTTCCTTCAATTTTTCCAAGCGTTCTGCAAAATAAAATTGAAAGCTTTCAGGAGATAAATGAGTTTTTGCAACATTAATATGTCTTTCTTCTTCATCATCACCACTGTCATCAGTTAGTGATTGATCAAAATCTACTGACTTTTCAGAACTATCATCTGAAAGACTTGAATCAGATGGTGTTTGATCAAAAACAATTGCTCTTTCTGAACTTTCTTCTGATGAAACATACTTTTCTTCTTCACTTGACACATTAACACCAACCACTTTCATCCACTCTGTAAACATATCTGGTTCTTTCACAATTTAGGCAATGAAAGCTTTAAATTCTCCTTTTTCATCCACAAACATATCCCAGCTGAATCTTTCAGGTAACCTTTCATCATTGATGTGCGTGAAGTGTGTTATATAATTTAAGTATGTATTTTAAGCCCTTTTACACTTTTTAGCCAAGTTTTAAATTTATAAAACACGATATTTACTAACACTAAACACACATATGGGCAAGTGCACCCATCGTGGACGTAGTATAGTGTTGGTAAGATACCAAGGTCGTCCAAGGACACAAGAGCTTTTAGTACCGGTTTATCCTCAACGTCTAATCAAATCAAAATGTTAGAAAAGATTTTTAAACTAAGAAAATAAAACTAACTAAAATGCTGAAAAATAAAATAAAAATAAAAACAGATAAACAAGATGAATCACTTGGATCCGACTCGTGTGTTAGTGTAACCTTTGATTATTTTCGCACTTTTGCACTTGTTTAAGAGATTATCTTAGTTATTGTAGTAGGCCCCTCTTTTGAAGGCGACGTTACCCTCAACCCAGTAGTTTGAGTCAGCAAGGATACAATCCTAAAGGGTCGGATTATTGAAAGATAATTAATTAAGTTATTAATGCATAATGTGGTAGGCCCCTCTTTTGAAGGCGTCGTTACCCTCAGCTAAGTAGTTTGAGTCAGCAGGGATACAGTCCTAAGTAGCTGGGTTAAAGTTTTAATAGTAGTTTAACTTATGAGGGGATCAAAGAGTTTGGACCCCCGCCATCCAATACCTTTGGGTATTGAAGGAGGTCCTACTAAATTTGACCCAGGTCATTTGCAGGATCTATACACTGAACAATGGCAAGACTCTTACCAAACCGTTCCCTTAACCCCCGACCAGGTAGCCAACATATCTCCATATAGACCGTGGAGATATGAATGGTGAAAATCTTTTATTTTATATAGACAGTAAAATAATGTCAAGACACCATGGACAAATGATAAGGAAGAATCACCTTCAACATAAGAAACTAGTAATTAAAGTCATTAATACAAAACCAATTAAAAAGTGCAAAAGATTAAAAATAAAAAGTATTACACTAAACACTTGTCTTCACCAAGTGATGTAAGAGACTTAGGCAAACATGGCCTTTGATTGTCAAGAACTCTTACGATCAATCTTGGATCCCGAGACGACTCACACACTCTATGATGGACAATGGATGATGGTGGTGGATGATGGTGTTATGGTGGTGGTGGGTGGTGGGTGAAGTGTGAGAGAGGTGGTGTGTCAAGGGATGAGTTGAAATGGCTCTAAGCACTCCTATTTATAGGCTGAACAGAAGCCCGGGCACGGCCCCGTGCCCGCTGGGCACAACCCCGTGGTGGGCAGTAGAAGCTTCCATAGGTTTGTCTTTTCTGTTGCTTCTTGGGCACGGCCCCGTGCTCGCTGAGCACGGGGCGTGTTCAGTCTTCTGCTTTCTTAGTTTTGCTTGGGAAGATGCTGTTGGTGGGTCGGGCATTCCACTTTTGTCCCTTTTCTTGTATTTATGTTAGATTTTGCTATCTTTTTGCTTCTTTTGTTAATTTGAGCTCATTTAATCCTGAAAATACAAAAGGAAGACAAAAGCACACTTTTTCCAACATTAGTACTAAAAAAGGGTTAGTTTTATGCCACAATTGATATAATTTATATGTTGCATTTTGCGCATATTAATCGTCTTGATTGGTTATGCATGCTTTGCTGTCGGGTGAAATGTATTTATCCCAGCTAAAATTTTATTGATTCACCAAACATGCTCTCTTTGAAGAATCTTCTAGTACTTTTCTACCATGAGCCACTTGTGGTTCTTGTTGTTGTTGTTGGCCAACTTGTTGATATATGGCTTTCCAGTAGTAATCATCTTTTCCAAACGGATTCTTTGCTTCACTTGTTTCTCTATTCTAGCATTCCCTCTTGAAATGACCTTTCTCCCTGCATCGAAAACAAGTAACTTTAGATTTATCAAAACCTAAAGTAGAAACATGTGCATCAAGAAAATCATTGCTTCCAGTAATCATCTTGAACTTTTCAGCTCTTCTTAGGACACTAGCTAGACACCATTTGATGTCCATGAGCTCTATTTCTTCAGCGTCTATCTGATCGTAGTCTTCTTTCGTTAGCATAGGATTCCCGATTCTCCCTTCAACCAAACCTTCATAGGACTGTAGCACAGTTGCAAGTAAAGACATATGATCTTTCGCAATTTCTTCAGAATAGCTTTGACCTTCTGGAAGATTCAATGCAATGTTGCATTGTATCACACAACCACCACCTTTTGTACTTTGAGAATGAAAACTTGAAGTTGAACTCTTGGAATTAACACTCGGATATGAAGAAAATCCACTACTGTTGTTTGAACCTTGATCAACATTTTCAGATGAATTTCCAGCACTAAATGCAGTTTGTATTTTTGGACTCCTTTCAACTTCTGGAACACTGCTTTTGTAGTACATTTTCACATCTTGTTGACCACTTGGATTATTCATCCTCACAATCTTTTGCTGTTCCAGATCTTGACCCTCAATCTTCTCGATGAACTGAGAAATCGTCAAACCATCATATACTCCAGTGTTTTTCAAGATCATCAAAAAATGTACCCCACTCTTTCTGAGGTAACGCATCAGCAAGTTTATCTACCCATTCTTCTCTATCTTTGGTTATGCTTAACAACGACATAGAACGCACTAAATGGCAATATCTTTCAATCAGCTTCTTTGTATCTTCTCCTGGCAGACTTGTGAAAAGATCAAACTCTTTCTTAAGCAGCGCCTTTTTACTTTTGATCATCTTCTCACTTCCCTCAAATTTGACTTAAGAGCATCCCAAATTGATTTTGATGTTTTATCATGTTGAAGCAATACAAAAATGTCTTCTTTAATAGCTTGCTGAAGAAGACTGATCATCATTTTTTCAGCTCTGTACATGTCACGTTCTTTGTCATTGAATTCTGAGATTTCTTTTTCAACTTGTAGATCTGTACGAGGTAGAACATACTTCTTCAGAATACATTCCCATGATCTTAGATGGTTTGCTTGAAGCCAATTTTCAAACCTATCTTTCCATCCGTAATACTCCTCAATGCTCATTAGCTTCGGGGGTTTTTGTGTAGTTCCAGTTTCATTTTCCAAATTCATGTTTTGAGCAATGGTAGCTGGAGTAGTCGGAGATGTGGCAAACGCGTTATAAAACTCTTCACTCATGATTTGGTAACACGTTTTTCAAAAATTGCACTTTTTAAGCGGAATATGGATTTCAAGCGGAATAACCTGAAATGATAACTTCAAGCGAGATTAAGATTTCAAGCGGAATAATGATTTTCAGTTTCAAGCGGAATAACAAGTTCAAACGGAATCACTTGATTTTGCTTGAATTTCAAGCGGAATAACGGTTTGGAGCGAAATATCTGATTTTGCTTGAAACTTCAAGCGGAATAACGACTTTCGAGCGGAATCAGCTATTTCGCTTGAAATGACCTTAATATTTCAAGCGGAATTAAGAACCTCGTTCAAGTGAAATTAGAACTTTTTTCCATTTTTGTCACTTTTAAGCAGAATTTTGGTATAATTCTTTCAAGGCTTTGTTAAAACACAATTTCATAGATGCTGTGAAAAATTCAGGCCATTTTATCCGTTAAAACTTGTTAATTTTGAAAAGAAAGTGTAGAAAACAGAGTTTTTGAGCTGAATCGGAAAGAACTCCTCCTCCTGAGCTCTGATACCACTTATAGGATTGTTTTCAGACCCGAACGAGTCGATCAGAGGAGTTTTTATCTATTTCAAAGGCGGAAACAGAGAAATAGACTTCGAAACAGCTTGCAAATCACTTTAAACAACTTTCTGATTGATATAACACGGATTACAATCACAGGATAAACCGGCAACACCTCGGTATCCAAATCCAGAACTCTTACAACTATCTACAGCTGATTTCGCTCAAACTGCTATTTATAGAGATCAGATTTCGCTTGAAACATCTCCAAGCGGAATAAGAATTGTTGTGATTCCGCTTGAAACTGCAAATTGTCATTTCAAGCGGAATCAGCTCATTCAAGCGGAATCACCTATAAATTCACACTTTCTCGTTTTTCGTTGTAACAACCCGCACATTCGTGCGTTGTTACTACTCGTTACGCCTAGCACCAGAGATTCGGATCATAATGTAACTATATCCGATACATCGCTATATCATAGTATATTCGAGTAATTACGCATATTCTATCACTACTACAAAGCTATTTTCACAAATAATAACACTCACGATGACGTTGAGTGAGGACCTAATCTACCCTCCTCGATAGCCGTGAGATGTCGAAACGTAAACATTCAACGCTAACAAGGACTTTCGGGTGAGTACCATGCCTCCCGCCATCATGACGATGATGGCAATACGAGCAAGTAGTACCCCGATAATCATCATGGCACGTCACATCGAAGAACGCACTCGAAGGCACACGTAACTCGAGCATCGCACCGAATATTGAATATATAGATACGTATATACGACCCCTTTTTGTCATTAATTATAATAAATAAATAAATAATAACTGAATACGAATGAATATGTGTGTCCAAAACTATCGCAACGCACAAAAACGAGGATAGAGATGCCTCCGAACGGACAGGCCGTCCGGACGGATGGGCCAGCCGATCGGACGGGCCGACCGATCGGACGGGCCATCCGATCCGGACCAACCTTCCCTCCTTTCCTTCCTCCTTGCCTATAAATACCCCATTGTCACCTCAAACACACTTGTTGTGACTGTTGTTGTTCGACCAGACGTTCCAACCCCTTCATCTCTCGATTTCTCGCGTTTCTTGTAAGTTTTCAACTCAAATCTTGTACTTCCTTGATCTATATGCACTCCTCCACCTTTCTATCTTTCGAATCTCAACTTTTAACCGTGAAATCAACGGATTTGGGGGTGTTCTAGAGTGACGTCTTCATAGAGTTCTTATGAACTTCAAGTGTTGGCCTCATTCCACCAAGAACAACTCAGATTCGAAGGATTTCCACAAGAATAAACAACATTTTCGTAACGCATCTACCCTTAATCATGAATAAAAGGATTGAAAGATAGTTTTCCAATTTTCTTTCAACTCTTTTACTCTCAAAGCACTCAAAAACGGTGGAATCGGAACTTATACCGACCTTCTACTCATTTCTATTGTCGTGTTGGTACAAGATCTGATTCCTAACGATGAGACAACCAATTTCGGGTTAAACATGGAAAGACCGCCAAGAACGGCCAGTTATGATGAAACGAGGTGATTCCCGACCGTTAAAATAAGTCGGACTTGACGGGATTTCAGTTGTTTAACACGTCACAACAACGTCTAGACCAAAACCACCGAAAACCTTCCAAATATTGTCGAAAACAGTCGGACGGGCCAGCCGATCGGACAGCCCAACCGATCGGACAGGCTAACCGATCGGACAGCCGAACCGGTCGGATAGGCTAGCCGACCGGACAGGCTAACCGGTCGGACAGGCTAGCCGATCGGACAACCCATCCGATCGGACAACCCATTCGATCGGACAGCCCATCCAAACGGGCCAGCCTTCTGTCTGATTATCATTCGTTTTTGTGTATTCCGTTATCATTTAACGCGCCATCAAACGCTCATGTAATCAGTCTATAATCAGGGCATTCTCAGACATTATCCCGCCAATCCAACCAAATACGCATTGTGAGTATAATTGAACCCTTTTTTATCGCATTTTGGGTGTAACATACGTTCCTTACAAATCGAACTTATCAAATGAACTATTCAATAAATCAATTTATCACTTGCGAATAACTGTTATGCATAGATATACGTGATGCTAGTTGCATATGTGCTAGGACTTATACTCGTGACGTCCCACCACGACTAGTATAGTACTATTGCGCCCGACGGGGTCTAGTTATGCCATCGAAGAATCGAGCATCGAGGACTTAGCTGGTAGTATCAGTTTTATGAGTATATATGTCGTGTATTACGTTTATGCATGTGGAAATTCGCAACACTTTTAATCTATTATGCTACTACATATCAAACCTGTATACTCGCCAATACTTTAGTATTGACATTATTTTAACGTATGTTGCAGGTTTAGTTGAAGTCTACATCAAATCAAGCTAGGAAGTCTAGAAGCTCACCTAAAATCTAGGTTGTCGGATTTGAATTGTTCGAGAGGACAAGAAATCTGTGATGACTTATGTGATTGTATTATTTGTTAGTATGGGATAACGAATGTAATAAATATATCGCAATATAGTTGTTATGGATTCTCTTGAGCAATCTGATTCGCCTAGTGCCGCGCCCCGATGATTCCGCCATCGGTTTGGGTGTGACAGATTGGTATCAGAGCCATAACTATAGGGAATTAGGCAAGACTTGACCTAGTCCGGGTCGACGTCTTAGAGGTTGACCTAGTCTATAGTCTAAGCACCCACAGGCCAACTCGTACGAACCCAATAGGGTTTGTATTGGGGCTACTTGATACTTTCGATCGAAATTGCTAAAACTACGACTTTGTGTGAACCCCGCATACTACAGCTTCATACGAAGAAGCCTTTCCTAAGGTTGAAATACTACTTAGCCTTTTCTAAGGCAGACACAATACACACGTTTTCGAAAATACTCGCATCTCACAACAAGAGTGATCCAGTCGAGGTCAGGTGTGAAAACCAGTAACTCTCGATAGGATTGCTCACTCAGCACATTTTCCAGCACAAGAATCTTTCGTTGAGTTAGGAGTGACATCCATACCTCGAAGAAAGCCTCCATTTCGAAATTCTGGTGGAACTCTCGGATTCATTCGTGAGCACAACCACAATTGTGAACGAAGCTGTTAAGTCGGGGTGAAACCCGTACCTTAATAAACCGTTCCACTCTCTAAAATGGTTTTTGAAAAGCTCCCACCAAGGACTTGACCACCACAATGACTCGAGCTACGCGATGACTAGAAGGACGAATGCCATGAGCTGCATCCCAGTGGAAGCATAAGTCTTCTAGGTCAACGCGCGTGCATGAGCTTGTTGGGTGTAGTTGGGTTACCTTGGGTAGTCGACGCCTAAACACCCGAGGCACTCAGATTACTTTACTAAGCCTACGACTTGCCGGTTTTACGCTTCAATGAACTTAGTTACATTTTATGTGTGTTTAATTTACGACTATCAATCTTCACTCCCTGTTTTACAAAACGCACAACTCGCACAGCTATCGCAATCTAAAACAAAGACTGAATGTTCGCAACAAAACTAATGTCTAATTGTCCACTTTTCTCTCGCATTCTCTCTCTCAACGCGTCCTCGCGCATTCTAAACCATAATATATGTGTGTAAGTATAAACTACAACTATCTATATCTAAGTACAATCAAATTATTGTGTGAGAATCTAGGAAGTTTCGTGTCTCCTATGTGGCCCCTATGCGAAATCTATTTATACTACACGCTACAAGTTTTGATCGAGTTCAATCGCATCGCAAACTCAAAACCATTATGATCGAATCTCATTCCAAATCTCTCTCTGTCTAGATGCCCCAACAACTCTACCTCGAGACGAACGGCTAGGAGAAGAGACAAACGAAGCGCCAATAAGAGGATTGCCTCGTTTGTGACCAAGGAAGTGGTCAAGCTCCTTCCTCAAATTGTCGCTCAACTGCACTCTCTCAGCAACTTTCGAGCCACGGAAGACGTCAAGACGGGAGCGCCACAATCTACTTTTCTCTACAAACACTTCAAAGCCTGTGACCCGATGGAATTCACAGGTGAAGGAGGTGTGACCCAACTACTCCAGTGGTTCGACTCTACCGATGTTACCCTTCGTCAAAGTGGGTGTCCCGATAGTTTCCGAACTACTTGCGCTACCGGAGTATTTCAATCACGAGCACTCGACTGGTGGACTGCCGAACGCAACAAACGTGGGATCACCGCAGCTTATGCCCTCTCCTGGGATGAGCTGAAGGAACTCATGAAGAAAGAGTACTGTCCTCCTCACGAAGTCCAGAAGTTAGAAAATGAATTTTGGGACATCAAGCAAGTCGAAGGTGACAATGCTGGCTACACCGCAAGGTTCAAACAGCTTAGCATAATCTGCCCAAGCCAAGTCAACACTTCAGAAAAAGCCATTCCAAAGTACATTCGCGGCTTGCCTGAGTGTGTGGGTGATTTTGTCGAAGCTGCAAGACCTGCTACCATCGAAGAAACTTATCGCTTGGCTGCAGAGATCAACGACAAACGAGCCTTGGATGGATTCTTCTCCAAGAAGCCTGTCAAACAAGCTCATCAAGCAATCATCATCAACTCTTCTGACGATTCTTCC
The DNA here is from genome assembly GCF_002127325.2 of Helianthus annuus. Lineage (NCBI taxonomy): Eukaryota > Viridiplantae > Streptophyta > Magnoliopsida > Asterales > Asteraceae > Helianthus > Helianthus annuus. Next base: position 103,706,672 of record NC_035444.2, on the reverse strand, counting down.
GGTGAGTCTACCGATGATCCTTCTGAAGGCTCCACTAACGATGTCTCCAGCAAATCATCAGACGAATCCGCCAACGATACTGCATCATCTCAGGAAGCTCAGCACAGCCGTAAATGAAAGACCGTGAGCCCAGACACTTCAACAACTGGACTCTCGCAACCAGAACCTCTCCGAGCAGTCCCAGTTCAACTGAAACGTGCTTACAATGGGCCCCATCCCCTGTGTCCCAAGTGTACGTATCATCACCCGCCAGAAGCTTACTGTCGTTACTGCGCAAATTGCAACTGGTATGGTCATCTTACTCAACACTGTCGCACGGGACCACAGCTTTGAGGAAATGCAGCAGCGACCGCAGTCTCCATAGAAGGCCTCCACAGCAACGTTATTTTGCTTCTGATGTTGTTGTAATAATACGATTTATCGCCGCTAATCTCTTTTATGTGTGGATTCTATTTCTCCTATACTCGCGCACCATCTAAATGCTAGCACTATGTACTATATAATATACTTTACCCCTATCATGCGTTTTTGAGATGAGGTGCGATAAACGTGCAAGAATCAAGTTAATCACGGGTGCACACGGGATTATTTTGGTTAGTGCACGGAGATCGTAGTGAATCTCAATGATGCCTTTACGTTCAGGGCATGGTTAAGCGTGGTGGATACGCCGCTGATACTTCCTATATATAAGCGTCTTGACCATGTCTGACGAAATGTGACACCTATTCACGGGACAAAGGCGCATGGTTGAAACATGGCGGTGTTTCGCTGTGCTAACCAAAGTTTTGTGAAGAAAGCGCCATATGGAGTTGGAACGTAGACCTATTATACTATTGTGGTTATTTTCGACACACTAAACTATACATCGCAAGGCGTAACAATCTCAAACGCAAACCAAAGCGTGTGCTCACAAGACTTTTCGTAAGTCAACACGCTTGCATTCGCATTATCGCTGGAATCTATCTCGCAAATCGAAATCATATAATTGGTGACTCGTGCTAACGTTTATTATGTGTTTTAATCTCGAACGCTTATTATGAGACTCGAAATCGCAATCATATATTGTGCATATCTCGCAATCTTTACCGCTACTGTGTATCTCTTGCTGAGAATCGTGTATCGTGAATCGCTTGACGAGTATCGCACATCACTCGTCGCTTCTCGCTGTAACGCTTCGCGCACCCATCTCATCGCTTCAAATATTTCCAACGCTTATCGCCATTCGTGTTATCTGTGTTAGCTGTATTATGTTAGCCCTCATGAACTCGCTTCACGGGACGAAGCTAATAGGGCTAAGACACGGCGGTGTTTAGCCGTATCGGCAGACTTTCATGGAAAAAGGCCATGAGGGTTAATGATAGTTAAAATTGTGGTGTCATCAAGTCTAATCAAATCGAAAGTCTCCATCACTTGCAACGCATCGACTGTCGCTTCTCACTCGACGGCTATCGCCATCAATTGACGCTATCGCTCATCACTTTTAGCTTGCCGCTTATCGCTTTTCACTTATCGTCACCGCTTTCGACTATCGGGTATGTTGTACTATCAATCGATTACTACCTCGCTTGTATCGCTGAACTGAGTTCGAAAACGACTTCATCGCTCAGTTCGCCCTTTCAAGACTTGATCCAACCCTTCTCGTTTGGATCGAGTCATCGCAATTCTGTCTGTACTATGTCGACACGTATGACACCGCCTCACAAGACGGAAGCCATTTGAGTAAAACATGGTGGATACGCCGCTGGTACTTCCTATATAAAAGTGTTTTAGCCATATTGTAGAACTTTCGTGGGAAAGTGCCATGCGGGGCCAACCTTAAATTTAAACTTTTTGTATAATTAAAAGGTTTGTTTACACAAATTTTAAACGTATTTTCTTACAAAACTTTTCTTATAAAACTTTTTCCAAAACGAGATTTTCTTGTGACTCCGGTGCGACAATCGACTCAAGTCACCACCGGGAGGCGAGAAAATTTCGTAAAATGAGTTTTAGTCACTTAAAGATCTTCCAGTAATCTAACAAACCTTTCTCATCGTGCTGGCGTGAACGACGCTACAACTAACGCCGCACCGCAAGAAGATTTTCATAAGCAACTTTTTCCTAGTTAAGCGACCTTTTCAAAAATTTTAAATGCTCTCTAAATCACTTTCGGTGTATGTCATCATCTTTTGTCTTGCAAATCACCCTACCCGCTGCTACCGCCGGTTATCCCAGCACTCTCGCTCGTCGAATCTTAATCGATTGCTCGCTTATCTAGACGCTTTAAATCGCTACTCTCATTCGCATCAACTCGTACAACCCTACTGGTGGATTAATTTCGGGACGAAATTTCCTAAAGCAGGGGAGACTGTAACAACCCGCACATTCTTGCGTTGTTACTACTCGTTATACTCGCTACGCCTAGCACAAGAGATTCGGATCATAATGTAACTATATTAGATACATCGCTATATCATAGTATATTCGAGTAATTACGCATATTCTATCACTACTACAAAGCTATTTTCACAAATAATAACACTCACGATGAGGTTGAGTGAGGACCTAATCTACCCTCCTCGATAGTCGTGAGGTGTCGAAACGTAAACAATCAACGCTAACAAGGACTTTCGGGTGAGTACCATGCCTCCTGCCATCGTGACGATGATGGCAATATGAGCAAGTAGTACCCCGATAATCATTACGACACATCACATCGAAGAACGCACTCGAAGGCACGCGTAACTCGATCATCGCACCGGATATTGAATATATAGATACGTATATACGACCCCTTTTTGTGATTAATTATAATAAATAAATAAATAATAACTGAATACGAATGAAAATGTGTGTCCAAAACTATCGCAACGCACAAAAACGAGGATCGAGATGCCTCCGAACGGACAGGCCGTCCGGACGGATGGGCCAGCCGAACGGCTGGGCCGGCCGAACGGCTGGGCCAACCGATCGGATGGGCCAGCCGAACGGCTGGGCCGGCTGGGCCAACCGATCGGATGGGCCAGCCGATCGGACGGGCCGACCGATCGAACGGGCCATCCGATCCGGACCAACCTTCCCTCCTTTCCTTCCTCTTTGCCTATAAATACCCCATTGTCACCTCAAACACACTTGTTGTGACTGTTGTTGTTCGACCAGACGTTCCAACCCCTTCATCTCTCGATTTCTCGCGTTTCTTGTAAGTTTTCAACTCAAATCTTGTACTTCCTTGATCTATATGCACTCCTCCACCTTTCTATCTTTCGAATCTCAACTTTTAACCGTGAAATCAATGGATTTGGGGGTGTTCTAGAGTGAAGTCATCATAGAGTTCTTGTGAAGTTCAAGTGTTGGCCTCATTCCACCAAGAACAACTCATATTCGAAGGATTTCCACAAGAATAAACAACATTTTCGTAACGGATCTACATTTAATCATGAATAAAAGGATTGAAAGATAGTTTTCCAATTTTCTTTCAACTCTTTTACTCTTAAAGCACTCAAAAACGGTGGAATCGGAACTTATACCGACCTTCTACTCATTTCTAGTGTCGTGTTGGTACAAGATCTGATTCCTAACGATGAGACAACCAATTTCGGGTTAAACATTGAAAGACCGCCAAGAACGGCCAGTTATGATGAAACGTGGTGATTCCCGGCCGTTAAAATAAGTTGGACTTGACGGGATTTCAGTTGTTTAACACGTCACAACAACGTCTCGACCAAAACTATCGAAAACCTTCCAAATATTGTCGAAAACAGCCGGACGGGCTAGCCGATCGGACAGCCCAACCGATCGGACAGGCTAACCGATCGGACAGGCTATCCGATCAGACAGCCCAACCGATCGAATAGGCTAGCCGACCGGACAGGCTGACCGATCAGACAGGCTAGCCGATCGGACAGCCCGTCCGAACGGGCCAGCCTTCTGTCTGATTATCATTCGTTTTTGTGTATTTCGTTATCATTTAACGCGCCATCAAACGCTCATATGATCAGTCTATAATCAGGGCATTCTCAGACATTATCCCGCCAATCCAACCAAATAGGCATTGTGAGTATACTTGAACCTTTTTTTATCACATTTTGGGTGTAACATACGTTCCTTACAGATCGAACTTATCAAACGAACTATTCAATAAATCAATTTATCACTTGCGAATAACTGTTATGCATAGATATACGTGATGCTAGTTGCATATGTGCTAGGACTTATACTCGTGACGTCCCACCACGACTAGTATAGTACTATTGCGCCCGACGGGGTCTAGTTATGCCATCGAAGAATCGAGCATCGAGGACTTAGCTGGTAGTATCAGTTTTGTGAGTATATATGTCGTGTATTACGTTTATGCATGTGGAAATTCGCAACACTTTGAATCTATTATGCTACTACGTATCAAACCTGTATACTCGCCAATACTTTAGTATTGACATTATTTTAACGTATGTTGCAGGTTTAGTTGAAGTCTACATCAAATCAAGCTAGGTAGTCTAGAAACTCACCTAAAATCTAGGTTGTTGGATTTAAATTATTCGAGAGGAAAAGAAATCTGTGATGACTTATGTGATTGTATTATTTGTTAGTATGGGATAACGAATGTAATAAATATTATCGCAATATAGTTGTTATGGATTCTCTTGAGCAATCTGATTCGCCTAGTGCCGCGCCCCGATGATTCCGCCATCGGTTGGGGTGTGACATTCGTGCCCTGATCTAACAATCTAGTACAAGACTCGATACAAGACGAAGTCGACAGATGTATGCACCAACACACTTAGACTTTATCAAAATGCACAAACAATCCAATACATGCATGCGTACGTTATACTTGATACTTTAATCTAGGTTTGTTTGTTTTGTGATAAACTTGTCATTAACTTCGTATGATCCTACCCTTAACGTGTATAGTGCTATAGGAGTAACATACCGCCCATGAACGTGAGGTCATGTTAAGTCTTTAAACTTGCGTTAAACTTTGGGTTGACTTGAATATTCACATGCCAGTTTAATGTTAATCTTGATAACTAGTTTGCCATGTGGATTCGTTTAAACTTTATCACTTATGCTAGCTATCAAAACTTGTACACTCGCCAATACTTTTGTATTGAATCATGTATTTTTAACATATTGCAGGATGATGATGATATTAAAATGGGCGTAGCGGCGATACTTTAGATACACATCTAGAATTAATTAGGTTATGTTGTTGTATCCAATTTTGTACTGTGTTGTATTTTGCTTCATTGTTGTACTTGAACTTATGTTGTATTTGAATTTCCAAGTATTGTAATGTGACAAGTTGTTCTGAAATGAAATCAAATTATTTAAATTATATGGCGCTTTTAGTGTTATGTTGCAATGAGCAACCTCGTTCATCTCACTCTGATGTTTCCGCCATCGGTTGGGGTGTGACAGATTGGTATCAGAGCCATAACTATAGGGAATTAGGTAGAATTGCCATGTAACCTAGTCTATAGTAGGTACCTTACTGTGAATGCACTATGTCTATCATTTCCGTCAATCGTGTACTTTAGTGTCGAATATATCAAGTCGTAGCTGATTAGATTAGACAAGACAGTGTTTGAAGTATAACATTCATATGCGCAAGTTAGGTTCGCACGGATATGCGCATAAGCAGATCCACACGGTTAGGCAATCCGCACTAAAGGTTCATCCGTGCTAATGCGCATCCGTGGTTAAGTGTTATGTGTGGATTAGGATCTCCTATAAATAGTTGTTAGTGTCTTGTCATTTTAACCACTCTGCCCAAGTGATCTCACAATTTTGTACTATCAAATCATCAATAGAAATCATATTAGTTAGCTTGTTCTTGATCAAGTCATCTTTGTACTTGGATTCCGCACAAGATACGAAGTCATAGCAATCTGTTGTACTTTCAAGCAGATCGTGATTGGTCCTAACAAGTTCCTACAAGTCGTATTAGAGAAGGAGACTGGTTGCAAGGACTGAAGATACAAGATACAAGCAGATTCAAGCAAATCAGAGTCAAATCAGAGCACAAATGATCTGAATTTCATCATTTTCTACTCATTCTTCTTCTACACTTCTTTTTTAAGCTTAAAACACAAATTTAACGTCGAATCTACGGATAAAATTGACTAATTTCTGAATATGTTGTGCAAAATCATAACATAATCAATCTTTGAAAAGGTCAGATCAAAATTTGAGTCAAATCATTGAAAATTATTTGAAAAACCATGAAAACGTGAATGAAAGTTGCGCATTCGTTTAAGTTGGCCCGGTTGCATTCGCACAAATCATACAAGAATAAGTCTCAAGAACCTGATTTGTCAATGCGCATGGATCTAGGGTGTTAGTTTGCACGGATCTGATCTATTGGATTCACACGGATCAACAATTTGGGCTCGCACAGATCAGTTATACTCCATCCGCACGAACCAGATCATTCCCCATACGCGCGGATCTAGGTTTCATATTGTTTGGTCTTCAAAGTTGTTTCATATTTTGTTAATCTTTGCAGGTATTTCTCAATTATTCCAAAATTTAAAATCATGGAGCCAGAATTCTTCAACGAGTTCTATGATACTTTCACAACTTCAGTAACATCCACACCAAAGAATGTATCGAATGTCATATCTGAAAGTTTGAACATTGAAAACGCTTATGGAACCTATCAAAAACCACCCAAACCGATGAACATGGAAGATTACAATAAGTGGAAAGATAGTTATGAGAGCTGGGTCAAAGGTTACGCTTATGAAAGTTGGATTATGTTAACATTTGGATATGAAAAACCAACAAATGATAAGGGAGAAATAATACCAATTAAAGAATTTGATGATGTTGATAAAAGGGAGTTTTCCAACGAATAAAAATGATTACATTGTTACAACAATCAGTTAGAGATGATATTCTTTCTCTGCTTCAACATGATAAAACTTCAAAATCTATATAGATAGCATTGCAAAACAAATGTGAAGGCGGAGAAGAGATGATAAAGAACAAAAAGTCACTGTTAAAGAAAGAGTTTGATTTGTTTGATTGTCTAAAAGGCGAAAATGTCCGACAGCTTATAGAGCGTTTCTGTCGTTTGAAACTCGAAACATTCATTCTTTTCTCCATTTTATGTGCTTTTCGACCTTTATGCAGCTTCCTCATTCAGGTTTTCTTCATTCCCAGTGGCTTTACCCACTTCCATTGAGAGATTGCCAAACTCCGATGTGTTGGGTCATTATACTGTTATTTCATCCGGGTATATGAGGGTTGTCCTTCTGTTGCATCCAGATATATGTAGACCTAGGCACAGTCCTGTATGTCTTAAAAGAGCTAAAATGCCAAAAACCCTTAAAGGAAGATAAACTAAAAAATGAGGGAATTCCATTTGAGCTAAAAAGCTTAATTCATACCTAAATGGTATTTGCCTAACCCTCATCAGACACATCATTGGTTGCTTTGTTGTACGGAAGTACTGACCTGTTCACCAATAGTCTGACGTTGTAACTCAATAGGATGAATTTGGTATACTCATATACTACGAGGAAGCTTTGTGCATACCTTGATCGCGAGGTTATGTCCTGAGGTGGGATACATTAGTACTATAGTATTATATTACCCTTAATCGTATCACAAGGTAATGGAACTTGAAATGTTCATGCGTTTTGTTTAAGTGGACAAAAAATGGCACGTCTTGGATTGCTTTTCACAAAAATTAACTTAGAGAATTATTTGATTGTGTGAAAAAAGTTTGACTTTGCTGATATGATATTCTTACTAGTGATTCTCACAAAATAGAGTGTTTTTTCCTTTTTAATTTCATTTTGTGTTATTTATTTTGCTTTTAGAAAATATAAAAATCCAAAGAGATTTTCCTTATGTTTAATATTTTTAACGTGCGGAAAATGGTTGTTGATGGAGGAATTGTTAGGGGGGGGGGATGTTAGAAGATGAATTCAAATTTTTAAACCTTGCAGGTTCTAGTGTGTTGAAAATTGCAAACCATTGTGTGTGGCGGGAAGAGATGAGGATTGTGTTGCTGCTTGGTAGAATCCTCCTTCTAAAATGTCGGATGGAAGATATGAAGACATACTTGGATTGTTGACTCAGAACTTGGAATACTTGGTGATTGGATGCATCAGCTTAGGTGGGGTCTGTTGCTGATAGAGTCTTGTTGAAGCTGAAGATATCCAAAGACCAAAGATTGCAATATTTTGAAGACTAGTTTAACCTTTGCAAGCTATTGTTAAGGGGGAGTTTGTTGATAATTTTATGTGACAACAACTTTGGGTTTGGTCTTTGTAAATCTTAAACAAGAGACTTGGATAATATTGAAGACTTGGGTTCCGAGGAATTGAAGATAACAAAGAAGCTCCGAGTTTATGGATTGGAAACAAGACATTGTCTAAGTTATACACGTGGTCCGGGTTTCTATATATTACGAGTTTGTTATACAAGATATTTCAAGTTTAATATTAAGAGTATAATGTTTTGAATTTGCTAGAGTTTCCGAGTTTATATGTTTCTAAGCTTTTTGTCCGAGTTTATGAAGAACCGAAGATTCTGAGTTTCGCCTTCCAGGTTTGTTTTTTATTATCTTTCCGAGGTTGTTCTTTATTGTTGTTTCAAAGTTTGTCTTTTACTGTAAAGTGGGTCTAGCCCAGTTTGTGTGGTTGTGTAATATAAACAACAATATGCATTTGTAAGACCCGTCTTAAAATAACAGAATTTATAATAATTAACACGCATTTATTAGAAAAATGCGAGCTTACAAAAACTTTGTTGAGTTTATGATCATACATGATCAAAATATTCGAGTCATCATCCTACTAATTAAACCTTCAAAATGTAATTTCAAGAGTTTACATATTAACTAAAACAAAATAGATCAATGCGGAAGCTTTGTTCGGTGCGTTCGGTTCTTGAAAGTCGCTGATCTTCACCCGGAGTCTTGTACGCATTTACCTAATGCCAAAACCATGTTCAATATTAGTTTTGACAATGTTGGAATATGCATAAACAAGTTCTGGTATCAAACGATGAAAACGAAACAGAAATTCTAGAGTTTAGGTCTGTCGCGCCCAGCGACAGATCAGTCCTTATCTTTCGCGGCCCACGACGATTGTCGCGTTATGCGACGGTGTTCAAGGCTTGGCGTCGCGTAGCGCGACACCCCCTTTTTCACAGATTGTTGCTTTTTTTTGTGTTGCAGATGCCCAGCTACAAAAAATACCAAAATATCAACTTAGAACTTGCATAACTTTTGCTATACAAGTCCGTTTTACGTAATTCATTTTCCTACGCGACCGTAATTAAATTACGGACCCGTTTATCAACACTATTCACATTAAAATCCAGTTTATGAACAGTTGGCCTATAATTCCGCTATTTGATTATACGACCCGTTTGTTTACAAGTCCTACAACTTGTTTTGTTGTCATCCCATGTTTTCAACTAATTGACCCATTCCCGGGTTTACCAACAATAGCGTTTCACTCCCCTTCCAAGAGTTACTTATGCATTAACGCCATGCTTTGTTTTCAAAGATTCAACCATGCTCCCTTTTAACAATTTGGCAAGCATGAATTTCTGAACTTTAGACCCAATGCCAAGGGTTCATTCGCAACAAGTTTAGCGTGTCCGCTTCACGGCTTATGCATTAAATATAATCAACCATTGAGTGATGATCCATTCACTTCAACATTTACAAATCGACATTGTTTTGACCCGTTTGGATGTCTAATGGAGATCACCATTACAAGGATATACCAAACTCTACTCTAACCAATGTTTCGACCCGTTTTGTTTGTCTAGTGAACTTCGTCACTTCAGCGACATAACGAGTTTGCCTCTTACGTTAAATTTCAATTCAACAAGCTAGAATTAATAATAAACATAATGTAACGAGACCACGGTTACATACCTTTAGAGCAATCCTTTCAAACGTGTATCGCCACTAGCTTGTCCGCTTGGCGTCCTGGTTTCCTTGCCTATAGAGTTCAACCATAGTTGTTTAGAACTCTCTTATAGCATATAACGTATAATTTTCCACACTAGTCAAATATGCACTTTTAGTCGGGTTTTTAACATTTATCTTCTCTTAGGCATTACATCAAACACCTAATGAGCATGATTTCATACAATTAAAAATCACGTTCTTAACTAACTATTTAGCCAAGATTTAAGCATCCTTTCACAAGTTCATGTCAATTTTCATATCAATAAGTCAGAATTCACTCCATAGAGCTCAAATACAATAGGTTAACAATGATAATCCTAGTGTTTAACATAATTCTACAAAACCCACTTGACACATGAGTGTATGATCATGAATTCACAATTATAAACATCAATTCAACAAGAATGACTAGGGTTTACTCCTAGACATAATTTCATTCTCAATTTCATCCAAACAATGATCATGCAAGCTCAGATTCGAATCTCGTGAGTTCATCTAAAATTTAAGATGGAACTAAATAGTGAAATTTTGCAATCCTTATGATCCCTTTGCCGAGGTGATCACTAATCTATATTCAGATTTTGATTTGGACTTGATTTGAGCCTTCAATTTGTGAATTTTGTATGAGTTAGGGTTTGATGGGGAACTCCCTGGTCGCCCTTTGCTCTGATCGAACCAGACACACACTTAGGTGTGTGTTTGGTGTCTTATTTTGTTATTAATCATTCAAGTTTCAAGTTTCAAGTTTCAAGTTTCAAGTTTGACAAGTTTGGTCCCTCAACTATCATGGGGTTCTTATCTTTAGGTATTTTTAACATGCTAACTTATTACCGCAAAGCTTCTATCTAACTAGGTTATTTCTTTATTCTAGGTTATTTTAGGGGCGTTACAAGTCCACCCCCCTTAAAGGGGTTTCGTCCTCGAAACCTGATTTACGTACCGAATAATGTAGGGTAGAGTCGTTGCATCTCCTTTTCGGATTCCCATGTGGTATCCGAACCCTTTCTGTGCTCCCATTTGACTTTTACTTGGTTAATCTTTTGGTTCCTCAAGCTTTTCACTTTGCGATCTAGAATCGTAATCGGCTTCACCACATAGTTAAGACTATTATCCACCTCAATGACGTTGTAGTGGATATAAGTTGTTTCGTCGGCTAGACATTTCCGAAGATGTGATACGTGGAATGTGCTATGAATTCCACCCAGTTCTGCGGGTAGTTCAAGACGGTCTGCTACCTTACCTACTCGTTTGACAATTTTAAACGGCCCAATAAATCCCGGGCTTAGTTTTCCTCTTTTTCTGAACCGGATAATCCCCTTCCATGGAGATACCTTAAGCATGACCTTGTCGCCAACCTGAAACTCGACCGGTCTTCTTCTTTTGTCCGCGTACGACTTTTGTCTATCTTGGGCCGCTTTCAAGTGTGCCCGAACCATATCAATCTTTTCATTAGTGGCTCGAACTATGTCTTTATGGGCGAGTTCACGTGGACCCACCTCATCCCAACACACTGGGGTCCGACATCTTCTACCGTAAAGCATCTCGTATGGAGCCATACCGATACTAGCATGGTAGCTGTTATTATATGAAAATTCGACCAATGGTAGATAAACATCCCAACTACCTCTGAAGTCGATAATACATGCCCGTAGCATGTCTTGTTGGTGCATCTAGTGTCTGTTAACTTCGTCTTAATCGAGTCTTATGTCTAGAACTAGATAGATCAGGGTTTGGAAATCAAGAAAGTTAGAATTAGAGGTAATTCCTCTTGAAATGACACTAGGTCATTTCAATCGAAATCAAACGATTGTAATTCTGCTTGAAGCTTACCTGATGATTTCGCTTGAGTTGTTTGGAGCGAAATCAGGTTTTGCTTGAGATGTTTCAAGCGGAATCAGGTTCACTATAAATAGGTGATGTGTGTGTCATTTGGAGCGGAATTAGGTCATTAGTTCTAAGTCAAGGTGCTGCCGGAATTTTGTCAGAAATCTTTGTAAAAGCTCAGGAGATCATTAATAGAAAAGAATTGAAAAGGAACAAGCTGTTTGACTTTGTTTGCATTGATTCCGCCTTTGTAAATGATGATGAACTACTCATACTGACTGTTTAGGGTCATACGACGGTCCGACAAGTGGTATCAGAGCTCAGGACGAGGAGTTCATACCAATTCAGCTTGATTTTACCGGATTCTCATACTTCTACCCTTTCTTTTCTGATTTGAACGAGATTTAACGGTTGAAATGGCCTAAATTTTACATATATCATGTAAAACATAGTTTTAACAAACCCTAGAAAGAATTAGACCAAAATTCGGACTAAATCTGATAAAAATGGCCTAAAACCTAATTCCACTTGAACGATCCATAGTATTCCGCTTGAAACTGTCTGTGTAATTTCAAGCGAAATTAGTCTTTCTGGTTGATTCCGCTTGAAAATTCAAGCGAAATAAGAGATTTCGCTTCAAAATCAGATTTCGCTTGAAAGTTTTTGTCTGATTCCGTTTGAAATCAGATTCCGCTTGAAATAAGTGATCTTGCTTATAAATCTGATTTCGCTTGATAAGTATTCCGCTTGAATAGCTATCTCGCTTTAAAAGTTGATTTCGCTTGAAGCTGATTTCGCTTCAATTGATTCCGCTTGAAATTGTTGTTTTCAAAATTTCAAAAATTTTCTAAGTGTTTGTTGATTTTTCAGGTACGTGAAAGATGGACGAATTCATGAATCCTTTCAGTGATATGTATGCCTTTGCTGGAAACACCGGGGATGATACTTCAAGCAACACCAATGAGAACACTTCGAGTACGAAGAAAACTTTATCGGACGCCTTAAGCGTGGAGAGTGCATATGGAACTTATAACAAGCCTCCAAAGTTGATGGCGATTGAAGATTACAGTCGGTGGGCCAAGAAATTTGAAGAATGGTTAAAGGCATTTGCTTTTCAGAGCTGGAAAAGTTTAAAGAATGGATACCATGATGGAGGACAAAGTGGTGAACTTCTGACACAAACTGAAGATATAGAGAATTTTGTCGCGGAGCAAAAGTGCATAGCATTGTTGTTTCAATCTGTCAGAGAAGATATAATATCTTTGATCGAGTACAACAATGCTACAAATCTTTGGAAAAAGTTGAAAGTGAAATGCTTGGGAAGTGCTGAAATAGTAAAAAACAAAAAGAAACTGTTGAGAAAAGAGTTTGATTTATTTGGTTGTTTAAAAAATGAATCTGTTTCTAAGATGATTGAGAGGTTCGGGCACTTGAAGTTGGAGCTGGCTAGACATGGAATTATCTATTCTCAAGAAGAACTAGTCGACAAATTGTTTGATTCATTGCCAGATAAGATGGATTGGCAATACTTTACCTTGATGTTGAAGAATATTATCAAGTCTGAGGATCTTACGGTGGATTTGTTGATTGAAAGACTGGAGAGTCACGAGCTAGAGATAAAGAAAACAAACAAAGTCAATCACTCATCATATCAGCAGAACTTGGAGATGTATTATCCAAAAAGTATGATTCCCAAGAACATGTCTCCCAAGACAACCTTTTCTGCTGAAAATTGAAACACATCAAGCAAAGAGAGTGCAAACAGTGGTTTTCACAGTGGTTCTTCGTCAACTTCAAGCCAATCAGCTGCAAAGAACTTATTTCAATGCAATATCGTTGTAGATTTAAAGAACGCTCAAAACTTCAGCGAGGAATCTGCAAAGCAGCAGATGGTGTTCTTAGCTTCTGTGCTAGAGTCGTATGAAAGACTTGTGGCAGGCAAGATAGGCAACACCAACCTAACAAAGGAAGACTACGATCAGATAGATCCTGAGGAGATGGAATTGATCGACATAAGGTGGTGTATGGCCAGTGCAGTTCGACGGGCACAACGTTTCATGGAGATTACAGGAAGGAAGTCTATTGGTGGACCTTCTACCAAGTTAGGCTTTGACAAGTCAAAAGTGACATGTTTTAAGTGTAAACAGAAAGGTCACTTTAAGTGTGAATGCCGAAATGCTTATGCTGATGATTCTGAAAATCCGTTCAAAGAAGATTATTACAAGAGAGCGATTTATGATCAGAACAAATCAGAACCGCCAAGAATGAAGCAGCTTGAGGATACTTCCAAGGAGAAATCCAGAGCTCTCGCTGTGATTCATGACGATGAAGGTTATGACTGGAGCGAAGTGTTACTAGAGGAGGATGCGGTTGGATATGCATTCATGGCAAAATCTGTTGAACCTTATCCTTTTAAAGACAGCAGAAATGAACAAGAGAAGTATGTCAACAGAAGAATGAAAGCTCAAACCAGGATGATCAATATATCTGGTAAATTCACTGAAGCAAAAGGGGGGACATGTCAAGTATCAGCGGCCTGATCTTAAGCCCTGACTCACCCTCCGTGGACGAACCTTGCGGAGGAACCCTTAGGTTTTTGGTTATTTGGTCTACGTACCGGAACTGAGAACATTCGAGATTATGCAGGATTATACACGAAAGATCCTTTTTTGGCTCTCTCTTTAGCCCTATGTCTCTTATCGCTAGGAGGTCTTCCTCCACTAGCAGGTTTTTTCGCGCAGATAGAGAATGTTATCTTGATCCCATGGGAAACATTTGTGTTGATCCAAAGTCCCTTGATTTTGATGCCATGATTCAACAAATTGCTGAAGAAGAAGAGTTTTGGCAAAGAAAATGGTGGGGGTGGAGAAGAAAAAGAAGAAGAGAAAGAGAAACAAAAAGAGGAAAAGCCAAAGAAGATAGATGAAGGGATCATTGACACGTCAGAAGAGTTGAACGCTGAAAATTTGGGAAAGATGGCTGACGAGGTGCTGGCTGCTAAGGCAGTTGAGGTAGACTCTAAGTTTGTATCTGAGTCTAAAAGCCAGGTCAGTTCAAAGGCGTCATCAAGTGATTCAGGTAAGAAAGTCAAAGGTGACAGTGACTGCAAAAATTGCATGAAAAACTGCAAAGTTTGTAGTACACTCGTTTACCTAAATGATACAAAGGGTAAAGATCTGACTGATAGAGTCAGAAGTGTTGAGGATCAGATCCTTAACCGTGATAAATTGTTGAAAGGTTCGAACGACAGATTAAAAGAATTAACTGACAAAATTGAAAATGATAAAATTAACAAAGAAAGAGTTAGAAAAGAAAACGAAAAGCTAATTCATAAAAATCGTCAACTCTCAGAAAATTTTAACAAGTTAAAACAAACGATAAAGGATTCTGATGAACGAAACAGTAAAACCAGAAAAGAAAATGATCATTTAACTGGAACTCTTAGACACAAAGAAGAACAAATCAACAAGCAACTGGATGAGATTGCTAAGTTGAAGCTTCAATTTGAAGAAGCTAAGATTGAGAATGAGCGCATCAATCTGAAATTAACCAGTTACAACTCCGCAAGCTTTGTTTTACAACACATTGTTCCCAAACCCATCGGAAAAAACAAAGCAGGTGAAGATGTTTACTTGGATGGAACCGGGGTTGGGTTTCATCAGGTTCCACTGCCGGTGCTCAACAATTTTTCAAAGAAAAAATCCCGGTTGGTTAATGACGATGAGGAAAGTAATGAAATAAAACTTCCAGAGTCAATTGATGTTACGTTTTCTTCATCATCATCTGATGATAGTGTTCAGTCTGAGATTGTGAAAAGCACAGCTGAAAATGTTTTGAAATCAGACAGTGATTCAGATGAAGATGATGAATGTTTTCTGAACAAATATATTCCGAAACCAAAACCTAAACACAACTTAAATGAAGAACCTGATCTTGTCATGTACAAGATGTCAGGATCTGATAAGTTGTATTTGGATTCTGAGTTTCCTCTGGAGAATGTTAATGTTGCTAAATTGACAAATGTTTTCAAACTAGTTGAAATTGATCTGTCTGAGATTGAGGGTCTAAATCAGACAAAGAGGCAAATGAATTTTGAAAAAGATAAAGCTTACTACAAAAAACCTGTTGTTCCACCACGTTTTTATAACAACAATCGAAACAGATGGTCGGGTGGTTATCAGGGTGATAAGAATTATCAGAAAAAGAATGTTCAAAATAGATGCTTTGCTGAGAAGAAAGTGTTTGTGACAAGTTCGAGTTCAGTTTCTGATGAAGAATCAAAGATTTTTTCGAAAACAAATGAAGAGTTCTTTGAGAAGAAAGCCTTACAACCTCAGTCCGAAGGCACAAGTCGGGTAGCTGACACCCGAACATACTTCAAATGTAATCAAGTTGGACATATTGCACGAAAGTGTACCAACTTGAAGCCTAAGATTGAAGTTGTGATGAATTCAAGAAAGAAAAATGATGTGAAGGGAAAAGCTCCATTGATTGTTGAGAAAAAGGTTTTGAAAAATGATAACATCAAAGTCAAAACTGAACCTGTTAAGAATGTGGTAACTAAAAATGACAGATTTTACAAACGGGTTCCATCACCTCAACAAACATGGAAGCCGAAAGTTGTTGAAAAGAAAGCAAGTGTTTCAAAATCAAAGGTTCCTGAGATTGAAAAACAATCATCTTCTACCACACCGGTAAAGATGAATGTTCCTTTGGATTACTATGAGAAACTTGAGAAAGAAAAGCAAAATTCTAAGAAGAAAGATGTTTCAAAGAAAGACCAACCATCTGGTCAACCTCAGAAAGATGAGTTTTTCTTATACAAAAAGGTTGAGGTTGGGTCTGAAGAAAGCTTGAAGATCAATGATAAGAATTTTCCACCATTGATCACCGAAAGAACTATCCTTGATGTCCAGTTACCTGAGTCGACAGAGGCTTGGGTAGCACCAAAATCTAACTAAGTGTGTTTGAAATGTGCAGGAGCTTCAGAGATCCGTTTCAAGATGGATTATGGATAGTGGAGCTTCTCGGCACATGACAGGGAAGACAGCTTTGCTGTATGATGTTAGAAATTTCAATGGAGGTTATGTAGGTTTTGCTGGTAATCAAGGAGGTAGAATAGTTGGTGAAGGAACGTTATCTAATGGGATTGTTACGTTTGAGAGAGTGAATCACATTGCTGAGCTTGAGAATAATCTGCTGAGTATCTCGCAGATCTGTGATAGGATGTATACAACGCACTTCACAGACAAAGAATGTTTGATCTTGAAACCAGGATTTGTTATCCCTGAAGAATGGATTATCATGAGGGCACCAAGAGTCAATGATCTGTACGTGTTGGATATGAGTGTAGCAACCACAACCACGGGTCAGGCTCATTGTTTTGTGTCTAAAGCAACGGAGAAAGAATCGCAATTGTGGCACCGCAGGATGGGGCATATACATCTGAGGAAAATGAATCATCTGGTACACATGATTTAGTTACGGGTGTTCACATTAAAGGTTTTCATCTGGAAGGAGAGTGCATTAGCTGCGTCAAAGGCAAGCAGAAGAAAAAGTCTCACCCTCAAAAGAAAGTCAATTCAGTTTCAAGACCTTTAGAGAGACTTCATATGGACTTGTTCGGTCCAGTGAACGTCAGAAGTGTAACTGGTGATTATTGTCTCGTGGTAACTGATGATTATTCCAGATTTTCGTGGGTTCTTTTCTGAAGACGAAAGATGAGACTTTTGAGAGTCTGATGTCATTGTTCAGAAAGATTGAAAATGTGTACCAAGCACGAATCAGAAGAATCAGGAGTGACAATGGTACTGAGTTTAAGAATAGCAAGATGGAAGAGTACTGTGATGAGAGAGGTATACTGCATGAATTTAGTGCTCCTTATACTCCGCAGCAAAATGGAGTAGTAGAACAAAAGAACAGGACTCTAATCGAAACGGCCAGGACGATGCTTGCTGATTCAAAGCTACCAATCAATTTTTGGGCAGAAGCAGTGTCAGTCGCTTGCTATACTCTCAACAGAGTTCTCACCGTCAAGAAATTCAACAAGACATGTTTCGAGCTGATCAATAACCGCAAGCCGAACCTGAAATATTTAGAACCGTTTGGGTCTCCCTGTACTGTTCTAGAGCCTTTTGGGAAATTTGGTGCAAAGAGCATTGAAGGGATATTTGTGGGATATCCAAGTCCACAAAAGCGAGTCTTTGTTCCAAGCTTGAAGCGGATTATTGAAGTGGATTATTGAAGCACATAATGTTGAATGTCAAGGCTACACAATGCCACCACAGAACCCAGGCGATTCATGGCGATTCAACTATGATACTTTGTGGGATTCGTTTGACATGGGAGAACATATAGAAGAAGAACCGGAGTTCTTTGATGAGTTGGATATTCTGAGGGAGTATGAGTCATCAGGAGAAAGATTTCCAGCTGAGTATTCAAGGTGACCTCGACAAACTTCAAATGACGATGAAGCAGGTCCAAGTAATGCTGGAGAACATGATGATATTCAACAAGATGAAGTTGCTCATTATAATCAGATGGCAGAGAATGATGATCAAGAATCTGAGAACGGACTAGTATTTGACCATGGTGATTCAGATTCTGAGGGGGAGCAAATTCAGATTTCAGGTCAAACAAACCCAGTCAGTGAACAAGTTGCAAATCAGAATGTTACCAATCTGGAGGGCAATGTAGATGTTCCAAGCGAATTGATACCAAGAACTCTTTCATACCATCCAGAGGAGTTGATTATAGGATAATTGCAATCAGGCGTTCGCACAAGACGTCAAATTGACCAAGGGCTTACTTGTTTTTATTCTATAGTTGCTTCTTTACAAACTGATTTTTCACATAGTTGTTTTATTTCGCAGATTGAACCGAGAACATACAAAGAGGCATTAACTGAAGATTCTTGGGTCAATGCTATGCAAGAAGAGTTAAGTCAGTTCGAGAAGTTAGGAGTGTGGAAGTTGGTAGATTTGACGGACGGTCACAGGAAAATTAACACAAAATGGGTATTTAAATGCAAGAGAGATGACCGAGGAGTTGTTGTTCGAAACAAAGCTAGACTCGTAGTCCAGGGCTTTAGTCAACAGGAGAGTATTGATTTTACAGAAGTTTATGCTCCTGTGGCTCGACTAGAAGCAATTAGGATCTTTCTGGCATTTGCATCGTGGAAAAACTTCAAAGTCTTTCAGTTAGATGTTAAATCGGCGTTTCTTTATGGGAAGGTTAAAGAGGAGGTATATGTCGGACAGCCGCTGGACTTCTCCAATCCAATCCACAAAAACAAGGTTTATTTGCTGGATAAAGCGATGTATGGTTTACACCAGGCTCCGAGAACTTGGTACGAGACTTTGTCTCAACACCTACTAGCCAACAGCTTCATCCGAGGAAAAGTGGATGCCACTCTCTTCACTAAAGAGGTCGACGGACATCTTCTGATAGTTCAGATATACGTGGACGACATCAAATTTGGGTCAACGAATGAAAACCTGTGCAAAGATTTTGAATCAGTTATGAAGCAAAAGTTCGAAATGTCATCGATGGGGGAGATGAAATTCTTCTTGGGACTTCAAGTTGAACAACTACCTGAGGGAATTTTCATACATCAGACTAAGTATGTTCATGATATTCTAGAGAAATTTGGGATGCCAACTTCTACTCCAGCTTCAACCCCTCTAGCGACTAATCATGGGATAAACCAAGATCTCACCGGAGACAGGGTAGATGAAACGACATGTCGTTCCATGATAGGATCGTTGATGTACTTAACTGCTTCAAGACCCGATATCATGTATCCAATGTGCCTCGCAGCACGGTTTCAGTCAAGCCCCAGAGCTTCACACATGGTGATTGTGAAAAGGATATTACGCTACGTGAAAGGAACTCCAACTTTGGGGTTATGGTATCCAAACACAGGCAATTTCACGCTCGAAGGGTATTCTGATTCCGACTACGGAAGCTGCAAAGTCTATGCAAAATCAACAACAGTGGGTTGTCAGTTCTTTGGACCATACTTGGTCACCTGGCAATGTAAGAAGCAAACCTTTGTAGCTCTATCCACATGTGAAGCTGAGTATGTATCTACTAGCAGTTGCTGCTCTCAGATCTTGTGGATCCAGCAACAGATGCGTGACTACGGTTTGCAATTTCTTAACACCCCTATCTTTGTTGATAATGAGGCCGCAATAAGTATAACGAAAAATCCAGTACATCACGCTAAAACAAAACATATCGAAATTCGTCATCACTTCATCCGAGATTGTTTCGAGAAGAAGTTGATACGAATTGAGAAAATCCACACTGACAATCAAAAAGCTGATTTACATACCAAAGCTTTTGACAAAACTCGTTTTAAATATCTTTTAAAACTAAATGGTATGAAGCTTCTCTCGGTGTTGGATGGGATTATTGGCATTAATGAGGATAACATTGTAGATGATAATGTTGAGAAACAATCTGCAATGGTTTGTCGATTTTTTACTTGTTTTGGTATTTAGGGGGAGTAGATATATTTTCAGAAAATACAAAAACAGTAAAAAATTCAAATATCCAAAAACATGAGAAAATTTCAAAATCCAAAAACAATAGAAAACTGAAAAAGAGCTTGTGTAAAAAGGGAAAATGATAGTACATTAGCTTGACAGTTATAGTACGCTAAAGAAATGTAAAGTTTTAAAGTTGTTAAACAATCTCGCTGATGATATGTCGATAGGTTTTGTACATTCAGTAAATCTTGTTTGGGATATAAATCTAAAATTCAAACTTGCTTATTTTGTGGGGAACAAATCTTAGATATATAGGTAATCCCTGAAATCTTGTTTGAAAGGTCCCTTTTTCTGAGATACTAGGTCTTTATACTCAGTGATATCTGGGGTATTATCCCGGGACTTCTGATTTTGCGGAAGCAATGGCCTAGTCCCCGTATAATACTTTCCGCAATGCTTGAAATACAGCATTGCCCTCAGCATAAAAAATGATGAATCATCGAAAAATGTTAATCATGTGCTGTTGAAGAAAAGATTCTCTAAAGGGAACACACCTAAAGTCGAACCGTCATCTCTCTGCTGAACGGAAGTTCTGACCTGAGCTCTCACGGTTTCGCATCTAACCCTTTTACAGATATCATCTGTGGTATACTCACCTGTAAGACTGAATATTGGGATCTGGATACGGGAGTATATTCAAGAAGTGGGACACACATATAAGTTTAAGTTCTTTAATTCACCTAAATCGTATCCTGAACAAATTGAAGTTTGTATGAAAATTTAAGAGGATCAGCATATCGACAATCTACGTGAATTATTTAAAACTTAGTATGTTATCTAGCTTAACGGTGCTTGTAACTTGTCAAATAGCTGATATGATTCCCTAACATGCTCACCAAAAATATGTTTGTAAATAGTTTACTTTCGTTACATTCTGCATTTAAGTTTCTGTAATTCATTTTCTAGTTTAGAAACTTTATTCAAAAATCCAAAAAGATTTTATATTTCTGCTTTATTTTCCGACAAACTAAAGTGGAGAGTTGATCTTCATATTCAAAACGTTGGAGCAGATGCAGAAAGTTTCTAGCTGGATGATGAGTTGGGAGCTTCATATTTTAAACTTGAGAAATTGGAAAGTCAAAACAAGTTCATTAACTTGAAACTTGTAATTTTCAAAAAATGTTTGAAAATACTTGAACAAAAATCAGTTTGTTTTGTCACTGATCAACCAAGGTCATTGAGATGGACTTGGTAGATTAATTGAGTAATTAGGGTCATTAATTTGGACCTGAATACTTAAGTGGATTTCTAAAACTGATGAACAGTTGAAATTTTTTTTAAGTTTGTATAGATTGTAATGTTATATGTTTGAGAAACAGGAACAGGATTCAACATCCCCATGGCAACAAAATGTTAAAGTTTGAACCAGAAATTCGAGTCCCAGCATACCGAGAGGGGGAGTCTGTGAAAGGGGGAGTTAGAATTCTGGATTAACATTCAAATGGGAGATTGTAGATTGAAGATAGAAGATTGAAGGAAGCTTTTACAATGTCAAGACAAATTGGAAAGAGACAAAGACTGAAGACTCGACACCAAAGACTTCGTCAACATCCAAGGGGGAGTCTGTTGGTGCATCTAGTGTCTGTTAACTTCGTCTTAATCAAGTCTTATGTCTAGAACTAGATAGATCAGGGTTTGGAAATCAAGAAAGTTAGAATTAGAGGTAATTCCACTTGAAATGACACTAGGTCATTTCAAGCGAAATCAAATGATTGTAATTCCGCTTGAAGCTTACCTGATGATTTCGCTTGAGCTGTTTGGAGCGAAATCAGGTTTCGCTTGAGATGTTTCAAGCGGAATCAGGTTCACTATAAATAGGTGATGTGTGTGTCATTTGGAGCGGAATTAGGTCATTAGTTCTGAGTCGAGGTGCTGCCGGATTTTTGTCAGAAATCTTTGTAAAAGCTCAGGAGATCATTAATAGAAAAGAATTGAAAAGGAACAAGCTGTTTGACATTGTTTGCATTGATTCCGCCTTTGTAAATGATGATGAACTACTCATACTGACTGTTTAGGGTCATATAACGGTCCGACATGTCTTCCAATGTTTGTATTATTCTTTCGCTTTGTCCATTTGTCTGAGGATAGTACGCGGTGCTAATGAATAACTTAGTTCCCATTTGCTCTTGGAAATCGTGCCAAAAGTTTGAAGTGAACCGGGTATCCCTATCGGACACGATGGACACCGGTACTCCGTGGCGTGCCACTATCTTATTAGTGTATACCTCCGACATCTTTTCTGACGTATAAGTCTCACGTATCGGTATAAAGTGAGCACTTTTTGTCAGTCTGTCTACAACCACCCATATAGCATCAAATCCGCGATTCGTCTTTGGTAGTTTGGTCAATAGGTCCATTGTGATATGTTCCCATTTCCAAACCAGAATTTCTATCGGTTGAAGTTTACCGTATGGTTTCTGGTGCTCAGCTTTGACTTGCAAACA
Organism: Helianthus annuus; assembly: GCF_002127325.2. NCBI lineage: Eukaryota > Viridiplantae > Streptophyta > Magnoliopsida > Asterales > Asteraceae > Helianthus > Helianthus annuus. The sequence goes on along the minus strand of NC_035444.2, from coordinate 103,683,936 downwards.
TGTCAAACATTTCTCCACGTATTTTACCATATCCCTTTTCATTCCGGGCGACCAATAATTCTGTTTCAAGTCATTGTACATCTTGGTCGCCCCCGGATGAATAGAATAACGGGATTTGTGAGCTTCATCGAGTAAAAGCTTTTTAACCCGTTGTTACCATCTACTAAATCCTTCAACTGGCCGACTATTCTTTCCTTCTTCAAATTTTCCACTTTCACTGCTTCAACTTGTGCTTATCGGATTCGTTCAACTAAACCCGAGGTCATAATGAGCTGCATCGATCGCACCCGTATCGGTGCATAGTCTGCCTTTCGGCTTAACACATCTGCCACTACATTGGCTTTCCCGGGATGGTAATGTATCTCACAATCAAAATATTTGACTTTTTTCCAACCATCGCCTCTGCCTCATGTTTAATTCCTTCTGATCGAATAAATATTTTAAACTTTTATGGTCGGTAAAGATAGTGCATTTTACCCCATACAAATAATGCCTCCATATTTTTAAGGCAAATACTATTGCCGCCAACTCGAGGTCGTGAGTCGGGTACTTCTTCTCATGAATCTTCAGTTGCCTCGAGGCATAAGCTATAACCTTGCCTCGTTGCATCAAAATACATCTGAGCCCCGAATGTGACGCATCCGAGTAAACCACCATGTCGTCAACTCCGTCCGGTAGTGTTAATACCAGAGCGTGGTTTAACTTTTCCTTGAGTGTTTGGAACGTTTCCTCTTGTTCAACGCCCCATACGAATCTTTCCTCCTTGCGAGTCAATTTGGTTAACGGTGAGGCAATTTGGAGAAATCTTGTATGAATCTCCTATAATATCCCGCAAGTCCTAAGAAGCTTCAGATTTCTGAAGGATTCTTCGGAGGGTTCCATTTCGACACGACTTCTATTTTTGACAGATCTACTAGTACTCCGTCAGCGCTAATGATATGCCCGAGAAACTGTACCTCTCGTAACCAGGAAGCGCACTTTGAGAACTTTGCATATAGCTTTTCCCGTCTGAGTGTTTCTAACACTTCTCGCAAGTGCTGCGCGTGTTCAGCTTCATTTTTCGAATACACTAGAATGTCGTCGATAAACACGATTACCGACTTATCCAACATAGGTTTGCAAACCTGGTTCATGAGATCCATGAAAGCCGCAGGTGCATTTGTCAATCTGAAAGACATCACGAGGAACTCGTAATGTCCGTATCACGTGCGAAAGGCCGTCTTCGGTACATCTTCTTCCTTGACCTTTAACTGATGATACCCCGATCTAAGGTCAATTTTGGGAAACCAACTCGCGCCTTGCAGTTGGTCAAATAGATCATCAATACTCGGAAGCGGGTATCGGTTCTTTACCGTGAGTTTGTTTAACTCCCGGTAAGATACACATTCGCATGCTCCCGTCTTTCTTCTTCACGAACAACACCGGTGCGCCCCAAGGAGACACACTCGGCCTTATGAATCCTTTGTCGAGCAAGTCTTGAATTTGGGACATCAACTCTTGTAGCTCCGATGGCGCAAGTCGATACGGTGCCTTAGCTACAGGTTTTTCACCCGGGACCAATTCGATCCCGAACTCTACTTCCCGTTCTAGCGGTATTCCCGGTAAATCTTCTGGAAACACATCTTCGTAATCACGTACCACCGGTACGTCTCTGATTTTCGGGGACTCTTTCTCCGATTCGCTTGCGTATGTTATATATGCTTTTCATCCGTGTTTCATAAGTCTGTGAGCTTCTAGTATTGAACACACCATGGGGTTACCCCCTTTTTCGCCGTATATGGTAACGTGCTTTTCGCTCGGAGACGTCAGTTTTATCTCCTTACGGAAGCATGCAACCTTCGCGTGGTACCAGGATAACCAATCCATCCCCACGATCACTTGAAATTCTCCCATCGACATCGGGATCAAGTCTATTGAGTAATCTTTATTGTCGATACTCAATTTGCAATTTTGACATACATCACAAACAATAAAGCTTTTGTTATTACCTATCTCTACTTCTAAAGGCATAGGTAACTTTGTTAGAACAAATGAAGGATGTCGAATAAATCCATATGAAATAAAGGACTTATTCGCACCCGTATCAAACAATACACGTGCAGGAATCGAGTTTACAACAAATATACCTGAGAGCACATCGGGTTCTATTTTTGCTTCTGCTGCAGTTAGGTGAAAGGACCTAGCCTTTACTTTTGGGGCTTCATCTTTCGTGTCTTACCCATCTTTCTTTCCCACTAGCTCCAGGCATTCCGACTTTTTGTGACCCGGTTGATAACACTTGTAGCAAACTGTCACTTTATCTGGGCATGTTGGAACCGTATGCCCCGTTTTCTGACATATGGGGCAAGGTTTATCCTTGAAGCGACACTTGCCCTTATGACCCTTTCCGCATATTTTGCAACTTGGCGACCCGCCTTTTGCATCCGATTTCTTCACCGTTTCATTCGTCCGTGCTTTCTTAGTAGGGCTTGGATTAACATCATGTGCCCTTCGTTCACCCCGTTCAACTTGCTTTTTAAATTCAATCTCTCATTCCCGGGCAACATTTATGATCTCGGTAAGGGTCTCATAATTTGAAGGAGTCATGAACTCCCTATACTCGGCGCTCAACATGTTGTAGTAGTAGTATATCTTCTGTTCTTCATTTGTCACTAGTTCATCACAAAACTTCATCTTGTCTATGAAGATTCCCGTGATTTTGTCGATGGTCTCACCCTTGTGTCTAAGCTACATGAATTCTTCTTTGATTCGGTTAATGACCGCCTTGGGACTGTGATGTTTAAGGAACGGCGCCTTTAATTCGTCCCATGTCATAGCCTTAGCCGCTTCACTTCCAATCTCCTTCTTCTTGTTATCGCACCATTCTTTCGCTTAACCTCTTAATTGACCCGTACCATAGGCTACGTAGTCATTTGTATCACAGTGGGTCCTTTCAAACACTCCCTCAATGTCGCTTAGCCATCGTTGGCATATTATTGGATCAACCTCCCCATTATAAACTGGCGGTTTGCACGCCATGAATTCTTTGTATGAACAAGCCTTCCGTCCTCTGGACTTTTCCTTCGCTTGGTTGGCATTATCTTCCAATCTTTGGATCCGTTCTTTAACTAGTGAAAGCACCGTACCTTGGACCCTGTCTATGAAACCGGATAGACTGTTTTCGATTGCCTTTCCAACCTCTTCGGCAATCACCTCTCTCATTTGTTCGGTGACCGTCAGCACCGTATCATCATTTCTACTAGTCGACATCTTGAATCTGAAACGTTTACATTGATTATTAAGCATTTCATTTCATTATCATTACATATTCCACTTAGGTTTAGCCAAGTTTGTAACTTGCTTCAACCATTTGTGTTTGGTGCACTTTCCGGATTTGAGTGTGTTAACACACTCTTCCCATGCATTTTGAATCACATTTCCTTTCCAATGTTTAGTTAAAGTTAACATAAAATAATTAATTCTTACCGGATGTTTGATCAAGCTTGAACCGAACACACTTCACCCACAACCTTGGGCTCTGATTACCAACTTGTAAGACCCGTCTTAAAATAACAGAATTTATAATAATTAACACGCATTTATTACAAAAATGCGAGCTTACAAAAACTTTGTTGAGTTTATGATCATACATGATCAAAATATTCGAGTCATCATCCTACTAATTAAACCTTCAAAATATAATTTCAAGAGTTTACATATTAACTAAAACAAAATAGATCAATGCGGAAGCTTTGTTCGGTGCGTTCGGTTCTTGAAAGTCGCTTGATTTTCACACGGAGTCTTATATGCACTTACCTAATGCCAAAACCACGTTAAATGTTAGTTTTGACAATGTTGGAATACGCATAAACAAGTTCTAGTATCAAACGACGAAAACGAAACAAAAATTCTGGAGTTTAGGTATGTCGCGCCCCACGATAGATCAGTCCATATCTTTCGCGGCCCGCGACAATCGTCGCGTTACGTAACGGTTCAAGGCTTGGCGTCGCGTAGCGCGACACCCCCTTTTTCACATATTGTTGCTTTCTTTTGTGCTGCAGATGCCCAACTACGAAAAATACCAAAATATCAACTTAGAACTTGCATAACTTTTGCTATACAAGTCCGTTTTACGTAATTCTTTTTCCTACGCGACCATAATTAAATTACAGACCCGTTTATCAACACTATTCACATTAAAATCCAGTTTATGAACAGTTGGCCTATAATTCCGCTATTTGATTATACGACCCGCTTGTTTACAAGTCCTACAACTTGTTTTGTTGTCATCCCATGTTTTCAACTAATTTACCCATTCCCGGGTTTACAAACAATAGCGTTTCGCTCCCCTTCAGAGAGTTACTTACGCATTAACGACATGCTTTGTTTTCAAAGATTCAACCATGCTCCTTTTTAACAAATTGACAAGCATGAATTTCTGAACTTTAGACCCAATACCAAGGGTTCATTTGCAACAAGTTTAGCGTGTCCACTTCACGGCTTACACATTAAATATAATCAACCATTGAGTGACGATCCATTCACTTCAACATTTACAACTCGACATTGTTTTGACCCGTTTGGATGTCTAATGGAGACCACCTTTACAAGGACATACCAAACTCTACTCTAACCAATGTTTCGACCCGTTTTGTTTGTCTAGTGAACTTCGTCACTTCAACGACATAACGAGTTTGCCTCTTACGTTAAATTTCAATTCAACAAGCTAGAATTAATAATAAACATAATGTAACGAGACCACGGTTACATACCTTTAGAGCAATCCTTTCAAACGCGTATCGCCACTAGCTTGTCCGCTTGGCGTCCCGGTTTCCTTGCCTATAGAGTTCAACCATAGATGTTTAGAACTCTCTTATAGCATATAACGCATAATTTTCCACACTAGTCAAATATGCATTTTTAGTCGGGTTTTTAACATTTATCTTATCTTATGCATTACATCAAACACCTAATGAGCATGATTTCATACAATTAAAAATCAAGTTCTTAACTAACTGTTTAGCCAAGATTTAAGCATCCTTTCACAAGTTCATGTCAATTTTCATATCAACAAGTCAGAATTCACTCCATAGAGCTCAAGTACACTAGGTTAACAATGAGAATTCTAGTGTTTAACATAATTCTACAAAACCCACTTGACACATGAGTGTATGATCATGAATTCACAATTATAAACATCAATTCAACAAGTAAATGACTAGGGTTTACTCCTAGACACAATTTCATTCTCAATTTCATCCAAACAATGATCATGCAAGCTCAGATTCGAATCTCGTGAGTTCATCTAAAATTTAAGATGGAACCAAATAGTGAAATTCGCATACCTTATGATCCCTTTGCCGAGGTGATCACTAATCTATATTCAGATTTTGATTTGGACTTGATTTGAGCCTTCAATTTGTGAATTTTGTATGAGTTAGGGTTTGATGGGGAACTCCCTAGTCGCCCTGTGCTCTGATCGAACCAGACACACACTTAGGTGTGTGTTTGGTGTGTTATTTTGTTATTATTCATTCAAGTTTCAAGTTTGACAAGTTTGGTCCCTCAACTGTCATGGGGTTCTTATCTTTAGGTATTTTTAACATGCTAACTTATTACCGCAAAGCTTCTATCTAACTAGGTTATTTCTTTATTCTAGGTTATTTTAGGGGCGTTACAACATTAGGGTTTAAGTTAGACGTTGTGTGAGAAAGTTACATAGAGTTTGTGAGAGAAAAAACAAAGAGTGGCTGTGAGTTTCTCTTGTGGTATTGATTGATTGTAAACAAGTGTTTGGTAATCAATAAATACCGAGATTGAAAGTGATTGTTTGTATTCTTCATCTGAATAACTTGTTTCTGTATTCGTCTGATTTATCAAGGGGATTCCGCACCCTTGATAGATTGTCAATCACGTTATCGATCCACGTGTGATAGGGACCTACACGTAAACCCAATTTCTTCACATCTGTTGTCACCATGACCATTGAAAACACAAGCATGTGGTTCCAGATTTGGTAAAACAATGAAAAAATGCCATATTATAACGTTAAACAACAAAACCTAATATCCTAATCAACAAAAAAACATAATCTTCGAACTAAAGTTAAAACAATAAAACCTAATATCCTAAGCAACAAAAAAACATAATCTTTGAACTAAAAAATACATAAAATTACGATTTAAGAACAACAAACTTCACTAACACCAACACAAAAACAAAAACAAAATCAACATACGACCCTTCGATCATAATAAAATAAACTCTAAAAAACAAACCAAACCAAACCAAAAAACCTTAACCCTAACAACTTAATAAACTCCCAAAACACAAACCAAAACAAATAACACATAAAATGAGCTTTGTGGGTTGACTGTGTTGTCTGAACAAAACAAACAACGACTGAACATTAACTTCAAAGTCAATAGTGTATGGCACAAGATGTGTGGATGAGCCCATGTAAAATGACTCATCAACGGGATCAACATCGAGAGTAAGGGAGTTGAGATCGTACATTGTTTTTGGTGTGAGTAAATGCAAAGAGGATTAATGACTCACTGAATGAAAAAATGGCTTGAATGCTTTGAGAGGAAACAAGTTAGATGTAAATGTGTGTGTGTCTGAATAATTGAGCTTCAATCTCTTTTAATGTGTGCTCTCGTGTAGAAAAAGAAATCTATGTTGAAAACTTAAAAATAAGTGCATCCATTTAATGTAAAAGCATGATGTCACATGTAGGTTAATCCACCCAAAATATCAAATCCACAACTCACTTCGAAAAGGTACATAAGTTGTCAGCCAACAACCTCTTACAACCTGCATTTTGTAAATAAGAGACTTCCAAAAATGCCCTTCACCATCAATGTAATAAGTGAGATATGGCTTCACCTTGACCACTTAATGTAACAACCCGACTTCCTGAAGTCAAAGTACAAGTCAAAGTCAAAGTCAAAGGAAGAAAAGATTGCTAATTCGATCTGTCATTCTTTGTTTAATTATCACTTGTACTCCCTGACTCGATAATCGATACTTTAATTTATGTTGTTTTAGTTGTGTTATGTGGATAAACGCAATAAACGCTATTAGACGATAATCTACTTAACGCTATCTCATCACTATCGCATCGCAACTTGAATCGCAGATCTGGATATTGTTTTATGTGTGTGTGCTATTATGTGTTACTTGTGCATGTTTATTATATGTCTTGTGGTGATTAATCGCTAACGCAATCGCAACTCTATCGCAATGCAATCTCATCGCGAACTGGAAATGCAAGTTTACTTATGTTGTTGTATGTTAGTTATGTTATTTGTGTAACTATTATTTAAAACTATCGCATCATTTATTCGATACTCGCTTAAACGCATCGCAACGCTCAACGCACGAAACGAAAAGTCGAAAACTAACTCACCCGAGCCATCCGATCGAAGGACCATTTGATCGAATGGTCATCCGTCCGGATGACCATCCGATCGAAGGGTCATCTGATCGAAGGGCCCTCCGACCCAATAAACTGCACCGCCTTTCTTCTCTCTCACCTATAAATACCCACCTGTCGCATCACTGTTCATGATGTGACAGCTCTCCTCCGACCCTTCGCCTTCTCAGCCGCATTTCTCTCGATTTCTCGCGATTCTTGTAAGTTTTCATCTCAAATCTTGTACTTCTTTGATCTACACGCACTTTCTCATCGATTTCACCATCAAATCTTAACTTTTCACCATGATGTGGATTTGGGCTGTTTGAGGCTGATGTCATCATGGGTTCTCATGAACACCAACGTGTGACCTCATTCCACCAAGAACAACTCAGATCTAAAGGATTTCTACAATGTTTAAACACTGATTTCTCTTAAAACTAAACATTTTCCAACTGATTTCAAACTCTTCTTCAACATTCTCAACTTTTCACATAAAACCGATAGAATCTGAGCGCGTTCGGGCCTTCTACTCATTCTCTAGTGAAGTGCCGGTTTGAGAACTGATTTCTATCGATGGGATGACCGACTTAATGGTTGAACATGAAATTCTGTCAAGAAAAGTTAACGGATCGGACGGGGTGATTCCCATCCGATCGGATGACTTAGACTTGACAGGGTTTCCGTTGTTTGACACGTAGTCACACCGTCTGGGTTCAAACGCGAAACTTTCTAAATTTAACAAATTTTACAAGTTTTCAAGTGAACAGGTAGCTGAACAGATTGCCGTCCGATCGGATCACCATCCGATCGAACGACAATTCGAACGGCTGACTTGTGGATCTCTTTCCAATACTTAAACATTTTGCAAAACTTCAAAAGATAACAGTACCCAACGAATAGTCATCTGATCGGATGACCATCCGATCGAATGACTATTCTATCAGGAGACTTAGTGTGACAACCGGTGATTTACGGCTCTTAATTACGTGATTAACAAATGATTAACGCGATAATGAATAGTGTTTAAGATGAAAATTAACTTAATTAGGCCTTTGGAGTGCCTAGGAACGTCTATCCGACTTTACAGTGCGCGAACGGTGGTTTACAAAGAAACTTGTGAAACGTTAAGCGACAACGAACTGGTGTCATATGAAATGCTGACAACGCCGACGAATATTAAATTTTTACGATATATTCTAGCTTCATAATTAAATTTTAACAATCGTAGTTGAAACCAGCTCGAAAAACGGATTAAAGACGGCAACGATATAATTTTTCGCGATTATTACCGTTATCGACCACGAACGCGACTACGACGGATGCCGACATTATTTTTACACGTTTTTACCTCTGAAATATTATTTTACTAGGCTACGGTGATTTCGGTTTTAAAAACGGGTCTCGTAGGAATTACGGCCCACTTACACATGCGATGGGCTTGTGGGCCCTAGGCCCAAGCCCAAAACCCACAAGCCTAAACCTGCACATAATATATTAGATCTTTCAAGATCTCTACAAATCCTACAAGATCTCTGCAAATCATATAAAATCCCTACAAGAGATTGTGTCTCAAAAGATGAAGCCACAAAATCTTATAAAATCTCTATAAAACTTGCAAAATCTCTAAAAATCCTTATAAAATCTCAACAAGATCTAATAAGATCTCATCTAGATCTCTATAAAACCCTCATTTTCCCTCATACATTCCAGCCAACAACACCTTATCGCCCCCGTTTCTTTTCTTTCCCTCCCAAGACATACCTCTGTATATTCTCAAATCCACAATACAACATATCATCTTCTCACTTTTTTAGAAACAACTCAAACACAGACAAAATCCTATTAAACCCTCAGCTCTCTCACATCTCAACCACATAAACACATGAGACTCACCCACTAACCTATCTCTTCTCCCTCTTGCCGAAATCCGGCTACCGACAGCCCCCCCCCCCCTTCGGTGAGCTACGGTCAGACGACAGAGAGAGAGAGAACCGGTTGTGGTGGTGAGCGAGAGAAAGGGCAGCGCCACCGCTCACGGCGGCGGCAGTAGAGAAGAACGGCGACGATGAGGGTGGGTGTCGACGAGTTTCACGATCTTGATGGCGGAGACCAGCTCCGGCCGCCGGAGCTCGACGAAGAGAGCCGCAGATTAGGGCTCGACTCAGGTACATGTTCGGGTTAAATGGTGATGTGGGTCAGATCTCGGGTGTGGTAAACTGATCAGCAGGTTCGGGTCCGGGTCAAACAGTCACGGCTGGCCAACAGGTTCGGTTTGGTCAACAAGTCAGCAGGTCACTCGTCACAGATTCATGTTCGGTTCGGTCAAAGACGATCAACGGCAGGTTGTTTCAGTTTGGGTCAGATCTGGTCAGCTGGGTCCGGGTCAACAATTTTGGTTCAGGTCAGAACTAATCAACGGGTTTGTTCGGATCAGATTTGAGGAGTGTTCGGGTCAGATTTCGGGTTCGGTCGACTCGGTCAACCCGAGTCAACTCAGTTGACTCGGTCAACTTAGCCAAACGTCGCGACGCAAAAGATTTGGTAAATAATAATGACGTGTTTATGGTTTATCTTGATTATATACTTAAAGATCGTTTTACTTACGCGATATCGAGCTCCCGAACCGATCAAACAAATGGATTATTAGTTAAAGATTACTTGTGTTACTTATTGTCCTGATTCTTACAAATTGATTTACATAAATTGTCACACCCCAACCGATGGCGGAATCATCGGGGCGCGTGTGACACCCCAGGAAAACCAGTGAACAGTACAGCTTACCTAGCTTCCTCAGTGAGTGTGTACCAAATTTCGGGACGAAATTTCTTTTAAGTTGGGGATAATGTGACAACTCGAATTTCCAAGATTCTATTTCGCATTGATTGCACGTCCTTGTATTATTTAGTTGTTACTCGCACAATTGATTGTCATGGAATCTTATATGTTTTAATTGTGTGATTGTGCATGATTGTTTGTTAGTGGTGAAATTGGTAAATATATAAACATGGTGGTGGAAATGTGAAATTGTTAGGGGATGGTGTACTTGTGTAAAATATAGAAATTGAGGGTGTATAGTGTAGATAGTGAAAATTAAACTATACTTAACCCTAATCTCTTTTGCTAATCATTCACTAATCATCACAAGAATCAAAAACACGTACCCACATTCCCTAATCCCCTCTACAACCATCTTCTCATCATTCTTGGAATCACAAGTCTTTTGCATCAAGGTTGATTGCAAATTCATCTAGAATCGAATCAAGGTAATTGTTAATCATTGTGTGATGTTAATTGTTGATTGATTGATTGGTGTCAAAACCCTAGTTTCTCATATGATAATTTCTGCATGTTTGATTGTTTCTGATTCATGAAAATGATTTGAGTTGTTGTGGAACCATTGCTTGATGATTGATGATTTAGAAGCAAGATAGGTTGAATGATAGATTGATGATTGATCGTTGCACTGTACAAACATATGAATTTAGGGTTTCCTGTTCGTATGATAGCAAAACGTAACTGCTTGAATCACCAGATCGTGGGATGGAAGTTGTTGCCTGAGTTTCTGTGCATAGTTGGATGTCTGAGTTTAATATGTGTACCATGTCCGAGTTTAAATGTTATATCGAGTTTAAATGTTATATCACCATGTCCGAATATAATGTTTATATATGTGCCCGAGTTTAATGAAGTAATAAAAGGTCCGAGTATATAAGGGAATGAATGTCCGAGTTTAAGAACTCAGATGGTCCGAGTATGGCAAGCCTTCCCCTAGTCCGACCTTAAATCATGTTTCATATCCGAGTTTGTTGAAATAACCCCATGACCGAGTTTAATGATGATTGTTGGACCGAGTTTAATGGGTTTCCATTAGACCGAGTTTAAAGTAATGTGTTGGACCGAGTTTCATGATGAAGGACCGAGTTTACTAAATGAAATTATGACCGAGTTTCATTGTAATCACAAATGTGCCTGAGTTTGTATAAGATGAAGAGTAGTCCGACCTTATGCACTCAAGTGGTCCGAGTTTGTGGACAAGGGACCCCTTGTCCGAGTTTGTATGGGAAACCCCCCCCCCAACCTCATATCCGACCTTCTCAACCTACCAAAGGTCCGAGTTTCAATTTGGGGATGGCCTGACCGAGTTTTTGACACCCTCAAGGGTGGTCCGAACTTCTTGAAGCCTTGTCCGATCTTTGAATGCTTATGACATATGATCTGAGTTGTTAGTATCTGTCAAACTGTTAAGTGCTTAACATTATCAAATTATTAAACATTGTGTAGTATGTTAACGGAACTGATCTGTGCATGTTAATTCTAATAACTCTGATCAACGCTGTGACTCAACTGCTAACGAATAACTAAGTCAAAGCAAACTGAGAAAAACTCTTGATATAGGACTTGATTTGCATGAATGTGATTAGTTGCTTATGTGTATTATGATGTTACTTGCGTATTGTTCGAACATGAACTGATTTGTTATACGTGCATACAATAGGACTTGATTAATTACTTGTGAGTGCATAACCTAGCATACCGAGCAAACCAAGGTGAGTTCACACTCCTACTAAGGCATGGGATTCCCGGGTCGTGGGAATGGGTTAAAGGTTACCATTAACTAAGAACGTATATATGCTTTCCTAGACTATCACCTACCATGGTCCTCGGATGTCAGGACGGTTCCGTAGGTTAGGATAACACCTACGTGGTCATATGCCAATTACTGGCTCGGATGTCAGGCACGCACGTAAAACCTACGTGTACGCATTACTTACTTCTATCCTCGGTTATGAGGGATACGTGCGTAAAACCTACGCACACCCCATACGCGCTACTGTTCTCGGACGAAGAACAGGGATGATACGAGTAGTTGATACGAATAGTCTAGTGGTCACATAACATGGGAAGCCCCCACCTGTATAACTTACTATTGGCCCAGTAGAGCCACCCGTTACTTACTGTTACGCACTTACTTACTGTGAACTCGCTCAACTAGTTTGTTGATCATTCTGTTACATGCCTTGCAGATCGTTAGGTACTTGGAGCTTGCACTGGAGAAGCGGGTCGTTGTGGACAAGGATTGTGGTTTCTACGTTGAACTATTATGACATTTAAAACTATTAACTATTGTTGGATTATTTACTATGCTTCCGCTACATTTTGAAACTATGGTTATGTTTTGAACACCTATCGTATTGGATGGATGGTTTACATTTATTTCACTTAATATTAATTACATGTTCAATATGATTGGTGGCTTGATCCTGGTCAGTCACGCTCCCAAGCGGTGATACTCCGCAGGTGGATTTTGGGGGTGTGACAGATTGGTATCAGAGCCATTGGTTATAGAGAACTTGGTTTTAATATGGAAAAACGTTTTTATTAAAACCAGACTATAACCAAAACAGTGCTCTCAACGATCCACAACGACGCTTCGCTCCACGTGCAAGACTCGACATCCTAGGTAATAAGGTTTATGTTTGTTACCTGCTTGCTAGAACTGCATAGAACTTTGCTCGTAGTATGCTTACATTACTTTGCTCACTACTTGTTATTGCTTGAGAACACTTACGTGCTTACACTCTTCTGTCATCGCACTATTCGCGAACTTTTCTCACTTATGTTGCCTTTGATGTGAAGATCAATGGCCGCACGAATTAACATGACTCAAGCCCAGCTAGAGGCTCTCATTGCTACGGCAGTTGCAGCCGCCCAAGCAGGTAGTATATCCTGTAGTATAGACTCATACTAGGGTCTTTAGATCCTACATTAACGCTCGTATTTAACCTTGTCCTATTCGTACACAATAGGTCAACCCGCTCAGCAACAACCTGTGTGTACCTTCAAGAATTTCATGGATTGTCGTCCTAACACGTTCAGTGGCACGGAGGGAGTAGTTGGACTCCTCCACTGGTTTGAAAAGCTCGAGTCAGTTTTCGAGATGTGTGAATGCCCTGAGGCTCGCAGGGTGAAGTTCGCCACTGGCACACTTGAAGGGATTGCGCTCACTTGGTGGAACGCACAAGTGCAGATCTTAGGGTTGGCAGCTGCTAACGCCACACCCTGGAATGATTTCAAAGAACTGATTAAGAGGGAATACTGCACTAGAGAAGACATTCACAAGTTGGAAGACGAGTTGTATAACCTGAAAATGGTTGGTTCGGAAATCGAAGCTTACACCAAGAGATCAAATGAGTTGGCTGTGTTATGTCCAACTATGGTGGACCCTCCATACAAGCGTATTGAGTTGTATCTCAAAGGTTTGGCACCAGAAATACAGAGCCACGTTACCTCGGCTAACCTCGACAACATCCAGGAAATCCAGCGTCTCGCTCATCGCATCACCGATCAGGCAGTGGATCAGAATAAACTGCCTAAGCGCGTCAGCGCTACTGCTACAGTCACTCCTTCAGCTACTCCCGTTACCCTCAGTGACAACAAGAGGAAATGGGAGGGGGATTCAAGCAAAGCATCAGTTTCGGTTCAGTCCCAGAATCAGCAGCGAAAGACTGGCAACTATCAAAGCCCTAACCAGCAGTCGTCAGGTAGCCACAAGCAGGGTGGATATCGCGGAAACCTTCCAAAGTGTGACAACTGCAACAGGCACCACAGCGGCCAGTGTAACAGGGGCCGTTGTCAAAGATGCCTCAAGATGGGTCACGAGGCCAAAGACTGTAGAAGCCCTCGTCCTGCGAATCAGAATCAGCAGCAGCCACCGGCACAGCAGAATCAGCAACAGGGCAACAAGGGGTGCTATAATTGTGGTGCTGAAGGTCACATCAAGAGACACTGCCCTCAGCTAAACAGGAACCAGAACAACAACAACAACAATCAGGGCAACGGGAACAATAACAACAATAACGGGGGAAACAACAACAACAATGGCAACGAAGCTCGGGGTCGTGCTTTTGTGCTAGGTCGGGGTGACGCAGTGAATGATCCCAATGTGGTTATGGGTAAGTTTCTTCTCGACGATATTTATGTTACTGTCTTATTTGATTCGGGTGCTGATACAAGCTATATGTCATTGAAAATGAGTAAATTATTAAAACGTACACCAACACCCCTAGACACCAAACACGTCGTAGAACTAGCCAATGGTAAAAGTGTAGAAGCCGCACAGGTAGTCAAGGGTTGTAGTATTGTTCTAGCGGGTCAGACTTTCTCGATTGATCTCATACCCATAGTTTTGGGTAGTTTCGACGTCGTCATCGGTATGGATTGGTTATCCCAACATCACGCGGAGATATTATGCAAAGAAAAAGTTATTCGTATTCCTCGCTCCAGTCAAGAACCTCTCGAAGTTCAAGGCGACAAGAGTGGTGCTGTGGTTGGCATCATATCTTTCTTGAAGGCTCAGAAATGTTTACGAAAGGGGCATACTGCCATTTTGGCTCTCGTTACTGATGCAGCAGCAAAGGAAAAGAAGCTGGAGGATATTCCAGTTGTACGTGACTTCCCTCAGGTGTTTCCTGAAGATTTACCCGGTTTACCGCCTCATCGTCAAGTCGAGTTTCAGATTGAGTTAGCTCCTGGAGCAGCACCAATAGCCCGCGCACCGTATCGTTTAGCTCCAACCGAACTGGAAGAACTGTCGAAGCAGCTACAAGAGCTCTTGGAAAAGGGCTTTATTCGTCCAAGCTCTTCGCCTTGGGGAGCTCCAGTGTTATTTGTGAAGAAGAAAGACGGTACGTTCAGAATGTGCATCGACTACCGCGAACTTAATAAGGTGACGGTGAAGAACCGTTATCCCCTTCCGCGCATAGATGACTTATTCGACCAGTTGCAAGGGTCGTGTTATTACTCCAAGATAGACTTGAGGTCAGGTTATCATCAGCTGAGAGTCCGGGATGAGGACGTCTCCAAAACCGCTTTCAGAACTCGCTACGGTCATTACGAGTTTCTTGTCATGCCATTCGGGCTTACGAACGCGCCTGCAGTCTTCATGGATCTTATGAACAGGGTGTGTAAACCCTATCTAGACAAGTTCGTCATTGTTTTCATCGACGACATTCTAATCTACTCCAAGAGTCAGGAGGAGCACGAGCAGCATTTACGTCTTATTATGGAACTACTCCGAAAGGAGCAACTGTACGCCAAGTTTTCAAAATGCGACTTCTGGCTTCGTGAAGTCCATTTCTTAGGCCATGTGGTGAACAAGGATGGGATTCATGTCGATCCATCCAAGGTAGATTCGATCAGGGATTGGCCAGCACCGCGTACACCAACAGAAATACACCAATTTTTGGGTTTGGCAGGGTACTACAGGCGGTTTATCAAAGACTTCTCCAAGATCGCGCAGCCGCTTACTATGCTAACACAGAAAGGTGTCGTTTACAGATGGGGTAATACGCAGGAAACTGCTTTTCAGTACTTAAAGGATAGGCTTTGCAGCGCACCTATTCTCTCATTGCCAGAGGGCACGGATGACTTCGTGGTTTATTGTGACGCATCGATACAGGGGCTTGGTTGTGTATTGATGCAGCGGGATAAAGTTATTGCCTACGCCTCTCGGCAACTCAAGGTTCATGAACGGAATTATACGACGCATGATTTAGAGCTGGGAGCTGTTGTTTTCGCGCTTAAGATATGGCGACACTACCTGTACGGTACCAGGTGCACGATTTACACCGATCACAGGAGTCTCGAGCATATTCTTAAGCAGAAGGATTTGAATATGCGTCAACGGAGATGGGTTGAACTTCTGAACGACTACGAATGCGCCATCAAGTACCATCCAGGCAAAGCCAACGTTGTGGCTGATGCCCTCAGTCGAAAGGACACTTTACCTCGGCGCGTGCGAGCGCTACAGCTTACGATTCAGTCTAGCCTTCCTGCACAGATACGAGCTGCTCAGACAGAAGCACTGAAGCCCGAAAACGTCAAGGCTGAAGCCTTACGCGGCTCACGACAACAAATGGAACAGAAGGCAGACGGCGCCTACTATGTAACGGGGCGTATTTGGGTCCCACTTTATGGCGGTCTACGCGAACTTGTAATGGATGAAGCTCACAAGTCTCGCTATTCGGTACATCCAGGGTCGGATAAAATGTACCACGACATCAGCACTACTTATTGGTGGCCTAGTATGAAGGCCCACATCGCTACGTACGTTGGAAAATGCTTAACCTGTGCGAGAGTCAAGGTTGAATATCAGAAACCAGCTGGTCTACTTCAGCAGCCTAAGATACCGCAATGGAAATGGGAAGAAATTTCCATGGATTTTGTTACAGGTTTACCTAGATCTCAGCGTGGGAATGATACAATATGGGTCATAGTTGATCGACTCACCAAGTCTGCACACTTCCTGCCGATTAAGGAAACGGACAAGTTCTCCACTCTCGCAGACGTCTATCTTAAAGAAGTTGTTTCGAGGCACGGAGTGCCCACCTCTATTATTTCGGATCGCGATGCACGATTCACGTCAGAGCTATGGCAAGCAATGCATAAATCTTTCGGCTCACGTTTAGACATGAGCACAGCATATCATCCTCAGACGGATGGGCAGTCTGAGCGAACGATTCAAACACTTGAAGACATGCTTAGGGCATGCGTTATCGATTTCGGCAACGGCTGGGAAAAACACCTCCCATTGGTGGAGTTTTCGTACAATAACAGTTACCATACCAGCATTCAAGCCGCCCCATTCGAGGCATTGTACGGACGTAAATGCCGGTCACCTCTCTGTTGGGCAGAGGTGGGGGATAGTCAGATTACAGGTCCAGAGATTGTAGTGGACGCCACAGAAAAGATAGCACAGATACGACAACGCATGGCGGCAGCACGCGACCGTCAGAAAGCCTACGCGGACAAGCGTAGAAAGCCTTTGGAATTTCAGGTCGGGGACCGGGTATTATTGAAAGTCTCACCCTGGAAGGGTGTGGTACGTTTTGGCAAAAGGGGCAAACTGAATCCGCGGTACGTCGGACCATTCGAAATCTTAGAAAAGATTGGCAAAGTAGCCTACAAGTTGAACTTACCAGCTGAACTCGGAGCAGTTCACAATGTCTTTCATGTGTCGAACTTAAAGAAGTGCTTATCGGATGAAACCCTCATCATTCCTTTTAAGGAACTCACTATCGACGAGCGGTTGCAGTTCGTCGAGGAACCAATTGAAATCACGGACCGGGATGTTAAGGTCCTCAAACACAAGAGAATCCCTCTTGTTCGAGTTCGTTGGAACTCCCAACGTGGCCCAGAGTACACCTGGGAACGCGAAGATCAGATGAAAGAAAAGTACCCCCAGCTATTCGAGACCAATGCAACCACTACTGAGGCTGAAGTTACTACTACTGAATTTCGGGACGAAATTCCAAATCAACGGGGGGATGATGTGACACCCCAGGAAAACCAGTGAACAGTACAGCTTACCTAGCTTCCTCAGTGAGTGTGTACCAAATTTCGGGACGAAATTTCTTTTAAGTTGGGGATAATGTGACAACTCGAATTTCCAAGATTCTATTTCGCATTGATTGCACGTCCTTGTATTATTTAGTTGTTACTCGCACAATTGATTGTCATGGAATCTTATATGTTTTAATTGTGTGATTGTGCATGATTGTTTGTTAGTGGTGAAATTGGTAAATATATAAACATGGTGGTGGAAATGTGAAATTGTTAGGGGATGGTGTACTTGTGTAAAATATAGAAATTGAGGGTGTATAGTGTAGATAGTGAAAATTAAACTATACTTAACCCTAATCTCTTTTGCTAATCATTCACTAATCATCACAAGAATCAAAAACACGTACCCACATTCCCTAATCCCCTCTACAACCATCTTCTCATCATTCTTGGAATCACAAGTCTTTTGCATCAAGGTTGATTGCAAATTCATCTAGAATCGAATCAAGGTAATTGTTAATCATTGTGTGATGTTAATTGTTGATTGATTGATTGGTGTCAAAACCCTAGTTTCTCATATGATAATTTCTGCATGTTTGATTGTTTCTGATTCATGAAAATGATTTGAGTTGTTGTGGAACCATTGCTTGATGATTGATGATTTAGAAGCAAGATAGGTTGAATGATAGATTGATGATTGATCGTTGCACTGTACAAACATATGAATTTAGGGTTTCCTGTTCGTATGATAGCAAAACGTAACTGCTTGAATCACCAGATCGTGGGATGGAAGTTGTTGCCTGAGTTTCTGTGCATAGTTGGATGTCTGAGTTTAATATGTGTACCATGTCCGAGTTTAAATGTTATATCGAGTTTAAATGTTATATCACCATGTCCGAATATAATGTTTATATATGTGCCCGAGTTTAATGAAGTAATAAAAGGTCCGAGTATATAAGGGAATGAATGTCCGAGTTTAAGAACTCAGATGGTCCGAGTATGGCAAGCCTTCCCCTAGTCCGACCTTAAATCATGTTTCATATCCGAGTTTGTTGAAATAACCCCATGACCGAGTTTAATGATGATTGTTGGACCGAGTTTAATGGGTTTCCATTAGACCAAGTTTAAAGTAATGTGTTGGACCGAGTTTCATGATGAAGGACCGAGTTTACTAAATGAAATTATGACCGAGTTTCATTGTAATCACAAATGTGCCTGAGTTTGTATAAGATGAAGAGTAGTCCGACCTTATGCACTCAAGTGGTCCGAGTTTGTGGACAAGGGACCCCTTGTCCGAGTTTGTATGGGAAACCCCCCCCCCAACCTCATATCCGACCTTCTCAACCTACCAAAGGTCCGAGTTTCAATTTGGGGATGGCCTGACCGAGTTTTTGACACCCTCAAGGGTGGTCCGAACTTCTTGAAGCCTTGTCCGATCTTTGAATGCTTATGACATATGATCTGAGTTGTTAGTATCTGTCAAACTGTTAAGTGCTTAACACTATCAAATTATTAAACATTGTGTAGTATGTTAACGGAACTGATCTGTGCATGTTAATTCTAATAACTCTGATCAACGCTGTGACTCAACTGCTAACGAATAACTAAGTCAAAGCAAACTGAGAAAAACTCTTGATATAGGACTTGATTTGCATGAATGTGATTAGTTGCTTATGTGTATTATGATGTTACTTGCGTATTGTTCGAACATGAACTGATTTGTTATACGTGCATACAATAGGACTTGATTAATTACTTGTGAGTGCATAACCTAGCATACCGAGCAAACCAAGGTGAGTTCACACTCCTACTAAGGCATGGGATTCCCGGGTCGTGGGAATGGGTTAAAGGTTACCATTAACTAAGAACGTATATATGCTTTCCTAGACTATCACCTACCATGGTCCTCGGATGTCAGGACGGTTCCGTAGGTTAGGATAACACCTACGTGGTCATATGCCAATTACTGCCTCGGATGTCAGGCACGCACGTAAAACCTACGTGTACGCATTACTTACTTCTATCCTCGGTTATGAGGGATACGTGCGTAAAACCTACGCACACCCCATACGCGCTACTGTTCTCGGACGAAGAACAGGGATGATACGAGTAGTTGATACGAATAGTCTAGTGGTCACATAACATGGGAAGCCCCCACCTGTATAACTTACTATTGGCCCAGTAGAGCCACCCGTTACTTACTGTTACGCACTTACTTACTGTGAACTCGCTCAACTAGTTTGTTGATCATTCTGTTACATGCCTTGCAGATCGTTAGGTACTTGGAGCTTGCACTGGAGAAGCGGGTCGTTGTGGACAAGGATCGTGGTTTCTACGTTGAACTATTATGACATTTAAAACTATTAACTATTGTTGGATTATTTACTATGCTTCCGCTACATTTTGAAACTATGGTTATGTTTTGAACACCTATCGTATTGGATGGATGGTTTACATTTATTTCACTTAATATTAATTACATGTTCAATATGATTGGTGGCTTGATCCTGGTCAGTCACGCTCCCAAGCGGTGATACTCCGCAGGTGGATTTTGGGGGTGTGACAGCGCGGCACTAAGCGAAACAGATTGTCCAGAAGTTTCCACAACAACTATAATATAAATTCAGTTTAAATGACACGTCCCATACCGTGTCCCAAATAAATAACAAGTTATCATAGAAAGCAACTAGGCAAATGAATTCCGTTCCGACAACTCAGATTTAATTATTACAAACCAAATGAATAAAAGTATTGCTTAAAGTCACTAAGACCTATCCGGACAAGATCTACAGACAGCTAATGCCATAGACCCCGGATCGGACAACTCCAACGGCTCCATGGCAATTGTTTATTTGCTTCTAGAGACCCCTAGGTAGACCACTACCTATAGCTATTCATTGGCCTCTAGAGCTTTATCCTAGCCACGCTTTCCTAGCAGATAAGCATCCTAATTACCTGTCACATACGTTAAAATAAAGTCAATACATAAAATGTAAAGGTGAGCACACAAGTTTGATAATAGCATATAGAGTTCGAATAGTTTACGCATAACCAGGCACGTACACAGAGGAAAACGATGCATGTTAATTATCGACATGGGACCATCGGTACCAACGACTGCGGGTTGACCGTCCGAGACGGTTCGCACTACATGATTACCACCGTAATCCATGCAAGTATTTGTCCTTAACAACCCCCGTGTGAACGGGTGCTGAGTCCAAACTATAGTACTATGTTGCTAAGGCAGGCAGATAGCATTCCACGTGTAAACATAATAAACAACATTCATTTAGTCAAATAGCACATGCATTCGGTTAGCGTTCAAATAGTTTGCGTTTGATTGTGATTTGATAGGTAACGTATGTAACACCCAAAAGTGCTAAAAGCAAAAAGGGATCGAGTATACTCACGGTGATTGATTATGGATTGAAGGGAGCGCTGAGAGTAAGATTAGCCTGAATAGTTCGATAGCATAACGATAAGTAATGCGGAAAAGTAAACAAGTATGGATGGATCGAATGGGCTGGTCGATCGAACGGCAGGTTCGATCGAACGGCAGGTTCGATCGAACGGCCCGTTCGATCGGCTGGTATATCCGATTGGATAGTCCCGTTCGATCGGCCGGTAGGCTCGATCGGCTGGACTATTCAAGTGGATTGTTTCTTCCTCTGGTGTGTTTGTGTTAGAGGATTTGAACTTTTGAAGTTTTTGTTGCAGTATTTAAGAACACTGAAGTGTTCCTACCTTTCAAGTCGATCGATCGAACGGTACGTTCGATCGGCTAGCTCACTCGATCGGCTAGCTCACTCGATCGGCTAGGAGCTTCATGGTTAGTTCCCAACTGAATGTCACTCGATCGAACAATCTGTTTGATCGGCTGGCATTCCCTACTACGAATGAGTTGTGAAAACGATCAAGTGTTGAAGCATAGTATCTCATGATCCGAACAGTAATGTTCATCAATCGAGTGCCATGTTCGATCGAACACTACTTCGTCAACACTATACCTCATGAAATTTTGAAAGTGTGGGACCATGTGCTAGCCGATCGGCTGGCCCGGTCGATCGGCTGGCATGTCCGATCGGCTGGGCTGTTCGAACAGCCTAGCCGTTCGGCCAGCATTTCTGACCTGGTCGGCCTTTCGTCTAACACTTGGCTGTTTGTTTATTTGTCATTCTTTCAAGGTATCTTGACAACGTGTTGAACTATGATAACCTCCGTTCCTACTTGTTTCCTTGGCTCGAACAGGAATCACCCAAGTCCGGCCGGTGAACGGTTCGGAATGTCGGTTTAGAGTTTAACCCGAAATCGGTGAACCTTGTTCATAGAACCCGAATCTTGAACCTTTTAACTGTTTGAATGATTAGCTAGTCGGTTCAAGCTCCGTTCCTATCGGTTTGAAGGCATTGAGTGTAAAAGAGTTGAAAGAAAGTTGGAATTCCTTCTTTCAATCCTTCACAACTTGTGAATGTTTAGATCTTTGGTAGATCTTAGCTTGTTTATGTGGAAATCGGTTAGATCTAAGCTAATCATAGTTGAATGAGGCCAACACATGATGTTCTTCAAGAACACCATGATGACATCACCCAAGAACACCCAGATCTTGGTGATTTCACGGTTAGAATTCAAGTTTTGAAAGATAGAAAGGTGTAGAATTAAGTAATGATCAAGATCGTACAAGAATTAGAGTGAAAACTTACCGGAATTGAGAGAAATCTGAGAAAAGGTGAAGAAGATGGCTGGTTCAGTCAGAGCTTTCCAAAAATGGAAAGTATGACAATGACAGCCCTATTTATAGGCTCCAAAAGAGGAAAGTGTCAGCCGATCGGCCAGGAGCTCCGATCGAGTGGGCTGCTCGATCGGCTGGCAAGATGCTAGCCGATCGGCTGGCCTGTTCGATCAGGTTGCCTTCTGTTCGATCCGCGACACACTTTGGGTATTTTGCGACGATTTTCGGCGTTTCGGTTTCGATGGACGATGATACGAATATGATAGGGTTCCTAGTCAAATTACTTTCAGTCCCAACTACTATATCTAACATACAATCTTCTATAAGTCACGTTTCGATGTCGGTTTCGATTGAGTTCGATTGCTTTTCGAGTTTCGATTTGATTTTCGATTGATTTGCTTGAATACCACACCAAACATAAAGTAAACACGCACAAGTAACACATAAGGCACACACACACACGTATAACAATACCACAAGTCGCATAATTCGAGTCTCGAGTTCGGTGATTGTTAGATCGGTTTGATTACTGATTAGTTAACTTTATCGCATTGTTACTTCCTATTATTCACAGTCGTAGGTCGGTTCGCGTTAAAACACATTCGATTACTTCGATTCTTACTGATTACAACACTTACTCCACATAATACAACTAAAACATAAAATTGACTATTTACAGTCAAAAAAAGTCAAAGTTGACTTGTACTTTGACTTTGACATTTGAAATCATGGGGTGTTACAGCCTCCCCTTGTTTAGGGAATTTCGTCCCGAAATTAGGCTCGAAGGCTACACAACGCCGTGATTTACCAATTTGATGCTTCAGATCTATTTATTTAAACAACTGCGGGTACTTGGCCTTCATGTCGCTTTCGAGTTCCCAAGTGAACTCCGCGCCTCGTTTGCCTTCCCATCGGACCTTTACGATCGGGATGCGAGAACGCCTGAGTTGCTTGGTTTGGCGATCCATGATTTCGACAGGCTTTTCCACGAAGTGTAACATTTCGTTGACCTGAAGATCGTCGAGTGGTACGATTAGATCATGATCAGCAAGGCATTTTCGGAGGTTAGAGACGTGGAAAGTCGGGTGGACGTTACTGAGTTCCTATGGTAATTCGAGTCTGTAGGCGACTTTTCTGATTCTTTCCAGAATCCTAAAAGGTCCAACATATCGAGGCGCTAGTTTCCCTTTCTTGCCGAACCGAACTACACCCTTCCAAGGTGATACCTTTAGGAGTACGTAGTCACCAACGGCGAATTCCAGGGGCTTGCGTCTTTTATCGGCGTAACTTTTCTATCTGTTCCGAGCTTTTACCAAGTTGTCTCTTATCTGGTGGATTTTGTCAGTCGTTTCTTGTAGAATCTCGGGACCGGTTAGTTGCGAGTGACCGATCTCGTGCCACACAATAGGCGATCGACATCTTCTACCATACAAAGCCTCGAAAGGTGCCATTTGAATGCTGGCATGATAGCTGTTATTGTACGAAAATTTGACCAATGGCAGGTGTTTGTTCCAACTACCGCCAAAATATATAACACACGCTCGGAGCATGTCTTCAAGAGTACGGATCGTTCTTTTAGTCTGTCCGTCGGTTTGAGGATGGAATGCATTACTCAGATTAAGCGACGTACCAAGGGCCGCTTGAAACGTTTCCCACAATCGCGAAGTGAACCGAGCGTCAAGATCTGAAATGATATCACGAGGCGTACCATGATTACGAATGATCTCGTCGGTGTAGATTTGGGCTAGTCGTTCCACCTTGTAGTCTTCTCGTATCGGCAAAAAGTGGGCTGACTTCGTGAGACGATCAACTATGACCCAAATATTGTCATGACCTGATGGCGTGGGCGGGAGTTTCGTTATGAAATCCATAGCTATACTCTCCCACTTCCATATAGGTATCGGCGGTTGTTCGAGTAAGCCAGAAGGTCTCTGATGTTCAGCCTTGACTCTTGCACAAGTTAAACAGCTTCCAACGTACAGAGCGATATCCCTTTTCATACCCGGCCACCAGTACTTGTAACGAAGGTCCTGGTACATCTTGTCTACACCGGGATGAATAGAATACCGGGACTTGTGGGCTTCATTCATAATAATCTTTCGCAAGTCGGTCCGCTTAGGGATCCAAATTCGGTCCAGATAATAGAATATCCCATCTGATTTGCTTACTAACTGAGCTCCGTCGTGATAAATTCTCTCTCTTTTCAATATACGCTCGTTAAAGCAAGCATGTTGAGCTTCTCGGATGAGGGTTTCGAGGTTGTGCTGGGCTTGGATATTTCGAGTACTGAGCACATAACTCTTTCTGCTGAGCGCGTCAGCAACCACATTTGCCTTGCCTGGGTGATAACGAATCTCACAGTCGTAATCATTGAGAAGTTCTACCTATCGGCGTTGACGCATATTAAGCTCTCTCTGATTAAAGATGTGTTGTAAACTCGTGTGATCAGTGTAGATCGTACACTTAGTGCCATATAGGTAGTGTCGCCAAATCTTCAATGCAAAGACAACCACGCCTAGCTCGAGGTCATGGGTTGTATAGTTCTTCTCGTGGATTTTGAGCTGACGAGATGCGTAGGCTATAACCTTGTCTCGCTGCATGAGAACACAGCCGAGACCAAGGTTAGAAGCATCACAGTAGACAATGAAGTTGTCGCTTCCGCCGGGCAGCGTAAGAATCGGTGCGTTGCACAGCATGTGACAACCCTCACTAAACCAGGTATCCGTACGATTTAATTAATAATTAATTGCTGCTTAATTACTGTGCTTACTTGAAATTACTGGTGAACTGCTACTTGACTGTAGATACTTGAACATATCTGCATCATACTTTGATTTCTGTCACTACATTATTTACATGCTAAACCTTAGTGACAAACATGATGCACAAAAGCACAGTAGCACTATAAACGGATAACCTATTGAACATGCTGATGAAGCCAGCATCAGGCAGACACTGCCTCTAAGGCCTGTATGAGCCAGAATTATTTTACTACACCCATAGTGAGTGTAGGGATACAAGGGTTGTAGAACTGCGTCTCTAGGAATAAGTTACGATGACTGGATGTGCCTAAAACATACACCGAGCACAAAACACAGCACTTTAATCAAAGATTCAGCTTTTAGCTAACTAATAAAGTGCCAAAACATGAGGAAAATATTCCTGACACTTTGAAGAATAAGTTGTGTCACTAAAAATATTATTAACGACACTTAAAAGCTTATTTAAGCGCTTTAACGGATTACTATCCAACTGAACAACCTGACTATACCCGGAACATGAAAATTTTGACATTAACATTATTGGTCTTTTCTGAGCCAGTTAGGGTCCCTGAACACCCTAACACCCGCTATAAGGCACAACATGTGACTAACCAAGTTAGTCCCTAAATCTAACCTAGTTAACTTAACTAATCACCAACTAACTAGTTGGAAATGAACTAGTACCCCCTCCCCCATTGTAACCGGCCCCAAACCAGAGGGGACACCCTTGTCCTTTGCTTGATTAAAATAATATTAGTGCCTAATATCTTGAAGACATCATAACCTTTGGATAAACATGTTAAGTTTGTCTATAAATAACTTGTGATTACATAAGAGATTAATCACTTCACAAACCACTCAAACTCTCTCTCCCTCTTGCTCCCAAACTCACGGCCGAACACACACACATACATCCATCCATTTTCGGCTCTTGATCTCCACATTCCAAGGTTATACAAGTGTTACGGGTCACGTATTAGGAGTCTTGGAGCAAACGGAAGGCGAAGGACCTCTCTATCTCGCTTTTATCCACCTCTTTTTCGCATAGATTCTTCCCTAGCCTCGAGCTAGAGGTATAATGCTTAAAACTCGTACTCGAACTAATCTAAGGTGGTTAATAAGATATATGATGATTAAAACTCGGAATCTTGCATTTTGAAGCATTAAAGTCTACTAAAATTACAAGTATTGTTGGTTAAAAGCATATAAGTTGTGTAAAAGTTGTAGTAACTGAAATTTGTGGTTACCTAGACCCGATCTACGTTGTGGTAGCTCGGATCACCATTTAACCCGGTTTGGTTAAGGTCATGGATCTTGACATAAGCTTGTTTTGGATGAGACAAGGGTTAAAAGGTGAAACTCTACCACACGAGAAACATGAACTTGTGTAAAAGTATTTTTACTTGTAAAATAGTGTTTGAAACTACCGGATCTACGTATGTATAAATGGTATTTTCAAAGAACCACATATCAAAGAAATCATGTTTTCTAAAAGACGGATCTTACACTAACAAGTATGATTTTTATAAACCACAAGTGTGTAAACACTTGTGAAATGAAAGGTTCGACAAAATAACAAACCTTGTAAAAGATGACGAGAAGTTGTAAAGATGGATTTACTTTAAAAACGAGGTTTTTACGAGATCGATCTACTTTATATAAAGATCCACAAAATATAATGGGATTTACACTATAGTTTTCGGAAAAACTACAAGTTCATGCGATTATGCGATTTACATACTTGTCGACTAGTTTGATGTGTCGGAAGTTGTTTGATTGATTAAAGAGGTTGTTGAAATTGATTTTTGCAAAAGAAAATGATACGCTTGAAAGCGTGGCCACCTCCAGTTACAGAGGAAACTCTGGCGAAATTTTTCTAAAAACCTAACACTTAGAATTATTTACACTACAAGTGTTAGAATTATTTTTGACATGTTTTCGAAATATAAATTTCGCCATGACTTTATTTACAAAATATCAGAGGTGGGATTTTCACAAAACTAAACGTGATAAATATATGTTTAGTAAATATGTTTTCACCACACTGTTTATGATTATTTTGTGAAAATACATAAATATTATTCTTAGAGTAAAAATAATATTTCGAACGATATCATATCCAAAATAATACAAACGCTTACACGACAAACATATAAGTTACACCGGTAATTATTATTACCACTTAATCGTTAAAACGTAACTTACGCATTATACGGAAATATTCATGAACGCGTATTTTATCGACGTATTATTTTGGGGAAAATTATGTGAAATGGAAATATAATATTTTTGAGAAAAATATTTATATTTTGGAATTAGAAGTAAAAATATATTAAGTGAGACTTAATGATATAATTCAAACGCACATGTATTAAATCCCCCATCCTTGGGAAGGAGATTAACTACCAAGTACATACGAAAAGTAAACCCGAAATAGTTGTCTAACTATTTCCCAAAAACTTAAACTATAAAGCTAAGGCACGGCCGTCCGTCTAATAGAATTAGCACATGTAGGTCGTTGCACAGCCGCCTGATTTGGAGTACTTGGTAGAGACGCACCGACTGTGAGTTCATGTCCCCCTTTTCTCTTAACTGTTTTCAGTTTTCTAAACTGCGGGGGTGAAATACATGTTACTATGATTACGAGTACTTTTTACATGGTATGGTTAGCGTAAGGAGGGTTACTACTTAGATCATGTGAGTGGGTAGGCGGGAACTGGAGGCCATTAATCCTCATTGTAGGACCGAGGGACGTAAGCGGTAGATCTATCTGGGTGTAGCGAGCCCAACCCCAGGTCCAGCATAACGGACCTCGGGGTGACTTTGTGCCCCGACGCAAAATCGCAAGGGTTGAGTCTTCCTACTTGCACTTCACACGTATCAATGGACTTGCAAACCATTGGTGATCTCTTTTTCCTTATTTGCTACATACCAGGATTTTGATAACTACAAAGGTTTATTTACTCACTTACACATGAACTCGCTCAACATTATTGTTGATTTTTCAACTTACATGTATTTCAGGGAATTAAAGATCTGGCACGGTATGGCACGTTTTCCCGCTGCACTAGTTTCCGAGGTCATCCGGGGTCTAAGGAGTGTGACTCTTTCCTGGACAAGTCACAGTCCTTAAACTGTGTTTATGATATGTTTGAGTTTGTATTGTTTGTTGAACAAGATTATGGTTGTTAGGGTGTTTCCCATTAAAACAATGTTATGGTATTTTCGGTTTTAAACTTAATGGATGATCTTGCATGTTTTTAATTCATATAGCTTTGTTATGATTAAGCTATGGTATTAAGAAGTCACACCAAATTAACCACGCTTCCGCAAAGCCAGGGTGTGACAGCTTGGTATCAGAGCTCTGATCATAGCGAACTAGGATTCCTTCTCGAGTCTAGACTATGATCACTATGGCTCTCTCGAAAACATTTTTACTGCATACCACTTAAGTCCAGATCCAAAACCTTTTTATAAACAAATGTTGAGCACATTTTATTATTTTTAGGCTCAGTCTTGGAGGCTGAGGCTCGGTCTTGGAGGCCGAGGCTCGATCTTAGAGATCGAGGTAGATGGTTGTTGTTTTAGGCTCAGTCTTGGAGGCTGAGGCTCGGTCTTGGAGGCCGAGGCTCGATCTTAGAGATCGAGGTAGATGGCTAGTGAGACTAGGAAGAGTAGGCTCAGTCATGAAGGCTGAGACTCGGTCATGGAGGCCGAGGCTCGATCTAGGAGGTCGAGGTGGATGATAGAGCAGTCTTAGAGACTGGAAGGAATTTGGCTAGTGGGACTAGGAATGTCAGTCTTAGAGACTGGGAAGAATTTGGCTAGTGGGACTAGGAATGTCAGTCTAGGAGACTGGGAGGCTAGTGAGACTAGGAGGATTATGTGATTTCTTACTTGGTGACTTATGTGATTACTTGATTGTATGACTGATTATTTGTGCTTATTTGTGATTATGCTACAGACTCATGGACTCGCCCGGTACCGGCGACTCGGACACCACTGGACCCATACCTGTAGTATCTGATGACCTCCCATCCTCGGAGCACGAGGTGCACACTTCTGACTACACCAGCACTGACGATGACGATTTCCAGCCCTTCGCACTACCCGAGGGTGCTGATGAGCCTGCAGATGGCCCTCCCGCTGAGTACCTACCTCTAGTAGTGATTCCGGCTCCTATACCCTTAGCCGTCTATCCAGCATATGACTTACTTCTTGACGCCGAGGCTGACGGCGATATTGATCTGTTTGAGGATGAGCCTATCGAGGATGAGATCCCGGACGCAGCCCTTCTTCCCGTTGGCGACCTTCTGATGATCGCTGGTGCTCCTGCCGAGGACTCACCCGCGCATTCACCGGTCCCAGACTCCTTTGAGTCTGTGGCATCCGCACCATCTCACGAGGTGAGCGCACAGCACTTTGCACACGACTCGGATCCTGACCAGGCATCCTCTGCTGCACCTATTCCCAGCTTTGCGTTTGACCATGATGACATAGAGGATTCTGATCCTATATTTCCCCCGGGATTCGACCCGGATCATGATATTGAGTTTATCCCGATGGACCAGCCCATGGAGGATCCCGCTGATCCAGTTGACCCTATTGATCCCGAGTTCGATTTCGAGATGGCTTTTGATGACCTTGAGCCTGCCTTGGCTCCTGAGCAGGCAGCTGCTCTAGACCCTATGCCTGAGCATGACCCCGTACATGCGGGCATCCCTGTTGAGCCTGTTCTAGCTGACCCGCCTGTCGATGATCATATGGAGGGTGATCATGTTATTGCTGCCGATCATGTCGATCCACCTGTTGCTGATGTACCTATTGACCATCCTGTTGAGCACATTGCACCTGTTCACCCTTTTGTTGCTCCCCTACTTGATCCCGTTCCACTTGAGCCTGAGCACGCACTGTTTGCAGACCACATGGATCCACCGGATGAGCATGCACAGCACGGTTAGATACCTGCTGATGAGGATGTTCCACCTTTTCCCCCTCAGATCCCTGATACACGACATGTTGATTTTTCTTTTCAGGTCCCTCAGTTTGTACCTCCAGCGAGGCCTGGAGAGGGTTCTTCAGCCCATCCTTTTGGGCATGTACCGATGACTGTTCCTGTTATGCCACAGTTTCCACCTGTTGTACCCCCTGTCTCTCCTTTTCATGTGGGACCTGTTGATCCCACCAGTGAGCCTTTACTCTGGTCCTCACCGCCTGTCATGCCACCTACTGATCCTTACCATCCGTTCCATGTGGGACACACTATAGAGGACGTTTTGATGTCTTTCGTTTTTCAGCATGAGTCACACACGCAGCGTATCCAGGAGCTTGAGAGAGCTCAGCTGCCACCATGTTCGTGCCATGGTCAGACACACTCTCCCTGGCAGCCCTATCGACCGGTACCCCCAGACTATGCTGCACGCCTCTTTGCTTTAGAGCAGCAGGTCGCCTCCTTCATCCGTACTCAGAGAGCCATGGAGGAGGACTGGCTCCAGTTACGTCGTTTGTTTTACACTCACTTTCCCCCTCCTCCACCGCCACCTGTATAGAGCCCATCAGTACTGTTTGGGTAGACGTTGGTGAGAGGACCGCGATTGCTTTTGACTGCACAGCCTTTTTGGAGACTACATGATGATTCTGACTTTTGTTGATGTATTTGATGTTTTTGACACTGACCTGATATAATTTTTGGACAGGGGTGATGTAGCCCCTAGTTGATTGATGATTGTATGACACAGTGATGTACTGATACACTTACTACGTGGTCTCGATATATAGCCATCGCAGTATTCTCATCATATTTGATTCGCTTGATTTCTTACTTATATTTTTATGACATGGGATGTTGTGTGTATAATATTTATGACATGGGATGTTGTGTGATTAGTATTTGTGATATATTGATAACATGAGATGTTATGTGCTATTACTATTACTATATACGTACGCTTCACTATGGCCTGGCCAACGTAAACACATCTTTAGAAGATGCCGCCAAGACGTCAACAACAGCAAATGCCTACGACTCAGGCCGAACTACAGCAAGTCATTGCTGCTGCCATTGCTCAATATGCTGCCTCTCAAGGAGGAATGAGTGGAAGCAACTCTGGCAACACCGGCAACAACAACAATCCACCTCATGGGTGCACCTACAAGCAGTTTTTAGACTGTAAGCCCGTAAACTTTGATGGCACAGGAGGTGCTGTCGCCTTTGTCCGCTGGGCTGAGAAAACAGAATCCGTTCTTCGCATGAGCAAATGCGCACTGGATCAGCAAGTCACCTATATCTCTGGGCTATTTTTGGATGGAGCCCTATCCTGGTAAAATTTGCAAGTACAAACACTTGGCGAAACTGCTGCCTACGCGCTGACCTGGACCGAACTGAAGGAACTCATGCGCAAAAAGTACTGTTCCCGCGCTGAAATCCAGAGATTGGAGACCGAGTTCTGGCATTTGAAAATGGAAGGCCCAAAGATAGCAGAGTATGTTCAGAGATTCCACGACTTATCGCATGTGGTACCCTACATGGTCACTCCTGAGTTCAAGAGAATTGAACGTTTCATTTGGGGATTAGCTCCTCAAATCATAAGCATGGTGACCTCCTCCAAACCTGCGACTATCACTGAAGCCATTGATTTGAGCGTGGCTCTCACAGAGGAGGCAATTCGTTTGAACAAGTTTGATGAAGTTGAGCCAAAGAAGAAAGAGACTCATGTGGAGTCATCTGGAGGAAACAAGCGGAAGTTTTCAAACTTCAAGCAGGGCACCGGGGTGGTGGTTAAGAAAGGGGAAGCAAGTATGCCAGCTCAGGATACAGCTGGTGGTAGGAGGAAAGGTAAGGGATATATGGGTGCACATCCCAAGTGTAACTCTTGCCAACGCCATCACTCTGGTCGATGCGGGCCAAAAGTATGTGAAGCTTGTGGAAAGACTGGTCACTTGAAGGATTCCTGTTGGG